>NC_044551.1:102475425-102845425 GCF_007565055.1 Rhinopithecus roxellana
GGAAGGCACAGTGGGAGCAGGCATGTCTTACGTGGCCAGAGCAGGAGCAACAGAGAGAGAGGGGAGGTACCACACACTTCTAAACAATCAGATCTCATGAGAACTCACTATGGTGATGACAGCACCAAGGGGGAATTGTGTTGAGAAACTGCCCTCATGATCCAGTCACCTCCCGCTAGGCCCCACATCCAGCACTGGGGATTACAATTCTACATGACATTTGGGCGGGGACACAGATCCAAACCATATCCCCAATTTAGCCTGTATGCCAAACTTAGTGCATTTTCGCTTCTGAATCATTACATAGCAGAAGAAACATTACATATATTCCCTCTGATACATTACAAAGAAGTTAGAGACAGAAGACCTAAGTTTATTTATCAGCTCCACCATTGGTGTGTGACTTTGGACAAGATAATAAATCCATTTGAGCCTCAGTTACCAAACTTGTAAAATAACAATAAAACTTGCTTTATAGGATTGTCATAAATATCAAACGACATCAACCATGTTGAGAGCTTTGTAAACTACACAAGACTGTGCAATTTATTGTACTTTTCTAAGTCATAGCTCATTATCAGACAGACTTTCTGGATACAATTCCTCTAACAGCAGTCTATGATTATTATGAAAAACTTGTTAT
This sequence comes from Rhinopithecus roxellana, assembly GCF_007565055.1. NCBI lineage: Eukaryota > Metazoa > Chordata > Mammalia > Primates > Cercopithecidae > Rhinopithecus > Rhinopithecus roxellana. The sequence continues at coordinate 102,476,069 of NC_044551.1, forward strand.
TTTAAAGAAAGTAAGAGACCTCTCTCAGTTTATCTTCTCAAAATCACAAATTTAAGAAGCCACGTACTCTACCAATATGTGAGTACCCAGGGGTACGCTGGTAAATGTTTAACAACCAGCTCTTGGTACAATATGCTAATTTGCATGGTGTAAATATTTCTACCTGCCCAATTTTAATCCACCAATGGGACATCAACTATCTTACAAAATTCCTCATTATTTAACAATTGGCTGTCTAGCACACCACTGTTTTAATCAGCCTTGTTACCATAATAAGACTCGTTCTTGGTATTAACATAGGTTCTAGAAAAAAAAATTCTGGTTATTGGCGTTATTCAAGATCAGCTTTCAACTGGGTGCGGTGGCTCACTCCTGTAATCCCAGCACTTTGGGAGGCCGAGTGGGGTGGATCACCTGAGATCAGGAGCTCGAGACCAGCCTGGCCAACATGGTGAAACCCCATCTCCAATAAAAATAAAAAAATTAGCTGGGCCTGGTGACATGTGCCTGTAATCCCACCTACTTGGGAGTCTGAAGCAGGAGAATCACTTGAACCCATGAGAAGGAGGTTGCAGTGAGCTGAGATCATGCCACTGAACTCCAGCCTAGAAAACAGAGTGAGACCGCATCTCAAAAAAAAAAAAAAAAAAAAAAATTAGCTTTCAACCTGGAGACTGTCAGATTGAAAAAAGTTAGCTTTCTTTTTTTCTTGACTCCTTATCAGTTAGGGTTGATAGAATGCTTATTTCTACAATAATGTCCTTTTTCACAGTAAAAATCTCGAAAATGAAGCCCTTCTTTTATTTTCCTTATTAGTAAAATTGCACTCTGATGATAAGGATATGATTTAATTTTAAATTAATTAACTCTCAAGAGTTCAAAGGCTGTAAAGTACATTTTGGAAAGATTAACACGTAATATAATGACTACTCAAAGTGAAAATAATAATAGAATTTACATAGTACTAACTACAGAATATCTGATACTAACATGCATTTTTAAAATATTAACTAAGGCCTCTCCATCTTGGATACTGAAGTATACTTTTGCATTTGCTTTGTATTGCATTGGCTGACAGTTCTCTTATGGTTGATGTAACGAGATGATCACCATGGAGAGACTGTATTGGCGATGCGTCTGTGTGCCAACTGCATGCGTGCTTCTGAGAATTGGTCTGGTTTCCAGTGATTCTTGGAGGTAGGAGTGCCGGGAGATTTCCAGCTGACTCAGACCATTTCCAACTGAAGAGTTTTTAGGTGTGTAATTTTTGGCCTGCTGTGGGTTTGAATTAATTCCACTGCATTTTTATACATTATTATGTTGTTGCTGCTGTTGTGATAGGATCCTTCTGCCACCCTAAACCTACCTCAGATTAGAATTAAATCCTTAAATAGTCAGGGTATGGTGGCTCACAGCTGTAATATGAACACTTTGGAAGGCTGAGTTGGAAGGATCACTTCAGGATAGAAGTGCAAGACAAGCCTGGGCAACAAAGCAAGACTCCATCTCTACAAAAAATATTTGTTTTAATTATTTGGGCATGGTGGTATGTGCCTGTAATCCCAGTTACTCAGGAGGCTGAAGTGAGAGGATCACTTGAGCACAGGAATTCAAGGCTGCAATGAGCTGTGTTCTTGCCACTGCAGTTCAGCCTGTGTGACAGATCGTGACCGTGTCTCAAAAAAAAAAAAAAAAATCCTTAAATAAGTTTCTATAGACTAGGGATGAGCAAGATCAGAACCTCAGAACTAAGCCCAAATGGAAATCCTGTTACCACATCATGGCAAAAAACCATATTGACACACCCAGCCATTTGGCACACTCTCGGACATAAGTTTATCGTATCTGTGGTCTGAGTAGCTCTATGTATTCATCTTCTGGAGAAAAAAAAGAATGTTAGCACGAATTGAGATTTTACTCTGTCCTCTCTCAGCTTTCTTCCAATCCATGCTAAGGACAACAGAAAATAAGGTATCTTGTAAAGCATCATACAAAAAACTTACATTTGAAAATTGCTGCTGAAAATGTGCTGAAAGAAACGTTGGACAGGTGACTTTTTAGTATACCTTAGAATTATATTTATATGTCTTACAATGACCTTAATTATTATCTAAAAAGGAGAAAGGTTGGACTGGGTATGGTGGCTCATGCCTGTAATCCCAGCACTTTGGGAGGCCAAGGTGGGAGATTCGTTTGAGTTCAGGAGTTCAAGACCAGCCTGGGCAACATGGTGAAATCAGTCCCCACAAAAAATACAAAAATTAGCCAGATATGGTGGTTAGCGTTTGTAGTCCCTGCTCCTCGGGAGGCTGAGGTGGGAGGATTGCCTGAGCTTGGGAGTTTAAGGCTGCAGTGAGCCATGATCACACCACCACACTCTAGCCTGAGCAACAGAGTGAGACCTTGTCTCAAAAAAAAAAAGAAAATAAAACAAAAAGATGGCAATTTGGGGACTTAATGTCTCAATGGATTACATCATGACTTGTTTCAGCACAAAAAAATGGAAAATAGCCATTGCATTTGGCTATGCTGTTCTTATATTTATGTCTTTATTTAAATTTATATTTTCTTGAGAACACAAAATTTGAATATCATGAGAGTCCTCCTTATAAACTAAAAGTATTTGTGTAAACTTGAACTTATACATGAATTTTTCCTTCAAAAACACCATTAAAAATTGCCAGTGATTGGTGTTGGAAATAGCCAGTTTCCAAATACTGTATTAAATCTCTGTCAGAAGCACTAAGAAATATTTTTGGAAGAGCATGAATTCCTCTAAAGCTTAGGTGTAGTAATGAACACAGACTTTTTTTCTTTTCTTTTTTTTTTTTTTGAGATGGAGTCCTACTCTGCCACCCAGGCTGCTGGAATATAGTGGCGCAATCTTGACTCACTGGAACCTTCACCTTCCGGGTTCAAGTGATTCTCCTGACTCAGCCTCCTGAGTAGCTGGAACTACAGGCACACACCACCACACCTGGCTAATTTTTGTATTTTTAATAGAGACAGGGTTTCATCATGTTGGCTAAGCTGGTCTTGAACTCCTGACCTCAGGTGGTCCACCCACCTCGGCCTCTCAAAGTGCTGGGATTACAGACATGAGTTACCACGCCCAACCACCTAATCTTTTAACTACCTGGAGGAATCCCTTGTGGATGGATCATCTATATACAATTATTTCAAATTATTTTATTCTGCCTGTGTTTTCAGCTTCTGAAATTAAACCAATAAGGTCTATAAGTATGCAACCAACTTGTTTTTAATTGTCCTAAATTTACCAACTTCAAATACCAAGCTGACTTTTCAATTGAAACTTTTTTTTTTTTTTTTTTTGAGACAGAGTCTTGCTCTGTCACCCAGTCTGGAGTGCAGTGGTGCTATCTCGGTTCACTGCAACCTCTGCCTCCCGGGTTCAAGTGATTCTCCTGCCTCAGCCTCCCTAGTAGCTGGGACTATACGTGCATGCCACCACACCTGGCATTTTTGTATTTTTAATAGATATAGGGTTTCACCGTGTTAGCCAGAATGTCTCAATCTCCTGACCTCATGATCTGCCCCCCTTGGCCTCCCCCAAAGTGCTTGAATTACAGGCGTGAGCCACGCGCCCAGCCTCTGTTGAAACTTTGATTGAGATAACTCTGGATTCACATGCAACTGTAAGAAATAATACAGAGTTATAGATTCCTTGTACACTATTCCCAGTTTACCCAAATGATAACATTTTGCTAAATTATTGTATATCATAACCAGGATATTGACATTAATAAAATCTGCCCATTTTATTCAGATTTCCCCAGTTATAATTTACCTCATTTTTGTGTATGCATGTGTGTAAGCACTATACAATTGTATTACCTGTGCAGATTCATATATCCACTGCCAATTATATAATCCTAATTGAATTATTTAGTTTTTTACTATTGAGTTTTGAGAGTTCTTTATATATTCTTGATACCAGTCATTCGTCAGATATGTGGTTTGCAAATATCTTCTCCCAGTCTCTACCTTGTCTTCTCATTTTCTTAACAAGGTCTTTATTGGAGCAAAAGGTATTTATTTTTATGAAATCCAATTTATCGATTTTTCCTTATATGGATTGTGCTTTGGTGTCAAGTCCAACCACCCTTTGTCTGGCTCTAGATTCCTCCTATGCTTTTTTTCTATTAACAAAAGTTTCATAGTTTTACATCTTATATTTAAGTCTATGATCCATTTAAAGTTAATTTTTCTTCAGGTATTCTCCAGCACCCTTTGTTGAAAAGTCTATCATTCCTCCTTTGAATAGGTATTGCCCCTTTGTCAAAATTAGTTGAGCATATCTGTGTGTGTGTGTTTCTGGGTTATCTATTCTAATACATTGACCTATGTGTTTATCCCTATGCCAATGTCACATTTTTGATTATTGTACCTACATAGTAGATCTTGATATCAGGTAGAGCAGCTTTTCCCACTTTACTATTTTTTGTCATTTTTTTTAAAGCTATTCTAAAGCCTGTGCCTTTCCATATAAATTCTAAAGTAAACTTGTCTATGTCTTCACAAATTCTTGCTGTGGTAGAGATTTCATTAAAACTATAGATAAATTTGGAGAGAATTGGCATCCTTACTCAGTGGAGTCTCCCAATCTATAAATATGGTTGTGTCTCCATTTATTTATTTCTTTCTTGACATTCTTCATGAGCATTTTCTAATTTTCATCAAACAGATTATGTACATGTTTTCTTTAGTGTATATCTAAGCATTTAATTTTCTTTGGAGCAACTGTAAACTGGTATTATGTTTTACAATTTGGTTTCAGCATGTGTATTGTTGGTACACATAAGATGATTGATATTTGTGTGTTGATCTTGTACCCTGTAATCTTCCTGAGTTCCTGTACAAGTTCTAGATGTTTGTGGGAGGTTTGTGTTTTTGTTTTCCCTTTGGAGATGTCATGGTATTTTATGTATAGACAATTATGTAATTGGCCCGTAGAGATAACTTTATTTTTTCTTTACAAATGGTATGCCTTTTATTCATTTTTCTTACCTTATTCCCGTCATTAGAACTTCCAGTACTATGTTAAGAGTTGTGGGAGTGGACATCTTTGCCTTGTTCCTGTTAAGTATATGTTAATTTTAGGATTTTTTTTATAGATGGTCATTATCAAGTTGTAGTAATTCACTTGTATTACTAATTTGCTAAGAGTTTTATCATAAACAGGTGTTGGATTTTGTCAAATACTTTTTCTCTTTTTTTCTTATTTTATTTTACTTTATTTTATTTTGTTTTATTTTATTTTATTTTGAGACAGAGTCTCGCTCTGATGCCAGGCTGGAGTGCAGTGGTGTGATCTCAGATCACTGCAACCACCACCTCCTCGATTCAAGCAATTCTCCTGCCTTAGCCTCATGAGTAGCTGGGACTACAGGCGTGCGCCACCATGCCCAGCTAATTTTTGTACTTTTAGTAGAGACGTGGTTTCACCATGTTAGCCAGGATGGACTCAATCTCTTGACCTCGTGATCTACCCGTCTTGGCCTCCCAAAGTGCTGGAATTACAGGTGTGAGCTACCACGCCTGGCCTCTTTTTCTGCATCAGTTGATATGACCCTGTGGTTTTTCTTCTTCTTTAGCTTATTGATATTATAGAGAACATCATGTGATTTTAAAATATTTAACCAGTTTTACATACCTGGAAAAAAAATCCCACTTGGTCATGGTGTATTATTTTTAATACATTATGGCTTGCTAATATATATTTATATATTATATATATATATTTACTTATTTTTTTATTTTTTTATTTTTTTAAGAGATGGGAATCTTGCTGTATTGCTCAGGCTGACCTCAAACTCCTGGGCTCAAAGGATTTTCCTGCCTTAGCTTCTCAAGTAGCTGGGACTATAGGCATGTGCCACCACACCCAGCTAGTTTACTACTATTTTGTTGAGGATATTTGTATCTGTATTCATGAGAGATATTGATCTGTAGTTTTTTGTTTTTTGGGTTTTGTTGGCTTTATGGTGCTGCCTTTGCTTGGTTTTGCTATTAGGGAAATACTGGCCTTATAAAATAAGTTTGAAAGTGTGCGTGTCGCTTCTATGTTCAGGAAGAGACTGTGTAAAATTAGCATTAATTCTTCTTAAGAAGAGATGCCACTACTGGTTCCTCCCTATTCCCACCTCCATCTGCTGCTCTGATGTCTCTGGGTTGGGGAGGAGAGTCTCAGGCTTGTGGAGACAAAGAAGATTCCTAGATCCAGCTGCTGGGTCTCTCCTGCTAGTTCTCCCTGTCTGCTTTGGTATCTCTCAATGGAAAGGGGAGACTCTGGCTCAGGAGAGGAGAGTGTCTCCTCCAGTCGCTTATTTCCATTTAGTTTTCCAACCCATCCCCTTTGCTGGTGTTGTCAGACTCACCTGATGTTGTCACTGGGACTCCAGTGTGGTCCAGAGAAATGTTTGAGCCTGTCTAGGTTGCCTCCTATTGCTAGGTCGGCTTTCAAACTAGGTCTGGGTGGCCTTTCACTGTTGGGTAGCGGTATATAAGATACCCTGTCACTGTGCTATTTCTACAGTCTTGGGGTCCCACACCACCTTGTCTTCTGCTGACTACATTTTAGAGTTCTCCTTTGGTTATTTTTTTGTACTGTTTCCAGGGCTTATAGTTGTGCTTAGTGGAGAGAAGCAGAAAAAACAGGTCCAAACCATCTTTTCCAAATTGGAAATGACCTTTACTTTCAATCATAGATGCCCAAGTACTCACTCAGTTCCAAAAGGTCTCGAGTTGCTTGAATTCTCCATAAATGAACAAGGCCTTAATATGAACATGAACAAGGGGAAGAGATACAGCCATACATCATTGGAAGTGATTCAATCTAGTATGGCACAAATCACAAAGAGAAAAAAGCAAGCCAACAACATGAAACCGGGAACAACATATTTTTCTTTGTAATAGACACTGGCTAGCTTGTATTTTCTTGATATTTACCTCTCTGCTTCATGTTTTTAATGTAAAGCAAAGTTTTTTATCCAGTATTTTAATATGTGGATTGTGGAAAATTTGTAAAACTTGGGAGCAGTTGTACTATTTGAGAAGTTAGCTCAAACTATTGAGCAAACACAAAACATTTTATCATTCATCAGCCATACAGTAAATGAAACATCAGGGTGGAGATAAGCAGTAACATGTGTTTGTTCCTTATTTTACCTTATCTTCCCTCTTTCCTTTTTAATCATCAGTTGTAGAAAAGATATATTAGTTCCTTAAGAAGTATTACAGGGATATATTTTTCTATCTTGAATAGAAACTGTTCCAGTTTTATAACCTCATTGATCAATTTTACCTGTAAAAGTCAAAAAGATGCTATTTCTTGAAACTGCTTATCGAAATTACATTTAATAGGCCAATATTTATCATTTGAGGTTTTTTTTTTTTTTTGAGATGGAATTTTGCTCTTGTTGCCCAGGCTGAAGTGCAATGACGTGGTCTCAGCTCACTGCAACCTCCACCTCCCTGCTTCAAACGATCCTCCTGCCTCAGCCTCACAAGTAGCTGGGATTACAGGTGCATGCCACCATGCCCGACTAATTTTTGTAGTTTTAGTAAAGACGGGGTTTCACCATGTTGGCCAGGCTGGTCTTGAACTCCTGACATCAGGTGATCCGCCCACCTCGGCTTCCCAAAGTGCTGGGATTACAGGTGTGAGTCATTATGCCCAGTCCATTTGAGGTTCTAAAAGAGAGCAGTATATCCTTTGGCAGAGATAGATTGCATTGAAATAATAGGGAACTTTTGAGGATGAGCCACCTACTTCTGTGCTCATATTTTGCAAAGAATGCCATAGTAGAGGGAAATTACTTTAATCAACTGTGCCTACTTATATTATGCAAATAATTCTTATAAAATAATACCCAATTCAGTGTGATGCTAGTGTAAGAAATATGCATATTAAACTTTCTAACTTTAGATAGAATCATAACAATATACCAGGAATTGTTCCCAAAACTATTAAGGAGCAAATCTAAACTATTACAAAAGCCAACTGCATTTGAAGTAATATTTACTGATGAGTATTACTCTCCTTAAAAAAAAAAAAAGCTTATAATAGCAACTGTATTTCAACTCCAGAAATAGCACTCTTCCACTCAGAAAATACTAGCAGCAACAGAAGTTCAACTAAAAGTCTTGGAAAAAAGCTTCCATGTTATGAAAGATCTGCAGATTTTTTTGAGCTATATTAAAATTACTTAAATAAGACATATTAGAAATTGTGCTATACTTACTAGGCATTTTTTTAATTATAGAAGAATGTTTATAATTTTGAATGATATTAGGAGAAACTCTAACAGTTGTTGGAATTTGGTGAAAAAGTAAAAAGCACAGTGAAAACCTATCTAACACTGACTGCATACTATTTGTTGGTTCTAAAGAAATGGTTAGACTGCCTTATTAACTGTAGTCATAGTAATATATTCAAGTAACCTAACATTATAGTCAATATTTATATATTCAAGAATTAACTTTTAAAGTTCTAGGTAACCTAACTTTCCATTCTGGTTAAAAGAACCCAGTCTCTTCTGCTTAAACTTTTCCAATGATATCCAATAAATCATTAGAAACAAGCTAGTCCATAGTTCGTGAACACCTTAAGAGCAGGGATCCACTCTTACATATCTTCATAGTCCTAGAACTTAGCACCATAGTTTATACAAAGTGGCACAATGAGGGTTCCCTAGACAGTTGTTAAATTAATTTTTTAAAAATAACCAATAGATAAATGTTAATTCCACCTAATATTTATATGCCAAACACCATAGGCCATAAGCCTCACAAAAGCCCAATGAGATTCAATGCATTGATTAGCAATGTTTTGGTTGCAAACAACAGAAAACCTAAATAAAAACCTAGCTCAAATAATAAAGGGAATTTATTGGCTCATATAACTAATAAGTCCAGTAATATGTGAGGCTTGAGATACAATTTCAACACTGCTGTGGCTGAATTTCTCTTCTGTTCTCTCAGCTTTGCCCTCATTCATGTGTCTAATTCAATTCCAGCTGGCTTCCTTCATGGCAGCAAAATGGCTACAGTCATTTCAGGCCTCACATCAGCACATCTCATCCTACCCAGGGATAGAGAGTGCCTCTTAAAGTAGATGTCTTAGAAGATTCAGCATGTACCCCAGATCCCTTGTGAAATGTCTCTCTAAGCATTAATTGAGATTGGATTACAGGCGAATGGAATGAAATGATTTGCTTGAACCCATCAAAGCCAACTCTTAGACTTCGGTTGGGTTTAATCCTTCCCAAACTGCCACTAGCTGGGAACTCTGGGATTCTCTTAGAAAAAAAGACAAGAGAGCTGAGTGCTGTGTAGGCAATCAGCATATGTCCACATATTCTTAGCTCCAGCTGGGCTCAAAGAGTTTAACGATTGAGAGTGGTTTAAATCTAGATCCTGACTCTAAAGCTTGTGTTCTCTCCACTTTAAATTGTATCAAGTGTTTGGAGAAACTACCAGATAGTATAAAACATCATCCTTGTTCTCACTTCAGAAAACTAAAACTAAAACTCCTATCCTAAGGAAAAAGTGTGATTTAAATAGAATATCTTCTCTTTCCCACCCCTTCCCCATAACCATTGTTCCCACTATCCTTACTTCCACTTTCCCTAACCCACTGGAATTCTTCCCATCTTTTCTACCCTAGCCCAGTGCTCTCATACTCCCAGGACAGTGGTCCATGATCCAAGATGATCTCCTCCTTTTAATTCTCAATGAACTCCTATCCTTTAGGTGTTTGATTAAACAATTCATCGTTAATGATAACATAATGCACTACCACTCCAGGGATATCTGCAGCTTAGATCATGGCACTCCTTGCCCCTAAGAATATCTAAGAATATCTCCTGTAGGAATTTCAAGGGAAGGAGACAGTGACAGGTGGGTGAAAATTTTGTTGCAGACAAACCTTCCCCAAACCTCTGAAATCAAACTCTGAAAGTGATTGCTCCCATCCAGTTTTTCCATAAAAAGAGTACCTTGGCTTGCCAAATTGTCTTTTTACAAGAGTGTTGTCTTTCCTAGAGTATTTCCATTAGCTAATGCTTCTCTTTTCCCATTCCCATACATTTTCAAGCTACTTTTTATATTTCAAGGTTTTTTGATTGATGTTTCTTATGTGATAGCTGTTTTGTTTTAAGATTGTTCTTTTATCTACTGTACTTAATAATATTCTCACTTAAAATGACTTCCAGAATTCAAATTGCTTTTGAATGTGATTGTATCCCCTCACTCCCCACAAACACCTAGGTTTTATTGTCTTAAGGCCTCTTTAAACACTCAAGAACTAATAATAGAAGAAAAGCTAAAAGCAGAGTATGTTGAAGAGTCTAAAAATTCATCTTTTTAAGAACAATGAAATTTGAGATTTATTCATCAAAATGTCAATTGGCTACTTCGTCATCATGTAAAGCCAACCCTACTTGAATTCTAAATTCAGGAAACTGTGATGGAATTGAGTGGTACAGTATTGGTTAGATCTCAAGGACATATGAAAAAAGGAAAGTTACAATACCTTAAACTGCCAACGTGTTTGGACTGAAAAGAGCTGGACTGTGGGTTGTTTAGGACTCTTAAGTGAGCCAGAATTAGACTGTGGGCTCTAGGTTACTGACCCTTGCTTTAAGGTATGCAGGCTGACACAAAGTCTGTGTGTAATTGTTTTATGCTCATAAGCTTTACCAATGTTTTCTGCTGTGTTGCAATTATAAACATGTTTGCTACTTAGCTGCCTGCATGTGAGACACTCCTTCCCGCCCACCGCCCACGCGCAAAAATACTGCTCTTTCAATATTCTGAGCTGTACAGCCACTACAGAATCAACCCCCACACAATAACTGCTAAAATACTTATTATGTCCTCTTTAAAATCTGATATGTTAAATTCTGTTTTTTTTTCTAATTGAAAGCAACATTGCAGTGTACATATTTATAGACTTATTTCTAAGTTGGATTTTAAAAGACTCTTTGTGATCTTTACAAGACAGTATCACAATTGTTGAAATTTTGAGTAATTTTTATTGCTGGCAGAATGCGATTTCTTTTAAGAAAAAAAAAACGGTACTATACAAATCAGGGAATTTCAGATGTGGGTGGCAATTCATTTGGACATATCCATTTAAGCTGAAATGAACTAACTTATGGGTTTGATTCTGTCTGCCAACATTTATAGAGCATTCCCCACATTCATAATGTGACAGCACACTGGAGGTGGGGAGTGTGGGGCGGCTGTGGGGGGATTGGCAGATGCAGTGTCCCCATTAAGAGCTCCTGCTTACTGTTTCTAGCTGAATATGAAGTATTCTCTCTGCCCACTCAAGAACAGACTAGGCCAGGCTGAAACAGAGTCAGAACTGGGGAGTAGAAAACAATAGAATATCTTATTAAACAGAAGTTTGGAATATAGGGGAGGGGTTTCAAAATTTATACAAAAAGACAGTTTGACGCTATTGTATCTTTCCATGAATTATGTGTACAAGTTTCATTATTGGTTCTTTTCAAGTATCAAAGCAGCAATCTTAGAGCTAGTTTCTTTGTGCCTATAATACTTAAAGGCCATTTTCAGATCAAATTTTGTTAAGAAATGCTGGGCAGGCTGAACTCTGCCTCTGCACCTTTCATGAAGCAAACATTTATGGAGCACCTGCTAGGTGCCAGTCACAGAACTGAGTATAGGGAGGTAACAAGATAGGAAGAGCAAGAAGGAGCCCTCCATTTATGGAGCTCTGTCTAGTGTGAAGGGAGATATTTAAACAAATAATAAACATCTAGCCAAATACATTCTATAATTGAAACATGTACTCCAGGAAAGGCTGACCAACAAAGATGACTTAATAGGCTGGTGTTGAGATAGGAGGAATGATTAAATGGAACCAGTGTTTAAGAGGTCAGGATAGGAATAAATAATGTCCTGCTCTGTACCTTTAGTTCTCTATGTAACCTTGTAACTTAGAGGTGTGGATGATGAATCCTCACATACTGGTGGCTCTCTGTGTATCCTTCTTCCCCATAGTCAGGACCACTGGGTTCCTGCCGGGCTCGACTCTAAGGCCAATCTTGTATTCAATTTAAAAGGATCCCTGTTTCAGCTAGTATAGAGCATCCTGTCTTGTGCCAGAGTGAACAAGTTGGAGATGGCCATGAACAGCAGATGTAAGAGGAGGACGAGGGTGCAGGACACATTCACTGAGAGCCATTAGATGAAGGATACATTTATAACTATAAAGTGCTAACTATAATGTTATCCAACTTAAAGTGACAAGGTTTAAATTGAAGTTCAGAGAGGCAAAGTGACCTATTCAAGATCACATAGGTAGTATTAGAGCTGAGATTGTAACATAGTTTTCCTGACTTTAAAGGTGGAATGGGTCCATGCTAACCAGTCAGGCAGAGTCACTTTAATAAGAATGACATTGCATCCTGTTTCTTAAACTGGGTGGTGATGGGTACACTGGAGATTATTATTTGATATTTCTTAAAACATTAAATGTGTTATTGGGATTTTATATCTATTCAATATTTACTAAAACAATTTTTAAAATAAAATTAAATGGGGATATTGGATAAGCCAGGACTGCATAAACAGGTGTGTCTGAATTTAAAACAGAGAGAGCGAGAATTTGGCAGACAATTAGTTGGCATTGGCCAGATCCCACCAGGAGTGTTTAAAGTATTTTCATAGAATCACAGTGCTGGGAAATCCAGGAGAGGTCAGGCAGAGAGCCCTAGGGTTGTTTAACAGCGGAGAACAGGACACCTATCACAGATTGGAAGTTCAGAAAAGCACCCAAGCCTCTGGTAGGGATGAGGGACTAGCAAGAAGCAAAGCAGAGTTTCACTCCAAACTTCAGATCCAGGAAATAAGACAAGGCCCTGGTCACTAGAACTGGAGTCTCAGAAACAAGGAAATTGAATCTCAAGAACAATACAGAAACTATGCTAGAACTAAACCATAATGCATAGCCTCACCAAAGCAAGAGCATCTCAATGCACAGTCCTCTCAAAGCTGGACTAGCATTAAAAAAAAATTAAGGGGCAAGTCTATAATGAAAAGGGTTGTAAGAGCACTATAAGATTATGGTGAGAAGAAGATATTGGGACAATGACTACACAAATCCTGAAATGTTAGGGTAAAAAAATACTTCCTATAGGAGATAACTGTTGGGTTGTTTTTTTTTTTTTTTTTTTCCTGCCCTTTTTCTGGTAACAGATAATTTCCTAGTTTGCTTTTGAGAATCCTCCTCGTTTACCATAAAGGCATAGCAGTTGTCAAAGATTCTTGCCCACCTTAGGCCTGGGACCCTAGCTAGATCAATTCTCTTCCTCCCAGAATGTTAATCTCAGAGGAAGGAAGGATGGCATGGAAAATAATTGATGCTATTTTATTCCTAATTCTGGACTTCAATGAACACCTAGTTGCCAAGCTGTCTAGTTCCTGTCCTTGCTGAAGTCTGGGTCTTCATTATTTCCTGGATTTTGGAACTATCCATATCCCTCCAACGTATTATTTGTTTTCTTTAAATTAGCTAAGGTGATTTCTGTTGATAAGAACCAAAGTATCAATGTTAAAAATGATAGCAAGATTCTGGTTCTTTTGAGAATCAGCCTTCCCAAAGGTAGAGTCAGAATCAATGTCCCCAAGTCCGCAATTTGGGGAGCCCCAAAGAGCTGCCCTCTATCTGCAGAATCATATTTTTCCAGAACTCTGCCAAGTCAGGCAGATTCTTCCATCCTAACCTCCTCCCACCCTACATTCTGACAGCTAATGAAAACATTTTCCTAAGCTCCAAAATACTTACAGCGTGACCTAATTCTCTGTGATTTCTCTACAATTTAAAACATTTCTGTGTTAATAGGTTGGTTAAATATTGTCTTTATATTCAATGTTGGAAAGAAATGTCAGATCTAAAACAAATACATTGTCATACAAACAATGTATTTTTTGATGTACTGAAATTGAGTGAAAAGATCGTGGACAGGTAAAGATATTTACCTACATTAGATCAAGCTAAACATAACCACTTTATTAGAAATGTGACCAAGAAAATGATCATTTTCTTATTAAAAACTAAACAGAAAATAATTCTTTTTAGCTCCATGTCCAAAGGTTTGTTTCTTTTTTCTTAAAGCACATCATTTAGGAATTTACAAACTTGTATAGATATGAAATTTTTTCCAGGTCTTTGACTCAATCTCAACATTTTCATTATAAAAACTCAAAGAGCCACAAATGGTGAAGATAAAACAATGAGCCTTAAACTACAAAGGTAACTGAAGTTATTCATAGCCATTTTTACTGGCAATCAATATGGTATTGATTTTCTCTTCTTGCTACTCTTGCAGTAATGTTCTTGGCTTGAAACTCAGCCTAAGCTAGGAAATACTAGCAAATGAAATAATTCAAACCTAAGAAAATGGCAAGAAGAAACAAGACATTGAAAGCCTGTATATACTCCAGGAATGAAAGTAACTGTCTGCTGGTAGTTAATTCAGCTAGTCAGAAGGTAGTACCATGGTGACCCAGGCTGAGATTAGGCCCTATGTGAAATTCCTGGTTTCACTATGCTCCACAGCTAAAGACTACATGGATATCCTAGCTAAGAGCATCTGTAGTCACATGGAGAAGTGGCCAAGAGAGTCTGGATCTGGATGGATTCACATCACCATTACTGCAAAACCTACTCAAAGTGCATGCCCTACTGACTGTGAGTCAATAGCATTATCTGAGTACATGAGGAAAAGCAGAATCTCATTCAAATTTAAAAAGAATTGATCAAATTGGAAAATTTTAAAACTATCATGCATTAAAACAGACCATTACAGAAACCCTGGGGAAATTCATTCCAGAAGTGGAGCACAATGATTTCTTACAAAATTGAACATATTGAGGACTATGTTGAGTAATTCACAGGAAAAGATCAAAGCCCAAATTTCAACTGTGAAAACTAGATTCCCAATAAAGAAACATCAATTATTGTGTCATATCTGATAAGTGTAATTTCAGTTACTTTGAGCAAGTCCGTAAAGTAACAAGTCTATGCTTTGTAAAAATGTCATTAATCAAATCAAAGAGTCACATACATACAAAAGCAAACATGGTAGATGAACTGTGTCTGCCTCTAAATCACAACAGTGGTTATAAGACATTGGCTTTTAAATATTTCTTTCCTTCAGCATCTACTTGAAAACATATTTTCTGGGAAACATTTACTATCCGAGAAGTGTTAAGTCCAAAGTAAAGCCACAATTATTCTACATTAAAAGTATGAAGATGGTCATTTAAATATTTTTCAAAGGACTTTTCAAAATAGTGATATTAGGCCAGGTGCTACGGCTCACATCTGTAATCCTAACACTTTGGGAGGCCAAGGCAGGCAGATTGCCTGAGTTCAGGAGTTCGAGACCAGCCTGGGCAACATGGTGAAACCCCGTCTCTACCAAAAATACAAAAAATTAGCTGGGCATGGTGGCACGTGCCTGTAATCCCAGCTATTCTGGAGGCTGAGGCACGAGAATTGCTTGAACCCGGGAGGCAGAGGTTGCAGTGAGCTGAGATCATGCCATTGCACTCCAGCCTGAGCAACAGGCTCTTCCCATCCCCCTGACTCGGTCGCAAAAACAAACAAACAAAAAATTGTAATATAAAAAGATTATTAATTTTTTGGAGTGCAATATTCAGGATATGAGTCATGTTTATTTTCACAAAACAAAACTCCCTATAATCACAGGAAAAGTTGTACCTTGTTGCATATGGTAGACTTCCATAATAAGAGAGGCCTGAAATTGAACTTGACATGTAAATGATATAGTCCGCGTATAAAAGGAGAGAGCCAACGGCACCACAACCAAACTGAAATCTGCAGTGTCCACACAGACAGTCTCCCTGTATCCCAGCATATTTGTTTAAGCCCTTCTTTGCAGAATCTTCCAGAATGGTACAGAATGATTTCCTGAGCTGTTACTACACTAATTTCCTTTTGCCAAAGAATGGAATGAACCCAATAGCTTTTTTCCCCTCTGTCCCATTTCCCTTGCTAGTAGGAAAAACAAAAACAAACACTTAAGCTTTGTACATGTATACATTTTAGTTAGCTATAATACTATCCTTTTCTAACATTAAATAATATGTCATTATTCAGGTATTTTCCCATGCTGGCATTTCATAGAAACAATAGAAATAACCTTATAGTTCACCCAATCTAACACTTCTCTTACTGATGAGACAAAATTGTGTCCCAGAGTTAGAGGATTGGTTTTGGTTCACGTCTCCAAAGCATAAAAATGATTGCTTTTGCCATGTTTGCCATTTCATTGGCACTGTACTGTATTCTCTTTCCATATATACTGGAATAGCTCATTTATTCTGAGTTTTAAAAGAAAGGCTTAGCTCTAAACGACACAATTAACTCTGCAAATTACACAAATACATTGCCTTGAAAAGAACACCCATTTAAATGATAGGCATGTGCTCATCAATGTAGAAAGCAAATGTTTAGGGTAATTTTTTTTGAATAGGCTACTTCCCATTAGAACACATGATAGTAAATAGATGTCAAAAATATAACTAAAGAGAGTTGTGCAGTCTTCCTGGTAGATCTGCTGTTGGTATCAGACACCACTGAACTAGATAGCCCCACATTGGATTTTCCAGACACTGCAGCATATGCCATCCTATGCAGGAAATAGCGAGATCCAGGTGGTCCAATACTTTTTGTCAGGTATCATTTGACAATAAGAATTATAACTGATTGGAAATTGTTGACTGAGTATAGGAAACTTCTAGGAACAGACCCTGATCAAAATGCAAGGAATCTGGGATTGGTTGTCTGGTATGCTTAGGCTTAAATACAATAAAATTAAGCTAGTATTAAGGTATGCTGCTTTGGCAGCCTAGTCATTCACATTTAATTGAATTATCACCTCTGTTCAACCAGAATGAATACCCATTAAAGATAAGATTTCTTTGGGCAATCTCATGGCCAATGCCATAGACCCTATAAAACACATGAATAGAGTGATTGTATCCAGTTTATCCTGGATATTTTATGCTCATTATTTTTGTTGTGGATGATAAATCCTAGGGTGAGGAGATCAATGAAAATTGGATGTAGTACCTGCTTCAGTTGGTGTCAGACAGCTTGAAGTTGGTGAACTTGGTGAATGGCAACAGACTTCTGTGGCAGTGCTTAAAAAAAAAAAGAAAGCAGATAAACACAGAAAATATTTTATGTCTTCAAATTGCTAGGATAAAATGGCCAAAAATAAAACTCAAAATTTGATCAGTGGGCTGTTGAATAATGTCAATTAAACCCATAGCTTCTCCAGGTCTCTTGTGTAAAAATTAGAGCAGCTATTGAGAAACAGCAGATCTGTAAGAATTAGAATAGGCTGGGCGTGGTGGCTCACACCTGTAATCCTAGCACTTTGGGAGGCCGAGGTGTACGGATCACTTGAGGTCAGGAGTTCAAAACCATCCTGGCCAACATGGTGAAACCTCATCTCTACTAAAAATACAAAAAATTAGCCAGGCATGGTGGCAGGTGCCTGTAGTCCCAGCTACTTAGGCGGCTGAGGCAGGAAAATCGCTTGAACCCGGGAGGCGGAGGTTGCAGTGAGTCGAGATTGTACCACTGCACTCCAGCCTAAGCAACAGAGCAAGATTCTGTCTTCAAAAAAAAAAAAAAAAAAAAAGAGGAAGAAAGAAAAAAGAACTAGAATGGTGATTTTTTGGGAAAGAATTGAATGACTCAAAGGGTAACTTCTTCTCCCTTTTTGGATAAGGCTGTTCCTGCATTTCTTGAAGAACCTGTAATGGCCTTACCTGAGGACTGTTGTCAAACAAGGGAAATCTGAGTCCAGGTGCCTGAATCCACCAACCTTGATTGTCTCCTGGCCTGTAATTAGAGTTCCTAGAGGACCTCTTTCATTAATATAACAGACACAGTCTTGAAGTTTGGAGAGCCTGCCTTGAGCTATCACAACAGTCACAGTTCTACATCTAATTCTCAAACCTGAGTTGACATATAGACATCTCCAGAGTATTGAGAGGAGGCTGGATACACTTAAGCAAGGACCCTGTAATAACAAGTATGTACTATGGTTTTCTTTCTAAACATCCACAAAGGAAATTGTAGTTGTTTACTAGAGTAACCGTGTGCTGAGGAAAGAGAAACACCCAGGCCTTTCAGGGATTATTGGACACTGGCTCTGAGCGAACGCTAATTCCAGGAGAGGGGGGGTAGATTATCAATGTGGTCCACTGGTTGGAATGCAGGCTTAAAGAGATCAGGTAATGAATAGAGTTGTGACCAATGGAGGCCCAGTGGGCTTCTGAATCTATGTAATGATTATATTCCTGATTCCTAAATGTTTAGTATCAGTATAGATAATCTAAGCTGATGACCAAATCCCCGCACTGCATTTCTGACCCCAAATTAGCAGTTTGCATCTGTTTTCTGGCATAATTATTAGTTAGTATTCCCTTTTACTATGAAAAATATCCTGGTTTTAAAGAGAAAGTATATGGCCATGCTAGCCATTTTGGTAGGAAAGACCAAGGAAAATTCTTAGAATTCCCCCTCCCTATCAGAAGAGTAAATCAAAAGCCATATTCTGGGGAGAAGGTTGGGAGCGGTGGGGAGGAGATGCAAAGCTAAATGCCACCTTGGAAGACTTAAAAGGTGCAGGGAGTAGCTTGTTTAGCTTATGCAGAATTCACCTGGGACTCAGAAAATGTTTCACAAAAACCCTTGCCCAGTTGATTATCATGAACTTAATCTGCTTCTTGAGTCATAGTGGTCAATCTAGATATAGTTTCTTTACTGGAGCAAATTAACACAATTTTTCATTTGCATCTATTGATCTGACAAATGCTATTTCAAAAAATAGAGAATCTCAAAAGGAGTTTATTTTTACTTTTGGGAAACCATAGTATACTTTTCTTTTCTCGGGATTATAGTTCTTGAGCTCTGTGCTACAATTAGGTCCACAGAGTACTTGATTGTCGCACCATATCATAGGGCATCATGCTAGTAAACTATGTTATTGTATCATGCTCATAAAACCCAGAAATAAAATGTTGCAGTGATTTACATGGGCTCTCACCTGCCTGAAGCATGTAGCAATAGCCTTTCCAATATGAAGAATAAGTTACTGCATCTCACACCTGATACCATTGAAGAAGGAAACATAACGCTTTATAGGTTTCATTGGATTTGGAAAGCAACTGATAATATGGGTGTGCTTCTTTGGTTAATTTACAGGGTGACGTAAATGGCTGCAAGGTTGGGCTGGGACCTGGGACTAGAAAAGGCTAGGTAGTCCAAGCTTCACTGCAGGCAGCTTTACTTGGCTTTTGTGACCTTCTGAATACACAGGACTCGAAGCTTTTGTAACTGATTGGAATGCTCTCTAAACCCTGTGGAAATTCCAATTAAAACATCACAGCAGATGCCCCTGGGGTGTTTGAGCATAAGCACATCCACTTTGCCAAACAATAATTCCCCCTTTGAGAAACAGTTTTTGGTTGCTATTGGGTCCTGGTACAGGCTAAATTACAGAGATTTGCATTAAAAATGGATATTCTCTGAGATACTATTCTGCTTTCTTGATAAGCTCATTGAAAAACGTGGTTACCCTGAGAAAACCTAACCTATACATGGGCTCAACTATATGGACTTGCCCTCATCAAGGCTGGCCTGGCTATTGCCACTGCTGAGTGTCCAATAGGATAAGTCTCTGAGGTGGTACTCAATTCCAGGGAACCAGAAAGGCACTTGGTATCAGGCTGATTACATTTCTTCATGGAGGGACAGTTTTTATCATCATTGGAATAGACATTTACTGTGGACTTGAATTTAACTGATTGCCATTCGTCTGTACCACCATCTATGAATTTAATGAACACTTTATTCATTAACAACCTCTCTTTCAAAATATTACTTTTGATCCATTTCCCTTTCAGTGAAATATGGCAATACACTGATCTTCATGGAATCATAGTTTTTATATGCCCTATCACTTGAAAGCAGTTTACCTTTATAGAATGGCAGAAAGCCTATTGAACATTCAATTATGTAGTTTAGAAAACAATATCTTACCAATCTGGAGTGCTATTCTGTAGATGCAATAGGTGCTCTGAACCATAGACAAATATTTGGTTCTCTTTCTTCTATTATGTCTTAGTCAGTTTGGGCTGCTATAACAAAATACTTCACACTGGGTAATTTAAAAACAACAGAAATTTATTTCTCACAGTTCTGGAGACTGGGAAGTCCATGATTAAAGTGCCAACAGATTCAGTGTCTGGCAAGGGCTTACTGTGCTTCATAGATGGTGCCTTCTTTCTGTATTCTTACATGGCAGAAAAGGGATCGAGGCAGCTGTCTTTAACCTCTTTTATAAGGGTACTAATCCCATTCATAAGGACAGAACTTTCATGATCTAATCACCTCCCAAAGGCCCCATGTCTTAATATCATTACTTTGCGGTTAGGTTTCAACATATGAATTTTGGAGGGACACAAATACTCAAACCATAGCATATAGCAATACTATATGGGTCCAAGAACCAATGGGTGAAACAGAGAGTGGTGCCTCTTACTATTAAACTAATGATCCTTTGTTCCTTCCTTTCTTAGACTTTGCTGATTTAGAATTCTTGGTACTCAATGATTTCCTCCTCCAGATGTAAAAAAACATGGTTCCATTGAATTAGAAGAAACAACCTCCACCTAGCTATTTGATTCCTTGTGCTATTGAAAAACAGGCTAAGAAGGGAATACAGTCAAGTCTTATATAAAGTATGCTGTTTACATTCTGGAATCTTGTATTTTCATATATGTTATGCCTTATTTGGCTTAAGACAGTAAAATGTCTTATTCTAATAAAATTAGTATAATAATTTTCTGACAGATATCAGTAAAGTATCTTGAAAAAAGGGGCATCTTTTCCTAATTTGCCTAAAAACACCCTATAGACTAATGAGTCCCTGGGTATAGTGATGCTTAGGAGAGTTGAATCTGTCTATCCAAGGTAGCATAGTTGCTGCTATACAAAGGGATGAAGAGGTATATCGATGCAACACAGGAGATATCTGAGATGCCTCCTAGTCATGCAAATATTTTGTTGCATTGGACTTTTCCTTTTGTGTATGACCTTATAATCTTCCCCAAAGCACCCGAGACTTGGTTCTCTCTACAAGTCTGGAGAAATGAGTTTAGAGGATGATAGAGCATGAGGAGAATGGCCTCCCTCTTTGATGATAAACCCTCCACTACGTCACCATGAATGATTGTTTGATGTCCCTATATTTCTCAAGAATAATTTCAGTTGAATAGAGTCTTGATCACATGTCTGGATGAAAGTTTCCACAAGCATGAAGAGATGATATATTTGGCTCCTGTGGTTACTATAACAGAAGGGATTACACAATGGGAGGTTCTGCCCAAATCTCTGACTGAAATGCTGGAATTTCTCCCTGTTCTCATGCAAAAGAAAGGCAGCTAAAAAAATCAACTGTCTGATATCACTATAATTATTATGTGGTATATGTATAAAATAATTACATCAACCTACAAGTAAAATTTTAAAGTATTGAATATTTGACTCTATAAAAGCAATTTAGATTTTAAACAGCCCAGTCTTGTTTCAACACAACACAAATCTAGTGTTGCAAAAGAATGTTGACAGTTTATTACAATTAATTGAAATGAGATTTAACTTTTGAGGACAGAATACATATAACACTGACACAAGCAGTGACAAGTTGACAGTGTCATTTCTCACAATGCTGAAGGTGACTAACTGTATGATTTCCTGGATATTCCTCTTGAATTATCCTATTTACTTGTCTAGATCCCATTTAAGGGGTCGGGGTATGCTGCAAGGTATTGCCTGCAGAAGCCTGAGAGGAGCTAGATGCCAAACAGGGCAAGGTGAAATGTTTTCCTAAGCAGTCAGAGGCACATAAGTAACAGAGTGTGCATAAATTATGATGGAAAAGGGATGCCAAAGACAAGAAAAAAGTTATGAGTTAGGTCAGGTGCCAGGAAAGCAGAAATAAATCTGAAAGTAGAAGGGTCAGGGAAAAAGGTTTCAGCATAGAGTCCACAAAAGATGCCAGCATACTGGTTACATGGTATGTGAACTGTCCAGAGAATGTTACGAGCCATGAAGGACCAGGCATTAATTAGAAAGTTTCTGGACCAGAGAGGGAAGGTTGAGTTCAAGTAGCAGCATGAAATGTTAAAGCCTCTGGGTTTTAGCCCAGGCAGCACTAACAGGCTTTTTTCTGCACCTATGCTCATAACATAGTTGCTGGGATGCAGAGCTCTGCTACTGGGGATGCCTGCCATATCCCTTTCTGGGTCACTGGGCTACTTGTGCCTGTGAAGAAGAAAGGTGATCCACTTTGCCTCATCGTGTTACATGAGGACTTAGCACCTCTTCCACTTTAATGTGAAGATAGAACTGGCTGCTTATGTGTAAAGAGGAGCCCCCCACGCCAAGCAATTTGTTCTCCTCTTACATTTGAGAAATTGCAAACTATCCTATGACACATGATAGAACTACCATTGGTCTACATGGTTGAAAAGTCTGGCTCTTCAAAATTCTCAGGGGAAAGAAGGGCAATCGTTCTTATAGGCAATGCTATTTATTTATATCAATGCAAAATTCCAACAAATCACAAGGGAAGAGAAAGGAACCAAACCTTAGATCTATCTATTTGGCAAAGTAATTAATAACGAGATAGATGAGTGTTATTGTTTGGATACTTCTAAACAAAACACTCTAAACAAAATTCAGGAATAGCTTTATATAAAGGCCATTATGCCTTATAGGCAAAATTGCTTTGTATAAAGTGATTTTTGAATTCTAAAGCAGCTTACTTTTTTCTAGATAGCCAACAGTTGATCTTTAAGTCCCAACCGTTTAATATCTGGTAAACGCCAAACCATTAGTTTAATTCCATATTTCCATCTTCTAATTTTATCTTTTTAAATATATTGTTATTAAGTAGTTACCAGGAGCTGAAAGTGCCACGTACGCCAAAACAAAAATAATCATTTTATTGAAATTTTACTATGTAGAAAACAAAAGCCGTTATCTGTTTCTAAACATGCCAATCACAAAGGACAATTTTTCTAACATAATAAGGATTGATATTTTATTCATTCAATATCTACTATCAAAAGCAAAAGAGACAAAAATTCTTGCCCTCATGGAACTTACATTATGGTTAACTTCTGACTACATCCTTCTCCATATTCCTAATATTTATAAACCATTCAATCCTATCAATCTGCCTTCTGCTTCATTCCTCAGATTTACTGTTTTTTTTTTTCCAGATCACCTCACCACTGGATTAATTTAGGCTTTAATTATTGCTTTTAATATTTATTTATTCATCTATTTCCAGATAATTCATGCACTTGGTTAAAAAATACATAAAACAGTAAAAATTGCCTAACACCCAAACTTGTGTGTTCTCCTTTCCTCTTCCCAGAGGCAACCACTTTCACTGGGTTTTTGAGTATCTGGAAAGATACTCAATGCCTATGTGTTTATTTGTATTTTACATAAATGGTAACATAATATATAAATTCTATTTTTTATCTTGCTTTTAAAAATTAGTGTATTAGGGGGATTTTTCTATATCAGCACATAGCCTATTTATTTTAATAGATTCATGGTTAATAAATATTTATCAACCCACAATTTACTTAAATAGTCCCCTATTGTATTAGTCAGGATAGGTTAGCTTATGTTGCAGAAAAAAATAACCCTATAAACCTCAGTGGTGTATTTCTTGCTTACAAAATGTCTGTTGAAGTTCTGGGCAACTGTCCAGGGCAAATGCCTTCCATGTGGCTGCTCAGTGATGGTTTAATATTGATTCTACCATCCTATCGCTGTGCCATCTGGAACAAATGGTCTCCTTAGTCAATGCAACAGAGGAAGAAGGAGCTTTGGCATAGAAGCAGGCCCATATTGCTTCAGTCTGAAAGAGACACACATACACTTCTTCCAATCCATTCACCAGAACTGGTCTCCTGGCCTTTCCTAACTACAAGGAGACCCGAGAAGTAAAATTCTCTAAAATTCTCGCATATGCCTGAAAGAGAAGAGTGTTGGCTTTGCATTTAATTAAAAATCCCTTTGAAAAACTATATTTGAAAGCCATATTATTAGTCTAAATCTTCTCTTTTTTTCTTGTCTTTTGAGACAGAGCCTCACTCTGTCACCC
Source organism: Rhinopithecus roxellana (assembly GCF_007565055.1). Classification (NCBI taxonomy): domain Eukaryota; kingdom Metazoa; phylum Chordata; class Mammalia; order Primates; family Cercopithecidae; genus Rhinopithecus; species Rhinopithecus roxellana. The sequence continues at coordinate 102,500,353 of NC_044551.1, forward strand.
AGTACCCAGACTAGAGTGCAGTGGCATGATCTTGGCTCACTGTAACCTCTGCCTCCTGGATTCAAGCCATTCTCCTGCCTCAGCCTCTGGAGCAGCTGGGATTACAGATGTGCCCCACAAGGCCCAGATACTTTTTTATTTTTATTTTTAGTGGAGATGGAGTTTTACCATGTTGGCCAGGCTGGTCTCGAGCTCCTGACCTCAAGTGATCCACCAGCCTAGCCCTCCCAAAATGCTGGGATTATAGGCATGAGCCACCACACCCAGGCTTAAATCTTCTTAAAGTGGCACCTTACATATTTTTGGGTGTTGAATAAACATATGTTGGCTAGCCAGCATTAATGGAGTACTCATACTCATTGATAGCATGCCCAATCAATCAACAGCCTTTTACAAGTATAAAATAGCTTAGTCAAAAAGGACCATCACAAGTTACGTATGAATTATTGTTGCCATTTTCAGAAAAAGTAAAGATGAAAGATAAATATCAAATGTTTTAGGAATCATTTTAATACTGGTTTCATTCATATTCAAATAAACTACAGAATCTCTCAGATTGGCAATAAGAAAGATGAATGAGTACACCAGTATTTATAGCAGCATTATTCACAATAGCCAAATGATGGAAGCAACTCAGGTGTTGAATGGATAAACAAAATATGCATATACATACAACTAACTATTATTCAGCCTTAACAAGGAAGAAAATTCTGATACTTGCTATAACATGGATTAACATTGAGGACATTGTGCTAAATGAAATAAGTCAGTCACAAAAGGACAAATACTATACGATTCTACTTGTATAAGGTGCCTAGAGTAGTCAAATTCACAAAAACTGAAAGTAGATGGTGTTTGCCAGGCCTTAAGGGGAGGAAGGGATGAGGAATTCTTGTTTAAAGGATACAAAGTTTCAGTTTTGCAAAATGAAGAGTTCTGGAGATGGATGGCTGCACAGCAATGTGAATATACTTAATGCCACTAAATTATATACTTCAAAATGGTTAAAATAGAAAATATTATGTTATGCCACAATAGAAAAAAAGGTATATAAGTAACAATCTTTAGAGAATGATGACAAAAATCTGTGAGAAAACCTTGCATCGCTCTGATTCCTTAAAGGAACTAAAGAGGCAATGGGTATGAGTAGTGAACTAGCAAGCTAGAAAGAGAAAAAGCTGGCCGGGCGCGGTGGCTCAAGCCTGTAATCCCAGCACTTTGGGAGGCCGAGACGGGCGGATCACAAGATCAGGAGATCGAGACCATCCTGGCTAACATGGTGAAACCCCGTCTCTACTAAAAAATACAGAAAAAAAAAAAAAAAAAAAAAAAACTAGCCGGGCGACGTGGCGGGCGCCTGTAGTCCCAGCTACTCTGGAGACTGAGCCAGGAGAATGGCGTAAACCCAGGAGGCGGAATTTGCAGTGAGCTGAGATCCAGCCACTGCACTCCAGCCTGGGCGACAGAGCGAGACTCCGTCTCAAAAAAAAAAAAAAAAAAAAAAAAAAAAAAAAAAAAGAGAAAAAGCTGTAGTCGGAGAAAAAGAAACTGGAGTTAATGACTTAGGATGTAAAAAAATTTCAAGTGGTGACAGGATCTAGGATATGGCCATGGGAGCTGGTGGCTGCGGTGGAGTAAAGGAAAAGCTAATGGAATATGTTCATGCCAAAGAAGCAAGAGGCCAAAATGCTGAAAGGGCAGCCACATGAATGTTTAAATCACCCAGGAGGAGGACAGAGTTTGGGATGAAGAGGAAGTCTGTGAGTAAGGGGCTAAATCTATAAATAAGTAAAATAGGGAAGTTCATCCCTTTTGATTAGCATTTCTGGACTATATTTAGCCTCTAGATACAGTCATATGCCAGAGGAGCTTGGAGAAGACAGCTTGTATAAATGAGAATGACAGCTAGTTAAGAAGAGCAGTCCCATGGACTGTTCAAGTCTGCAAGAGCAGCACATTCCTTCCCTGTAGGAAATGTGCATGGGAAAGCATATTACAATCAGAAGCTATTTAGTGAACATGGGATGAGGGAAGGGCGGTGACAGTTGAGAGGGGAAGAGGAGAATTGTAGTGCTTACATGCCTAATGACATCACCCCATAATAACTGGGTTTATCAGCCTCCAAAATAGGGTCACTCACCACAGGGACCCAATAAAGCAATTAGGAATCAAATATCTCTCTTCTACTGGACACGCTGAGCGGGTGTTGCCAAGTTTTCTCTCTGATGTCCTTTTATCTAAGCATTCATGCTGACTACTCAACTTTGGTTGACACCCCCCCTTTTCTTTTTTTTTTTTTTTTTGTCTTTTTTAGAGACGAGGTCTCACTCTGTCACCCAGGTTTGAATGCAGTGGTATGATCATAGCTCAGTGCAGTCTCTAACTCCTGGGTTCAAGAGACCTTCCCATCTCAGGCTCCTAAGTTTCTGGGACTATAGGGATTTACCACCAGGACTGGCTTTACTTTTTTCTTTACAAAAATAATGGCATCATTTAATGTGTAGTCAGTTATAAAATGACTAAGGAGACATTCTGCCTCTGTAAATTATGTTGGCATTTCCTAGTGACTGAATGTTTGTGCCCCCCCACCAAATTCCTATCTTGAAGTCCTAGTCCCCAGTGTAATGGCATTGGGAGGTGGGGCCTTTGGGAGGTAATTAGGTTTAAGTGAGGCCATGAGGGTGGAGACCCCATGATAAGACTAATACTCTTAGAAAAAGAGGAAGAGATGTGAGATTTCTCTCTGTGTGTATGCGCACCAAGGGAGACTATGTGAGGACATAATCAGGTAGATAGGAACCCCTCTCCAAGAACCAGCAGGCACCCTCATCTCAGACATCCAGCCTCAGAACAATGAGAAATATCTGTTGTTTAAGCTACTTTGTTTACGGCATTAATTATAGCAGCAAAAATGAAGACAGCATTTTTTCTGATAACGTTCTTTTTTGTCAATTCTAGTGTAGACTCTAGGAGCTGGGTATTTGCCTTACGTTATAGCAACTATTTTACTTTTACTATCACTATTATCATTACTGTTTTATTATTGTGTTCAGCTTCTCAAAATTTCTGATGCTCAGACTACCTTCTAACCATATTATTATTATGTTTTCATTAATTCATTCATTTCAGTGAATCTTGTACATAAAAGTCACTCCCAATGGTACATTAGGTACTGGGGTCCCAAGGGTCCTAAACTAAGCTGGATCTGTCATGGAGAGACCTGAGTTCCTAAAAGAATTATCTGATTTGGACCAAGGACCCACTCTAATGGAAATGAGTTCTTAGTCTCAACTCTGGAAGAGGCTGCCGCTAATTGGATTTTGCTCAGGCATCCATCCAGTTTTGAAGGGCCATTTTTACTTGCTGCCCCTTACTTTTTGGTGAGTACTTAGAGAAGTGCATTAACACTTCCATGTCCCTAGAGATTCTTTTAGCATAGTATCACATTAAGAAAAAAAAAAAAAAAAGGCTGTGTTATCCTAAGCATAGAAGAGCTTTTCATGTATTCCTATCTCCAAAATTTTAATTTATTTTTCCTTTTATTATGGATAGCCTGTTATGTATGCAGATGAGAGGGAACATCGGTATGCCTTCTCCCAGATTATCTACCTTTGGATTTTTAACTTAAAAACATTTTTCTTTTATTATATATGTCAATTACCAGATAATTAGAAAATACCTAGAAAACATAAACAAGAAAAACAAAACTAGACAGCATCCATAATTCTACTCTCAATCACATTTAACATTTGATTACACATCCTTCCAATTATTTTTTATCTGCTGTCTGGTTGTGTCTCTCTTCAGACTTTTACTATGTGTAAGAAAACAGTTTTTTCACATATGCAATCATACATACTATACGTATTATTCAGTAACTTGTTATCTTTTGCCTGCATTGTGAACATCTTTCTATGTTGATATATATAGATTGATGTCTCCCAATTACATATATATAATTATAAGAAGACATCCTACTTATAATGTCTTCCTGTTTCAAAAATGACCAAAATTCCTAACATGATTAACAAGGACCAGGCTGCCCTCAACCTCATCTTATACTGGTTTTCCTATACTCCAGACACTTTGGTCATTTCTCATTTCCTTGGAAAGACATGCTCTTATCCATGTGATATTTTTTGGCTCTGTATTCACACCAAAATCTCATGTTGAATTGTAATTCCCCATATTGGGGGAGGGACCTGGCGGGAGGTGATCATGGGAGCAGATTTTCCCCTTGCTGTTTTTGTGATAGTGAGTGAATTCACATGAGATCTGATGGTTTAAAAGTGTGTAGTACTTTCCGCCTTGTTCTCTGTCTCTCCTGCCACCATGTGAAGACGTGCTTGCTTCCCCTTTGCCCTTCCATCATGATTGTAAGTTTCCTGAGGCCTCCCCAGTCATGCTTCCGGTACAGCCTGTAGAATCATAAGCCAATTAAACCTCTTTTCATTGTAAATTATTCAGTCTCAGGTAGTTCTTTATAGCAATGTGAGAATAGACTAATACCCCATGCTCTTGGCTGAAATTTCTTCCACCTATATACCTCTTTTCCTGAAAAACTCCTGCTTATCTTACTTATCTAAAGTCTTTATTTTAAGTATAGGCCATATCTTCCTGTTATATGATCTTATAGCACCTTGTTTTCATCATGGCACTTATCACAAATGTAATTAATTGATGATTAATGTAGTTATTTAAGGGATCTCTTTCCCACCAAACTACAAGCTCCATGAGGTAAGAGACTAGTTAGCTTAATATTTGTGTTCCTAGCACCTAGCAAAGTTCCTGGCACATAGTAGGCACTCGGTAAATGTTTGCTGAGTGAATTGTAGTGGATTTAAGATAAAAGGAGGAAAGAGTGGGTGCAAATGTAAATTTGTAGGTCTTAAGATGACAAGTTGAGGTACCCTGCATTGCCCAGACTAATACAAATACAGTTAGGATGACTAAAGGTGATTGTAACAAATTAAAAGGCAAGATGTCTGCTTATGCCTTCTTTGCACAGAAGTGAAGAGAAGAATGTAGGAAGAAAAATCCAGAGGACCCTTTTGATTTTGCAGATTTTTCCAAGAAGTAGTCTGAGAGGTGGAAGAGAATGTCTGGTAAAGAGAAGTCTAAATTTGATGAAATTGCAAAGGCAAATAAAGTATGCTATGACTGGGAAATGAAGGATTACAGACCAGCTAAGAGAGGCAAGAAGAAGGACCTTTATGCCCTTAAAGACCACCATCTGGTATTTCCCATTCTGTTCAGAATTCTGTCCCAAGATTAAATCCATAAACCTTTGTGTACTCTATTGGAGAAGTAGCAAAAATAAATAAATAAATAAAATAAAATAAAAAGCTGGGTGAGATGAGGAATAACTTAAGTGACAGTGAAGAGCAGTTTGACGGAGAAGTATGAGAAGGATGTTACTGACTGTAAGTATAAAGGAAAGTTTGATGGCACAAAGCATCCTACTAAAGTTGCCTAGACAAAGGTGGAAGCAGAAGACAAAGAAGATGAGGAGAATGAAGAGGAGGAGGCGGTGGAGGAGGATGACTTTAAAACCATTTATCTATCTCCTTGTGAATATCTTAGAGTAGGGGAGCATTGTAATTGATATGTTTCTTATTGTGAAGTGTCTATTGGCCTCATTAGTTTTAATTACAAAATCTGATGATGAGCATATTGTAGTCTCTCAAAGTGCTCTAGAAGTTGTCAGTGGTTTATGTGAAGTGGCCATGGGTGTCTGGAACACCCTGAAATGGTATCAAAGTTGTATATATTTCCAAACATTTTAAAAATGAAAAAGCACTCTTGTGATCTGTTCACTGTGTACTTTGTTGTTGGTGTGACAAGGCATTTAAAGATGTTTCTGACTTTTTAAAATTTGTAAGGTGGTGTTAACTGTATGGTTATTGGCTAAAAATCCTGAGTTATTAACTGTTCATATTTATAGTTTGTAAAAAGAGCAAAACAACCAACACAAACTCTTGATGCTTGGTATTGAGGCTATAGGGAAAGATGTCTTTTGTAGGGGCCATAGCTCAGAGGGTGCACTGTGAGGCTGGACCTGTTTCCACTGTGATGGGCTTCCATTTATTTAGGGCTGTCTTGTTTTTTTATATAGTGACATAGCATTGTGCTGCTTGGAATAAGGGGGTCAGGTGGCATGAGAAGTGTTAGATTTTTTTTTTATTTAAATGCAGTTGTTTTAAAATTGTTTTTAAACAAACTGTAGAACTCTTCACTGTCAGCAAAGCAAAGAGCCACTGTGTCAATGAAAGTTCAATAGCCTTCTTGGCCGGGCGCGGTGGCTCAAGCCTGTAATCCCAGCACTTTGGGAGGCCGAGACGGGCGGATCACGAGGTCAGGAGATCAAGACCATCCTGGCTAACATGGTGAAACCCCGTCTCTACTAAAAAAGACAAAAATCTAGCCGGGCGAGGTGGTGGGCACCTGTAGTCCCAGCTACTCGGGAGGCTGAGGCAGGAGAATGGCGTAAACTCGGGAGGTGGAGTTTGCAGTGAGCTGAGATCCGGCCACTGCACTCCAGCCTGGGCGACAGAGCGAGACTCCGTCTCAAAAAAAAAAAAAAAAAAAAAGAAAGTTCAATAGCCTTCTGTACTTAAACAAGATTTGAAATGTTCTGGGTTTTTTTTTTTATGTTTCAAATGCTGAAATGTTTTCAAAGTTAAATAAACTGTATTCCAATTTTTTTAAAGGTGACAAGTTCAAGAAACTGCATTTTGTAGTTACTCTCTTCTCAGTAAGGTAGGAGATGAGAAAGTACTCTGGAAGTTATTAAGATTCTGGGAGGTGGAAGAAAGGGTAGCAGATATTGAGGATAATGTGAAACATTTTGGAATAATCATGGTGAACAATTGGAGAGTTCAGCAAGTAATATAATATCTCTTTAAGCCATGTGAGGTTAAGGTTAATAGTCATTAATAAATGGCAATATTAACCTACCTGGCATAGGATTTTCTTCAGCAGAATATCAGAGCCTGAGTGGGTTTGGTAAAGGCAGACTTAAACAGACTCATTTAGGGATAGTAACATTTCAGAAGGTAAGACAGAATGACAGTTTTGAAAATAATTTTAGGATACTGGCAAAAGAACATTTAAGTGTTGGATTACTGTATCTATGGTATATAAGAAAGGAAGTGAATCAAAGGGTTGTCAGGAGAACAAAGGATCAATGGGCTAGAAATCTAATGAGGTTTAAAAATGGTGAGAGTATATTTCAAGGAGAAAATGGAAAAAAAACAGGAAGCTTTGTTCACAGCACAGAATCTTAAATTAATTCCTTTGAAGTTGATTGTAAGTTCCAAAGAATGACTATGTGAGTGGGTGGCTGAGGTGGGATGATGGAGGTCATTGTGGGAGATGTGTGACACAGGTGTCACATAGACCACCCAGGATATTGTGTCACCTAGGATGAAAGCCTAGCTTGAGATACAGAGGAAGAGTGCCAAACACTTCAGAGAATGGAAGAGGACATGACCAGGATATTAGAAACGTGGTTCTACCAACCCAAATGTCCATCAATGATAGACTGGATTAAGAAAATGTGGCACATATACATGGAACACTATGCAGCCATAAAAAAGGATGAGTTCATGTCCTTTGCAGGGACATGGATGAAGCTAGAAGCCATCATTCTGAGCAAACTATCACAAGGACAGAAAACCAAACACCGCATGTTCTCACTCATAGGTGGGAATTGAACAATGAGAACACTTGGACACAGGGCGGGGAACATCACACACCGGGGCTTGTAGTGGGGTGGAGGGAGGCTGGAGGGATAGCATTAGGAGATATACCTAATGTAAATGACGAGTCAATGGATGCAGCACACCAACATGGCACATGTATACATATGTAACAAACCTGCATGTTGTGCACATGTACCCTAGAACTTAAAGTATAAAAAAAAAAAACTTCTAGAAAAACTAGACTATTATATATAGAAAAAAAAAAAGAAATATGGTTCTAGACATTGCTATAGTTTAAATTATGTACATGAGACTGCTTAAGGAGAGCTCACAGCATGAGAAAATGGAAGAAGATCACCAATATTTACAGAAGAAGAAAAGGAAACTAAGCCCATTAAAAAGATAGGAAAACATGGCCAGAGAGGTAAGAGGAAAACCAATACAAAGTGTTGAAAGTAAAGAAGGTGATACCAATTGTAATGTGCTTAGAATAGTGCCTTGCATATTTTATAATGGAAAAAAAATACGTCAATGAAGAAGAGAGTTTAAAAGAGATGATGATTATATTTAGTGATGAATGAGTTCTTGGTAACCACACAGGAAGTTGTAGAGTGGATATGATGCATCAAATTTAATATTTTAATTTTCCCCTTCTTTCAGATTTTCTGAGAAATATATAGCAATCAGTCATGGGGTAAGAGGTCCTATCATTCTTTTCCACTTTAAAATACCGGTTCTCATTATAATCATACATTGGTTTTAAAATTTCTTAAGGAGACTCCATCGCCTTCAGATAGGTCAGTGATTTGTATCCTAGTTCCCCACCTCCTTATAAAAACATCAGATTAGTCTCATGAGAGCGTTGCAATTCAACTGCTTTCCTCATGAGAAATTGTCAAAAATTAAAAAGATATGGTATTCTTCCACAACTTTGGAAACACTACTACAGCATTCTCAATATTTAAATAAATGTTTTCTGCTGAATATCCATGCTTGGCTCTGTTGATTTTTTACTATGTAAGTGTGATCTGGCTTGGAATATGTAGTATGTTATGAAATATCTACTTAAAGATTTATTAGGCGTATATTTTCAAAGTAGAAGGGAAATAAGGTGTCAATGATTGTTTGACCAGCGATAATATTTTAAATTGTGCATAAAAGGATTTTTATTTGAAAATGCATTCTACATGTGCTGTATAAACTATTTGGAAGCAAAAAGCATGTATATACAATATATATGAATGCATAGAAAACAGCTATCTGTTCATGGCCAATATTTGTTGAATGTCTGCTGCTATGTGCCAGACACTACATTAGGCGCTCTGGATATGATACCGCAGGAGGCAGGGAAAGGCCAGCTTCACAAAGACTGTGGTCTCTTGGGAAAAGAAAACATTAAACTAATATTACAAGCATGATGACTATTCCAATGTGGGAAATATCTAGTGCTATGGGGATGTATAATCAGAGACTAGAAAGACACAATAAAACATATTAACAGGTTATTTCTGGAAATCAAGAAAAATTACAAGTGATTCTATATTTTTTATTTCATTCTATTTTTCAAACTTTTTGTTTCAAGCAAAAGTTTTTGCATTAGTCAAGATTTTCCAGAGAAAGAGAATGAATAGGATATATGTATAAAAGGTATGTATAAAAGGGGATTTATCATGGGATTTGGCTCATGTGATTTGGGAGGTCAAAAAGTCACATGATCTGCCATCTGCAAAGTGGAGAACCAGGAAAGCTGGTAGTGTCATATTCCAAGTCTGAAGGCCTGAGAACCTGTAGTTCTGATGTTCAAGGGCAGAAGATGGATGTCCCAGTTTCAGAAGAAAGAGTGACTCCATCCTTCTTCTATCTTTTTTGTTCTATATGGGCTAATCTCTTCCAGAAAACCCTCACAGACACATACAGAAATAATGTTTTGCTTCCTATCTGGGTATCCTTAAACCAGTCAAGTTGACACACAAAATTAACCATCACACTATGGTTACCAGAAAAGACATAATGTTCACTGAGTGAAAAAAAAAGTCAAACAAAGCATTTTAGTGCTGCTTCATCTCTTGCAATTCTGATCAACAACTTTAGCATCCTAAAGTTTATTTTAAAACTTTAAACCCTAAACTAAAGACAACGTTCCATGTTCTTTTCTTGGATTAGTCAGTGAGAATTGCTGACTTTTATTCAATCCTGGACATCCTGGTAGCATTTGGATTAAAGAATACATTTATGTAGCATAAAAACAGACATGTAGACCAATGGAAAGGAATAAAGAGCCCAGAAATAAACCCACACACGTAAGGTCAACCAGTCTTTTACAAGGATACCCAGAATGCACAATGGGGAAAGGACGGTCTCTTCAACAAATGGTGTTAGGGAAAATGTGTATCCACATACAAAAAAAATGAAATTGGACCCTTATTTTACAACATATACAAAAATTAACTTGAAATGGATTAAAGACTTAAATATAAGGTCTGAAACCATAAAACTCTTAGAAGAAAAGGTAGGAGAAAAGCTACTTGACATTGGTCTTGGATATGACACTGAAAGCACAGGCAACAAAAGCAAAAACAAACAATTGAGACTATGACAAACAAAAAAACTTCTGCATGGCAAATGAAACAATCAACATAATGAAAAGGCAGCCTATGGAATGGGAGAAAATATTTGCAAACCGTGTAACTAATAAGGGATTAATATCCAAAATAGCAAAGTTCCTGAACTCACACAACTTCATAGAAAAAACTCAAGTAATCCAATTTCAGAAGGGGCAAAGGACCTGGATAGACATCTTTCAAAAGAAGATAGACAAATGCCCAGCAGATCTGTGAAAAAATGCTCAAAATCACTGATCATCAGAGAAATGCATATCAAAATCACAATGAGGTATCACCTCACACCTGTTAGGATGACTGCTACAAAAAATAAAAGATCTAACAAGTGTCAGTGAGGGTATGGAGAAAAGGGAACCCTTATACATTGTTGGTGGGAATAAAAATTGGTACAGTCATTATGGAAAACAATATGAAGTTTCCTCAAATAATTAAAAATAGAACTAAGATATAATCTATCAATTCTGTTTCTAGATATATATCCGAAGAAAATGAAATCAGTATCTTAAAGAAATATCTGCACCCCTATGTTCATTGAAGCATTATTCATAACAGCCAAGACATGGATACAACCTAAGTGTCCATGAATGGATAGAATGAATAGAGAAACTGTGGGACATATATACATTAGAATATTATCCAGCAAAAAAAGAAGGACATTTGCAACAACACAGATAAACCTGCAGAGCATTATGCTAAGTGAAATAAGCCAGACACAGAAAGACAAATTCTGTAAGATCTCATTTATATGTGGAATCTAAAAAAGTTGAACTCAGCTGGGCACAGTGGCTAATGCCTGTAATCCTAGCACTTTGGGAGGCTGAGGTGGGTGGATGATCACCTGAGGTCAGGAGTTTGAGACCTGCCCAACCAACATGGTGAACCATCTCTACAAAAACAAAACAAAAACAAACAAACAAACAAACAAACAAACAAACAAAAAAAACACCACGAAAATTAGCTGTGCATGGTGGTGGATGCCTGTAATCCCAGCTACTCAGGAGGCTGAGGCAGAAGAATCACTTACAACCTGGGAGGCAGAGGTTGCAGTGAGCTGAGATGGGGCCATTGCACTCCAGCCCAGGCAACAGAGCAAGACTGTGTCTCAAAAAAAAAAAAAAAATTGAACTCATATATAAGCAGAAAATAGAACAGTAGTTGCCAGGGGCTGGGGAGTGGGGAAAATGAGAAGATGTTGGTCAAAGGGTATAAACTTTCAGCTATAAGATGAACAACTTTTGGAGATCTAATGTACAGCATGAGTGGTGATAGATGTGTTAATAATAATAAAAATATCTTTATGGGGGGGTTTACAAAATAAGCACAGATTAAGAAACTCAAAGATTCAAGGCCAAGTTCCGTGCTATACTTCTACAGGATAATGAACAGTTTGAATTTCAGTTCCTCCACAGGAAGAAAGCAGAGACTGAGATTCACCACTAGAGCATATAAGTGGGCTAGGAATTCTGTTTAAAGCTACTGCAAGTGATGCTCACATTTGTTTCCATTAAATTACAGATCTAAAGGGTAGTTAGTGATTCAATATCAGACTCTCCCTGGTGATAATTAGAGAGAAATAACTTTTATAATTGTATATTATATGTTTTTTCAGGATTCTGAAATGACTCACTTATTCACATACTAAAAACAAAACCATCTCCGTGAGAAATAGGCAGATGCCTAGAGCATATAACAATTTTGTGCATACAGGACACAGTGTTAAAAGTGACTACTGACAATTAACAGTTAAAAATAGATACTCGCCTAGAACACCTATACAACACACATATTACATTTCTAAAGGGCTTAACAATTAAATGCATTCAATACTAAAACTACCTGGACCACAATTTAATATTCAAAACCTGGTAGGCTCTTCATTATGAACCTTATTTACTGTAGATATTTGGAAGTGTCACAAGATAGAATGCCTGGGCAGACATGCTTTTGTGTTACATACACTATACATGTATGGTACAAACTATAAATCAGGGTGACTTCTCATTTTTCAAATGAGAGTGAATTATCACTTCAGCCTGGTAATTGGTATATTATGTGAGCTAGTTGATTTTTTAAACTTTAAAGGTAATATGTAATGATACATGCACAACAATTTATAATATATTTGAGCTTCCCTGAAGTCAAACTTCAGACTTTTTACGGAATCAATCCGCTACTATAAATAGAGAATAGTAGATAGCATTGTATTTGGTCTTTAGAAGATCAGTGATGAAGGAAGTTTGGGCAAAATAGCAAGTGTTTAAATGGAAAACAGTGTGACAGGGATTATGGCAGGGTCACAACATTGGCAATTAGCTAATGTCAATGATACACTTAAGAAACACTGTGCAAGACAGCCAATAAATCACTGCCAACCATCATTAATAATCCATGACAGAAGGGAAAACAGAAAGAAAGGAAAGAGAAGAAAAAGGTAGAGGAGAGTGTTCTGTAGTGGGATACACAGTAAAAATGAAGTGTCCTATAATTAGCATTATTTCTATTACCAGAGTACTGAGGAAAGGCTATCTAGTGAACAATTCAACAAATAACCAGGGGGTTGATACGCATATTGCTAAGTTATGAGTTTTTCACCTCTTTCCTTTCATTTTAATTGTGTGCATGTGAGTGTGTGTGCCTTTAAAAGTCATGGTACCAGGTGACTTTATAATAAACGGCACACATAGATATAAGGGAGTTGAATTTTGACTTCCTACATGTTTCTAAAAATATTACAATTCCAAACCAAAAGGTAGGTAATATATTGCCATATAGTCTCTGTTGGAACTTCTTAACTAGATAATTTGCCAGTGGCAACATATAATAATAACCATTGGACTCAGAAAATAATACCTCAAAAGGAAGGCCGCAGAAGCAAAGTTTTTCTCTCACCTGCCCTCCTGTCCCTCACTCTCATTTCCCCCCAAGACTAGCCAAACAAATTAGGATCCCTCCTCCCTGAATTGAGTCATAGAAACCAGAATCCGTTTCCTCAGAGCCAGCCATAAAATCTAAAAATATTATTCTAACTTTCTCGCCCTGCTTTTGTGTAAAAACTGGCCATACCAGGAATTCGAGACCAGCCTGGCCAACATGGTGAAACCCTGTCTCTATTAAAAATACAAAAATTAGCTGGGCATAGTGGTGCACATCTGTAACACCAGCTACTCAGGAGGCTGAGGCAAGAAAATCACTTGAACCCAGGAGGAGGAGGTTGCAGTGAGCTGAGACCGCACCACTGCAGTCCAGCCTGGGTGACAGATGACAGAGTGAGACTCTGTCTCAAAAAAAAAAAAAAAAAAAAAAAGACATAGAGAAAGACTGGTCATAGGGAAATTATCTGACCTACTTTGTTTGAGTATAGGTCATAAGACTCCCATTCCTGAGAGGGTCTCACCCCTCACTCAGAAGGAAGGAATGCATGATCAGAGAGGCCAAAAAGAATCTAGACAGACAGGCCATGCTGGGTTTCTCCCCTCAGCCTATTAACATTAGATCTTACCCTTTTGCCCAATCATACTTTTGTACAGCTTCCATATTTTGTTGAACCCAAGCATAAAAATGGGAAATTTCCCCTCTATCTTTGGGTTTTCATTCTGAAGGCTCTCATGTCAAGTAAAACTATGATTAAATAAATTTGTATGCCTTTCCTCTTAGTAACCTGCCTCTTGTCAGTGATTCTCAGCAAACCTTCAGAGGGTGAAGGGGAAGTTTTCTTTGGCTGTGACATAACCATTACTTGAAGTTTACCCATATACAAAGAACTTTACACTCTTCTAATATCCATTTAAAGTTTCCAGTCAATGTTGTTACCTGTATCTTAACAATTATGCCAGAGTTCATAGTGAGAAATGCAACATGCTAATTTTTAAACACTGACTAGGCTATTAAACTGGCAATTACAATGTGGTGTGATAAGGGGAATGCCAGGGAAAGTGGGAGGTGCTATCGTCAAAGCAATGACTTCAAAGGTCAAGGAAAGCTTCCTGCAGTGACGTATAATATGAGACCTGAACAGCTTGTAAGAAATAAACAGACAAAGATAGAGGGGGAGTGGGGTGGAGAATATGATTCAAGCAGAAGGAGTGTCATGTGCAAACCCTAAAAGTAAGAGGGAGTATGGCAATATGGAAAACGGAAAACAATTTAATCTAAAGTGATGGTAGATTTTGAGGTATGAGTGATGATAGATAAATCTAGAGAGGTAAATTGAGACCTAATTAATCATAGAAGTCTGAGGCCAGTGACAAGGCAGTACAGAGTTTAAGCAGGGAAATGGCATGATCAGGTCTAGAGCAATTACAGTGATCCAGATAGGCTATGATAAAGATTTTAAGCACTAATTGTAGTAGTCTTAGATGATGGTTACACAGAGTTATTGAAGGGGATAGAAAGAGGTTGGAGGCAGAATTCACAATAATTAGTATTCATTATTGAATTACAAATTCTTAGAGGAATTCCAGATTATTATTTTACCCCTATGTATGTAGCACAGCATAAATATTCAACAAATATGTGTCAAATTAATTAAGAAATAAAACAAATTCAACCAAGTTAATTTTTCTTTGCAACCTAACTTAGGAGAGGAGTTCTCATCTCCATTAACATTGGCAATGTCTGGAGTGGTGGGTTTTTTTTTTGGTTTTTGTTTTCATTGAGCTGTCCTAGCTTGAGAAAGTGAAATTACTGTTCCAAAATGTTTATTATGTAAATTTTAAATCATATAGAAAAGTTGAAAAAATAATAAAATAAATAACCCACCACCCTGTTAATAATTTGCAATATTTCCTTTGTGTGTGTGTGTGTATATGTATCATTTGAAAGTTACAGACATCACACTTCACTTCTAAATATTTTAGCTGTAATTTCTAAGAAGATGGGATTTTTTCATATAAAACTATAATAGCATTATGGTCTCTAAGAAATATAACAGTAATTTGCACATATAACAGTAATTCTGAAATATAACACTAATTTACCTAATATAATCATTTTCAAATCTCTCTAATCATCCCAAAAATGTCTTTATAATTTTTAAAATAAGGATTTAATCAAGATTCACAGATGTGCTTGGTTGTTTAGTCTCTGGAAATGGGAGCTTTTTGGGTAAAGAATAAAAGTATAGAATTATTTGACCTGGTACAAAAGTGCTGAGAATCCCTTAATATTTGATAGACAGTATCGGGAAACCAGGTTTATTTCCTAATTGGAAATGCTTTCTTTCTCTTTAGCCAACTAGTTCAGTTGGCAAGTACTTTGTATTTATGAATCTTAGGTCAAAGATTCACTCTCCATATGATTTTCCTCTTACTTTATGGAGAATATCTGTCCACGTTATCATACATTGTACTCCATGCCCTAGGTAATCACCTGATAACACAACTGGCCTTTGGTCACACGCAGCAACTGAATAAGTGTATGTAGATTGTTAGGTGAAAATCTAGTACACCTTTAGGGGAAAAAACTCTCAATAAATAATAAGTTATTCATTTGGTGGGACATCTTCAAATACAAAATAACCCATTGGCTTAATTGCATTCTTGCATCATGGGGTAATTTGCATGGTGCTTCCAGTTGAGTCTGTGATTGGGAACAAAGGATAAGCTGAGATAAATGACAAGCAAAGTTGGACATCATTTTCGCCCATCGCACTTGCCAAATAATCAAAATGTAGAAAATATTAAGTACAAATATCTGAACCTACTTTCTAGGACTAATATTTGTCCTCCTTTCACTTCCCTTTCCCTCTCCCGATCCTCCTCTTTAATTGAAATGCCAGTAGGAATTTGACAGTGATGGACACCCTGGTGGCCTCATAATGAAGTTTGCAGGTTGGTTGCAATGTCTCCATTTCTAGCCACACAAGACTGAAAAATGATAATAATTATCCTTCTTTGCATATGTTCAAGCACAGTATGGTATTCCAGGGTGCTGTCTCTTAAAATTATGAAACTGCAAGTTAGGGTGTTTTCAGAAGAC
Organism: Rhinopithecus roxellana; assembly: GCF_007565055.1. Lineage (NCBI taxonomy): Eukaryota > Metazoa > Chordata > Mammalia > Primates > Cercopithecidae > Rhinopithecus > Rhinopithecus roxellana. The sequence continues at coordinate 102,516,653 of NC_044551.1, forward strand.
TCGGTGAATGTTGGTTTATACACTCTATTTCCTAACTACTTGAAGCTTCCCTGTGAGCTGTATCAGAGAGGACGGATAACTAAAATGGAAACATTTGAACTCTCTGAATAACTGGGGTAATTCCTTTATGAGCTTTCTTTTTCCTTTTAAAATTTGAAAATGACATATAACATTCTATATCACACACTCTGGTTTTATGTTAAAACAAGCAACCCGATTTTTCAATGCATATTAAATGTAAATATTTGCAAAGGAATATTAGTGATAATGATGATGGGGCAGTCGTGGTGGTTTTGGAAAGTTTGTGTGTGAACAGTAGTCCTTTCCATTTATATATGTATATCACTTTCTGGTTTTGGGTTGCTACTGCTATTTGTAGAGTCTACCCTTGATGGTAAGCAGATGTCTCTACTCTTAAACTCTTTCCTTAGCCTTTGTTTCAGGCAAGTTGGCTCATTTCTAATTGTTCCACACTGGGCTAAGCCATCCCTTTTTCTTATAATATACTTGAATGGCATACGGTTAGATGCTGCTACAATGCAGATATTAGGGAATCCCTACATAATGCATTCTGTGAACATTCCCTGCTCATTGTCATTAAATAAAAATGCCCATTATTAAAATGTTGAGATAGATAGGGTTCCAGAACCAAGTGATTACTAGGGCTTCAGGACATTACCATTATCTATTAAAGTTGATTCAGAAATAAAGCTCACAAAACTGGAAACGCCACCAGATGAGACATCAACTGGAGGTTAGGTGTACTTCAGGATATTTTAGCAACTGTAATCACAAATTGTTCAGCTATATATTCATAGTAGAAAAGATTATTAGTGGACCAGGGATTCCTAATCATCAGTGTGTGGCAGATTAATGGGAGGCAAAGAGAAGGTTTACAGCTAGCCTTCAGATTATTGTGTACAGTCTGCAGCCAACTGTATCTCTACTATGCCTGTAGTAACAGTGGGTATACATACTTGTGCATATAAACGTGACTCATCAGAAATGTCCTGCAGAAAAAAAAAATAGTTTGCCATTCCTCACTACTTGAAAACCTACATTTTTCCCTTAGAGTTTCATGTAGATTAATTTCCTTTTCTGTCTGCCATTCTAACTCTTAAAGAAAAAGCCTTCTAGGAAATATAAATCAGTGGATTGCCTCAACTGACATAACATTGAATTGAGAACTTTATCAATAGTTGATATTATGGGGACATTTAGTGCTTTTGATGGAAAGCTGTTTAAGGAAATAGATACCCATGGGACTATCTTACTAGCATTGCATGCATTGCAGGCTTTTACTGTGCTCAATTAGTGATGTGTTTAAATCACAAAAGCATACGGAAAGCTTTACTTGGTTTAGGAAATACGTTTACTGAATATAGTACAGGAATGTACAGTTGCCCAAAGGGAAAACTAAGAGGAGATTCTCTCTGCCCATTGCTCAAAGGAGGTTTCAGGATTTTATTGGCATCTTTATATAACCAGGTAGGGGGAATCAGAGTCCTGGACTGAGCCTAAAGTAAGATTTAAGCCCATTCAACCACGTCTGAGGAAATTTTAGGCAGGACTTTCATGAGTCCATTTGCTGGAGAGTTTCTCTTTGAAAAACAGGGAGAGGTAGGGAGGTTTTGTGCCTCAGGTATCCCTGTTTTGTAGCCAGGGCCCCAAGTGTGAAGTTTAAAGAGAAACACGTAGTAGGCATGAAGCATTGAAGCAAATTCCTTAAAGCACTCAAGGGAGTAGAATGTGACATCAAGAGGCAGGAGGCTAAGGCTAAGTATTCCCTTCCCTTCTGAGTGCAAAAGACCTTGGCTTTGGCACAGTAAGACTCCTGGAAATCCAATGTTGGGAGCATCTAGGGGAGGCACCGTGGTGTGGCTAGACATTAGCCTTGTCACAGGACCAGCAACAGGGGAGGCAAAACGTACCCTCGGGTAGCTTAGGCAGAATCTGAGTTTTTGTGAGTCCATGAAAACTGTAAGTGGGAAATCCAAAAATAAATTGGTAAGACTTTAAGTGGGACAGAATTCCTGAAATCACAGGCAGGGGAATGAACCAGTGTTCTTCCCTCAGTATTAGCCTATGTGCAATAATGACCACAGACAACATTTCTTTTGAGCATCTTACAAGTCCTAAATCATCGCCTTTATAAGTTGGATACTATTATCATCTCAAGGTTTTTTTTTAGATGATAAAACTGAGACACAGAAAAGTTAAATGACTTACCTAAGGTGACACAGTAATAAATGTAGAGCCCGAAATCAGACCCACCTAGACAATCTGGCCCCAGACTTCTCTCTTTACCCCTCTACTATACTACCTTGCAGTATTAAACACACTGGTCTGAGATCAATCAGGTTACCTATGTGACTTTCTATTTTCTTTCAGGAATATCATCTAACCCTTATAAATCTAAGTAAAAATTAGAAACTGTTTATATTACAATACATTAATTAGCATTGAAAGTTTTCTTTCTTTTTTTCTTTTCTTTTTTTTTTTTTTTTTCCAAGACAGAGTCTCGCTCTGTTTCCTAGGCTGGAGTGCAGTGGTGCCATCTCGGCTCACTGTAACCTCTATCTTCCAGATTCAAGCGATTCTCTTGCCTCAGCCTCCCAAGTAGCTGGTAATACAGGAGCCCGCCACCACGCCTGGCTAATTTTTTTGTGTTTTTAGTAGAGACGGGGTTTCTCCATGTTGGCCAGGCTGATTTTGAACTGCTGACCTCAAGTGATCTGCACACCTTGGCCTACCAAAGTGTTGGGATTACAGGCATGAGCCACCACGCCCAGCCAAAAGTTGTCTAAGCATCATTGGATTTGCAAGAAAAATGGCACTTTAGAATTACTTATTTATTAATTTGATAACTGTATCTAAATACTCATGAATAGCAGTCAAATTAGTGAAGGTAAAAAATACAAAGAGATTAGTTGAGGAAGCTTGGCATATGGAATGGACATGGAGTGAGCAAAACCTAGTTCAATTTTGACTCTTTTGGCCACATCTTTTACTATACTTACATTAATTTCCTTAATGAGAGGCTCTGAGTCTAGTATATGACAACAAAGGCAAGAGCTCCAAAAACATCACCAGAAACATGCAGTGTTCATAGTAATAAGCTAGTTAGAAAAGCATAGAAAGTAAGTAGAATAGGGGAATAGGGCATGGAGGGGAGCCTTCCTCTCTTTTAATCATTCTGTGTTGTGAAAGCAGAAGCATTATAGATTAAAGATGGTGTTTGCATCTAATAGGAGAAGGGTATGGCTTGGCCGTTAGGAGAGGTAGAAAAGCTTTTTAAATATAGCATTTTGATTTTTTTTTTTTTTTTTTTTTTTTTAGTTATGGTCTTTGAGAATTCAGCCTGTCAGGGTTTGAGACCCTTTCCTTCAACCTTTTCATCTGGGTTGCATTCTGTTCAAGTTTTTACTGCAGGCTGAAGGAGCCTGGAGACATTTCTTTCTGGCTTCCTGTGATAGGCAAAGGAGGAAAGGATCAGGGCCCCAAAACACTGTCTGGAATTAAAAGCTGTATTAGGTTTGGGCCCCAGCTCACAGGTACCTAACGAAGAGCAGAGATCAGGAGGGACATACATCCTGGTTACCATATATTAAGTGCCAAATTTCTGAGTTTCACTTATAAAATGATGATAGCACTGTATATCCTACTTACTTCCCAGAATTGTTTTCAAGATTAAATAAGATGATATATATGTAAGCTTTTAGAAAACTATATAGATTATTTTAAATTAGTAAGCAATTATTCTTTAAACTATATATTTGTGTGCTATGGCTTTTCCATTAGTAGTTATGATTATCTTAATATAATAGGATATTCTTTATTAATTACAAAAGCAGTGATTTTATAATATACTTTTGAAAGTAAGTATATTATACTACAATTTGTACCCTGCAGTCTTATTCAAGTTGAATGACTTTTCATTTGTATATTTTTTATTCTTTCCTAGATTTTGAGTGCCTTGTATTCAGGGGGTATTGGATTCATCTTTATTTCCAAGCTTCTGTCACTCAATAAAAGTATGTGACCCAGATGAGTGAATATGCAACCAATCAGTGAGTCATAAATAGTCACCAAGGCACATATGTGAAGAAAATGTGATAAAATTTTCATCAAGTGAAAAATGTAGATAGTTAAATAATTTTTGAGAGAATAGAAGTTTTGGATTATTCGTTAAATGACTATACTAAATGTCTTCAGTTCTGGTTTAATGTGTTTGGAGGTACATAAATTCTTTCAGGCTACTAGGATGCCCTTTTAGTTAAGATAAAACCTATTTTACCAATGGTCCCCTAATGACCTCTGGATATTAGTGAAAACTGCCTAATTTATGCCTGTGGCTAACTCATTTATCAAATAAAGTCCCACCCAGAATACAGACATAAAGAGAAGCAGGGTTTAGATCACTCCAGGGGCAACTGAGCATCTGTTCAGTGCCCCAGGAGGCAAGATATTGAAAAACATGTCTGAGAATGAAGAGATGTAGGGCCCTAATCCTGACTCTGCCACCAAACAGCTGTGCGACCTCAGCTGATCAAGCCTGTTTTCTAATCTTGAAACTCGCAGTGGATCTCAACCACTGCTAATTTACCACAAATATATATATGTAGCATAGATGGCATGCCTGAGTCTTTTGAACAAATTTTAAGCCATTATTATAATGAAAGGAAGCACAAAACTCAGAAAATGTTGTGTTTGCATTTTGTTGTTGTTTACTGTTTTTTTCTGTTATGGTGAGACCCAGGAGCTTGCTGGATTTATACCGTATAAGAGGTTGAAAACCAATGGAACTAAATGATTCCTACTACATCTTCCGCACTACGGTTCTGAGTCTAGTTAATCACTGAATGTTTGTATGGAAGGAAACAAAGCTGGCCATGAGCCAGAATTTGTTCTAGTTACCAAGCCAAAGCCTGCCCCTCTAAATAATGAGCTTTTAAAGTGGCTAAAACTGTTTTTATTCTTACAGTGAGCAGCTTGCTTATAATAAAAGGATAGCAGACTTCAAGGGTGTTCCATTCCCTACAAATCTAATATCCACATCAAATGAATCTGCCATAGATAATTATAGTTGCAAAAATTAGAAATGTTTGTCATAATTTTTCCCTTAGAGTTTAACCATATGTGACAAGAAATTTTTTCAAAGTTGTCTGCTGTATTTTAAAAAGACAACAATTTTCTTATTCCGTGTAAAATGCAAAATTTCTTTCTAAAAAAATTAAATAAGACAAAATTATTGTTTTCTTCATTTCATTGAAGAAGAGAGAACAAGACAGTATGTTCCAATTAGCATAAATACACAATAGATATTTTCTTTTCTGCTGCAGACTTAGATCTCTGATAGGAGACATTATGTCTGGTACAAGTTATCAGGAAAGGATCAAAAAGTATTTTGCAGCATGACAAACAAAGGCACAAAAAGCAGAAGGGAAAAGAAAACTGTAGCTACCACAGCAATAATGAAACAGCATAACATTTTACTAACCTTTCAAAATTTTCAAGACTCAGGAGTGACTCAAAAGCAGCGAGTTATTTTACAGAGATAAAATCACAATCAGAACACTTTTAACAGGTCTAAAGGAGAGAGAAATAGAAGCCAAATAATCATTATGAAAACTTGCATTGATGGAAATAATTAGAAATATTAAGGGGAAAAAGGAGTATTTGAAAGGGCATGAATTGAAAACAAATGTATATATGCCATTATATATCACCACAAATCCGCCTTTACCTCAAAGTAGACTAGCCTAGGTAATAGATTTAGCTAGCTCTAATTTATATGAATTGGATCATGGAAGGATAAGATTTCTAGAAGAAAATCATTAATCTACTAGTCAGTGTTTTCAGGACTGAGAACTGTTGCAATATATACTGGTTGGGAGACAATTCTCCATGGGTCTTTCACATTTATGCACACATTGTGATTGCCCTTTTTTGTGGACAATGTCAGGGTGTTTGTATGGACTTAGCAAATGAAAAAAGTGTTGCACTTCTGAACAAAGGTTTGCTTACAGCCTTGGAAGATACAGACAGTATCAGCCTCCGGGACAATGGACAGGCATGCCTAATATTCAATATAACATAGAGAATATCTCATTCCAAAGCAAAGGGCAGGCATGTTCACTGCCCTTATAAAAGATTCTGGTGAAGTTCAGGTTCCTTTCCTCTAACACAACCAACAGTGCATTACAGCTGTCATCGGCCCCCTTTGTGCTGTCCTGTAAGAGTTGGGGCTCAGAGAACCAGCACAAAAATTCCGACACTGGCTACTGCTATCTTTCATCTCTGATCCAGGAATCTTGTCTTTTTTTCAGCATCCATGAAACTGTGGCAGCATAACTTGTAAGCCAGCAAGCAAGATAAAAATCTGAGAACCTTCACAGTTCTTGACAACACTGACATTTGTAATTAACATCATGGTCTCTTCTCTGGAGTTCTAGTAAATAGAAAAATTTCATGTGTTTAAAATAGATAATTTTTCAGGATATATAAACAGTAGTTTTACTGTCATATGGAGAGTAGATACAGAGATATGAATACAATCTGTCTGATCACCCCAATAAGTTTTTAGAAGTACCAGTACTTGCATATCTAGAAATTCTATATTGTCTGGGTCCTTAGAGTTGTTACAGCCTAGGGACTAACAAAACTCATATGAGATCGATACATAGTTCATAATGCCTCTGAGTTCATTCACATCAAAAAATATCATCTCTGGCCAGGTGCAGTGACTCATGCTTGTACTCCCAGCATTCTGGGAGGCCAAGGCAGGCAGTTTGCTTGAGCCCAAGAGTTCGAGACAAGCCTGGGCAACATGGCAAATCCCTGCCTCTACAAAAAAAAAAAAAAAAAATTAGCCAGGCATGGTGGTGCATGCGTGTAGTCGTAGCTCCATGGGAGGCTGAGGTGGGAGGATCACTTGAGCCTCCATGGTCGAGGCTGCAGTGAGCCATGATCATGCCACTGCACTCCAACCTGGACATCAGAACAAGACCCTGGTCTCAAGAAAAAATTGTATATTTTCCAAGTGGATCAAAAGTTTGCCAGAAAAAGAACAGGTAAGTGCCAACTTTTACATGCAAATCCAGTGTAAATAAATTAAAGAGATAATGCTCTCAGTGATAAGTCTCACCAAGTCTGGTACATGTATGACCACTTCAGGTTACATTCCAGGTTGATTATTCATATCACTTCGTCAGTGTGCCCCCTCTTCTGAATAATGCTGAATAACCACAACTTTTACTTTGGAAGAAGTTCTTTTCCAAAATCCATACAGATCATTCCTTCCCTATAAATACCTGTTTTCTTCAGACAGAGAACAATTCCATTGATTAAGTTTTAGCTTTCATCGTCACAATTTCTTTCTAGTAATTTAATTTCACTGAAAATACAACCTTTGGCCAGACTTGGTTGTTCCCAAACCTTTTCTGTTACTCATTTAGAGATAATAAAATGCCTAGTTTCACTAGTTGTGTTTTCACTTTCAAATTCGTTCTGACTTTCTTAAGCATACATTCTAAAAACATGAAATTAGCCATAGGTTATGTGGTTTTCATTCTTTTGTTTTCAAGGTGTGGTTCCCAGTCCACTGTCATTGGCATTACCTGGGAACCTATTAGAACTGCAGCTTCTGGTTCTCTACCCTAAACCTATTGAATCTGAAATTCTAGAAGAGGAACCCAGTAAGCTCTGGTTTAATGTGCCTGCAGCTGATTCTGAGGCATACTAAAGAGACACCATATTAGTAAAATCTCACTAGATGAATAAAGTGAATTCATCTAGAGGGCTGTTGAAATTATTGAAAAATATGTAATCTGCTTAATTAAAAACAATATGGTCATGGACTGGAAATATTTTGTTGTGTATAAAAAATCTGTTAATCATGTTAATCTTTGCTATCATTGGGAGAAGCTGGATGGAGAATGCATAATACCTCTCTGCACTATTTTTATTATTTATTTATTTAGAGACAGGGTCTTACTCTGTTGTCCAGGCTGAAGTGCAGTGGCACAATCTTGGTTCACTGCAGTCTCAACCTCCAGGACTCAAGCAATCCTCCCATCTCAGTCTCCCAAGTAAGTAGGACTACAGGCGCATGCCACAATACCAGGCTTTTTTTTTTTTTTTTTTTTTGGTAAAGGTGGGGTCTTGCCATGTTGCACAGCCTGGTCTTGAACTTCTGGGCTGAAGTGATCTACCCACCTCTGCCTCCCAAAATGCTGGTATTACAGGTGTGAACCACCGTGCCTTGCCTGTACTATTTTTATAATTTGTTGTGAGTCTATAATTATTTCAAAATAAAAAATCAAAAAACCTTCAAAATATATTTTTATGATTAAGGGAATTTACTTTCATATAGAAAGAATTAAGGTAGCCTCATGGCACATAAATGAGAAAACAAAGATGTTTACCTAAGCAATCTGTGCTATACTGAAATCTCTCTTATGCTTTTTTTCATCATATCAATGAGAGGGAAAGTGAGAAACATATCAGTTCTAAAGATCCAATGTCTACTTGGGCACTGTATGACAAACCAAAAAAAAATTGATATTTCCCCCAAATAAAAAAAATGCAGAATATGTAATTATATTCATAAAAAGTTTTGTAATTAATAAATATCAGAGTTTAATTCACAAAAGTATAGGTGTAAGTTTTACCGATTTTCAACAGGATTGTGCTTCAAAGGATAAAATTGATCAAATTAAAGGTTGGGTGATTTTTGTGTTCTTGCCCTCAAAGGAGCAGGTGGCAAATGGTATTAGACATGCAAAAACTATGCCAATTTGGGACATTTTTAAAGGAACTCTGCGTGAAAATTTTCCATCATATATGGTTTAAGACCAAAACATTCTAATATGGTAATAATTAATATAATAGCTTTCATACACACAGTAAAATACCCGATGTAATTTTTTCATGACTATGCGACTCACGTGTACTGTATATTGCTGTATATGGAAGGACACAAAGCCCCAACCCAGGTCTGGCAGTGCCTGTTAGAGCGAGGCTACAGACACCATCAGAGCTCTCTGATGATCAGGTGTTCACATAGTAGCCATTCATGGTCTTTTCATTTGTTTGTTTTTAATTAATAAACTTTGTCTTAGAGCAGTTTTAGGTTTACAGAAAATATGAGTGGAAAGTACAGAATTCCCATATACTCCCTGTCCTCACTCCCTCTCCCTACCCTCTACAGTTTCTTCTGTCATTAACATCTGGCATTAGTGTGGTACATTTAATGAGCCAGTATTGATACATTATTATTAACTAAAGTCCACAGTTTATGACTGAGTTCACCTTTTTGTGTTGTATAGTCTATGGGCTTGACAAATGTATAATGACATGTATCCACCATTACAGTATCATAGAGATCAGTATTATTGCCCTAAAAATCCCCTGTACTCCACCTATTCCTTCCTTCCTCTCTTACTCACTCCTGCCTCAAACCCTTGGCAACAGCTGTTTGTTGTTTGTTTTCTTGGTTTTTTACTTTCTTCATAGTTTTGCCTTTTCATGTAGTTGGAAGCACATAGTACATAGCTTTTTCAGATGTGTATTTAAAATATGCATTTAAGCAATCTGCAGTTAAATTTCCCCCATCTCTTTTCATGATTTTGTAGCTCATTTCCTTTTATCTTTGTACGAATGTACCACAGTTAGTTTATCCATTTACCTATTGAAGGACATCAGCATTGCTACTCTGTGCCCCCTCCCCTTTTTTATTTTCCCTTCTTTTCACAGGTGTTCAACTGTGGCCCTTTTAAAGATCAAAAATTGCACTTTTGTGAGGTCTTACCAACTTCTTTATTAAGTACTCCAACATGATTCTCACTTTATGCAGAAGGAAATATAGCAGGTAGGATAGGCAGAGATTTTCTCCATTCCAGACTAAAGAGAGCCCCAAATCTTTCTAGCACAAAACAAAACTTTAATCATAGTAAGCAGGGATTTCTGAAAAGAACTTAATGTTTATGGCTGTTTCCACCTTAACCTCAGCTACTAATTAATACCCTTTTGGCGAGTAAACTTTGAGACTCAAGCCTGAATCAAACTTGTATTTCTAAAACTTTGGTAAATAGTTGTTGGTAGTTTTCTAAAGAGATGTTCACTGAAAATAACAACAGAAGGTAACGCTGGATTGTAGGAAAGGTATTCATTTTCTTTTAGCTTTCCAGTAAATGGAGATAGACTTTTAAAATCAATTTCCACCCCTTTAAAAAGATCTCTACAAAGAGAAACAGATGGTTTTCTCCTCCTAGCACACCTGTTTTACTGGTTACCCTTAGTCAGACAAAGCTTTAGACACAAAAGACTCACACAGGTTTACTAAAAAAAAAAAAAAAAACCTGTATAATTATAATACACATGTTCCTCTATAAAGTATAAGGGAACTGAGGTGTTTTCCAGTTTTTTTTAAAAAACTACAATTGTCATTAATAAAATATTTTACCTAAAAAATGAACGGTGATCAACTGCCTTTTATTCTAACCACAAAAGTAAAACATGTTTGGTCAGGTGTGGTGGTTCACGCCTGTAATCCCAACACTTTAAGATCTCTTGAGCCCAGGAGGTTGAGGCTGCAGTGAGACGTGGCTGTGCCATTGCACTCTAGCCTGGGCAACAGAACAAGCAAGACCCTGTCTTAAAAAAAGGTGTATATATATATATATATATATTTGAAGATAATTTCTAATAGTCACTATCTAATAAATTTGGTTATTTAGTGGCAATGAAAATCAAGGCAAACTAAAGAGTGCAAAACTGATTTATTTATCCATGTACACTGCTTTCAGCTTATAGTCCTTGTAAATTCTTCTTCAGCAGTCTACTACTATACTACATTGACTTTCTGGATCATTTACGGAAAACAAAAGGAACTCAAGAAGTAAAATAGCATAACAGTGTGCTCCCTTTGTGAAAATTATGTAGCCACCTGTGTCCCCAGTTATACTTACGGTATTCCACGTAATAGTGGGGATAGCAAGCTCCTGTAAAGTAATGCTTTTCCATTGTTTCCTGAAGAACATGGTAAATTCACACACCTACTCAACTCAATCTCTAGGTTTTGCACTATTCCAGGGGCTCTAAAGAATGTGATGAACAGGTAGAGAAAAAAACTTTCCATATTCTCTCTGAGCAGAGAAAATAGGTAGGTGCCATGCTCCCTATTCTGCAGAGAAGACTAAAAAACTAGATCAGAAGTATAGCATATATAGGTTTATTGCTATGGTATAGATTTTTGGGGGTTTTTATATTGATTTTCAAAATATGGAATTTTTTGTTAATTTTTCAATTCATCAGAGACATAATACAATATATACAGATTTTATACAAAAAGAATAAGTGGAAACTTAGGCTTAAGTTCCTGATCATCAATAAACAGACCTAACACAGTATTTTTTAGTCTTTATTTTAATCTGTAAAAAATAATACAATTCAAGAAGAGAAGAACAATCTTATTTAATCTAGCTCTCCTTTCACTCCCTTCTAGCAGAAAGAATAATCTTTTTACTTAATGTGTATTTCTGTGACACAATCTGCTCTTATAAAACATACAGTCATTCACCCAGATCAAGCCATGCGTAATGCAAGATGAAAAATACACCTGTGAATTTCTTCTTCCTCTAACTTTAATTGTCTCTTAGAGAAAGGGTAGAGGACACCAAACCTTTGTATAAGTCAGAATAAAATGTGATTTTTAAAATGTGTATAAAATTCTGTCTTGTCCATACAGTTACTGCTTGGCTCAGGTGGATGTTTTATTTCCTAATTAGATTGTAAACTCCTTTTGGGCAGTGACTTTATCTCATCATCTTTTTTTATTCCCTTACAGCATATACAATTAATATTTGTTTACAGATTGCTTTGCAAGGCTTCAAGTAAATGAGCTAAAAGTAATGAAAACCGTGTAATAAAATGTACTCATAATAAAAGTTAGTGCCTTGAAACAATATTACTCTCTATTAGATAATTCTGAGGCCAGGCTTGGTAGCTGAGGCCTGTAATCCCAGTACATTGAGGGGCTGAGGTGGGAAGATACTTAAGGCCACGTGTTGGAGAACAGCCTGGGAAACATAGTAAGACCCATCTCTATAAATAATAATAATAATAAAATAAATTTAAATATTAGCAGGGCATGGTGGTGCACATCTGTAATTCTAGCTACTCAGGAGGCTGAGGTGGTAGAATTGCTTGAGCCCAGGAGTTCCAGCTGACTGAGAGCTATGATTGCCACTGCATCCAGCCTGGGTGACAGAGAGAGACCCTGCCTTTAAAACAAAAAATAAATTCTGAGGCGATGGTTCACACCTCTAATCCCAGCACTGTGGGAGGCCCAGCAGGCAAATCCTTTGAGCTCTGCAGTTGGAAGCCAGCTTGGCCAACATGGTGAAACCCAGTCTCTACTAAAAATACAAAAAAAATTTACCCAGGCATGGTGGCGTGCGCCTGTGTCCCAGCTACTCTGGAGGCTGAGGTGGGAGAATGGCTTAAACCCAGGAGGTCGAGGTCAAGCTGAGATGACACCACTGCACTCCAGCCTGGGCAACAAAGTTAGACCATGTCCCTGTCTCTCTCTCTCTCTCTCTCTCTCCCCATAGATAGATAGATAGATAGATAGATAGATAGATAGATAGATAGATAAAAAATAAAAATAAATTTTAAAAATCTGACAGAGTTTCTTTGAAAATAAAGACGTTTCTAAGTTTTCATAGACTGCAGTGAACCTCCACTAAACAAAGGCCATTATATTGAACCTCCACTAAACAGAGGCCATTATATATTCTGTATGTATATTACATATGTATATGTGTGGACATGCATTCCCTATCATGGTTGAAAATAACTTTTTGTCCCAAACATGATAAATAATCAAGAATAGAAATACAGCATTTTATAACTGTTTCACTCTTAGGTAAGACTAAATTATTAAAAACTTTTGGGGGCGGAGCAAGATGGCCGAATAGGAACAGCTCCAGTCTCCAGCTCCCAGCGTGAGCAACACAGAAGACAGGTGATTTCTGCATTTTCACTGAGGTACTGGGTACATCTCACTAGGGAGTGCCGGACAATCGGTGCTGGTCAGCTGCTGCAGCCCGACCAGCGAGAGCTGAAGCAGGGCGAGGCATCACCTCACCTGAGAAGCGCAAGGGGGAAGGGAATCCCTTCTCCTAGCCAGGGGAACTAAGACATACAGCACCTGGAAAATCGGGTAACTCCCACCCCAATACTGTGCTTTACCAAGGGTCTTAGCAAACGGGCACACCAGGAGATCATATCCCACACCTGGCCGGGAGGGTCCCATGCCCACAGAGCCTCCCTAATTGCTAGCGCAGCAGTCTGAGATCTAAGGGCAAGACAGCAGCCAGGTTGGGGGAGGGGCACCCGCCAGTACTGAGGCTTAAGTAGGTAAACAAAGCTGCTGGGAAGCTTGAACTGGGTGGAGCTCACAGCAGCTCAAAGAGGCCTGCCTGTCTCTGTAGACTCCACCTCTGGGGACAGGGCACAGCTAAACAACAACAACAACAACAAAAAGCAGCAGAAACCTCTGCAGACACAAACGACTCTGTCTGACAGCTTTGAAGAGAGCAGTGGATCTCCCAACACGGAGGTTGAGATCTGAGAATGGACAGACTGCCTGCTCAAGTGGGTCCCTGATCCCTGAGTAGCCTAACTGGGAGACATCCCCCACTAGGGGCAGACCGACACCCCACACCTCACACGGTGGAGTACACCCCTGAGAGGAAGCTTCCAAAGCAAGAATCAGACAGGTACACTTGCTGTTCAGCAATATTCTATCTTCTGCAGCCTCTACTGCTGACACCCAGGCAAACAGGGTCTGGAGTGGACCTCAAGCAATCTCCAACAGACCTACAGCTGAGGGTCCTGACTGTTAGAAGGAAAACTAACAAACAGGAAGGACACCCACACCAAAACCCCATCAGTACGTCACCATCATCAAAGATCAGAGGCAGATAAAACCACAAATATGGGGAGAAAGCAGGGCAGAAAAGCTGGAAATTCAAAAAATAAGAGCGCATCTCCCCCTCCAAAGGAACGCAGCTCATCGCCAGCAACGGATGAAAGCTGGACGGAGAATGACTTTGACTTCAGTCCATCAAACTTCTCAGAGCTAAAGGAGGAATTATGTACCCAGCACAAAGAAACTAAAAATCTTGAAAAAAGAGTGGAAGAATTGATAACTAGAATAATTAATGCAGAGAAGGCCATAAACGAAATGACAGAGATGAAAACCATGACACGAGAAATACGTGACAAATGCACAAACTTCAGTAACCGACTCAATCAACTGGAAGAAAGAGTATCAGCACTTGAGGATCAAATGAATGAAATGAAGCAAGAAGAGAAACCTAAAGAAAAAAGAAGAAAAAGAAATGAACAAAGCCTGCAAGAAGTATGGGATTATGTAAAAAGACCAAATCTACGTCTGATAGGGGTGCCTGAAAGTGAAGGGGAAAATGGAACCAAGTTGGAAAACACTCTTCAGGATATCATCCAGGAGAACTTCCCCAACCTAGTAGGGCAGGCCAACATTCAAATTCAGGAAATACAGAGAATGGCACAAAGATACTCCTTGAGAAGAGCAACTCCAAGACACATAATTGCCAGATTCACCAAAGTTGAAATGAAGGAAAAAATCTTAAGGGCAGCCAGAGAGAAAGGTCAGGTTACCCACAAAGGGAAGCCCATCAAACTAACAGCAGATCTCTCAGCAGAAACTCTACAAGTCAGAAGAGAGTGGTGGCCAATATTCAACATTCTTAAAGAGAAGAATTTTCAACCCAGAATTTCATATCCAGCCAAACTAAGTTTCATAAGTGAAGGAGAAATAAAATCCTTTACAGATAAGCAAATGCTTAGAGATTTTGTCACCACCAGGCCTGCCTTACAAGAGACCCTGAAGGAAGCCCTAAACATGGAAAGGAACAACCGGTATCAGCCATTGCAAAAACATGCCAAAATGTAAAGACCATAGATGCTAGGAAGAAACTGCATCAAATAACGAGCAAAATAACCAGTTAATATCATAATGGCAGGATCAAGTTCACACATAACAATATTAACCTTAAATGTAAATGGACTAAATGCTCCAATTAAAAGACACAGACTGGCAAACTGGATAAAGAGTCAAGACCCATCAGTCTGCTGTATTCAGGAGACCTATCTCACATGCAGAGACATACATAGGCTCAAAATAAAGGGATGGAGGAAGATCTACCAAGCAAATGGAGAACAAAAAAAAAGCAGGGGTTGCAATCCTAGTCTCTGATAAAACAGACTTTAAACCATCAAAGATCAAAAGAGACAAAGAAGGCCATTACATAATGGTAAAGGGATCAATTCAACAGGAAGAGCTAACTATCCTAAATATATATGCACTCAATACAGGAGCACCCAGATTCATAAAGCAAGTCCTTAGAGACTTACAAAGAAACGTAGACTCCCATACCATAGTAATGGGAGACTTCAACACCCCACTGTCAACATTAGACAGATCAATGAGACAGAAAGTCAACAAGGATATCCAAGAATTGAACTCATCTCTGCAGCAAGCAGACCTAATAGACATCTACAGAACTCTCCACCCCAAATCAACAGAATATACATTCTTCTCAGCACCACATCACACTTATTCCAAAATTGACCACATAATTGGAAGTAAAGCACTCCTCAGCAAATGTACAAGAACAGAAATTATAACAAACTGTCTCTCAGACCACAGTGCAATCAAACTAGAACTCAGGACTAAGAAACTCAATCAAAACTGCTCAGCTACATGGAAACTGAATAACCTGCTCCTGAATGACTACTGGGTACATAACGAAATGAAGGCAGAAATAAAGATGTTCTTTGAAACCAATGAGAACAAAGATACAACATACCAGAATCTCTGGGACACATTTAAAGCAGTGTGTAGAGGGAAATTTATAGCACTAAATGCCCACAAGAGAAACCTGGAAAGATCTAAAATTGACACCCTAACATCACAATTAAAAGAACTAGAGCAAGAGCAAACACATTCAAAAGCTAGCAGAAGGCAAGACATAACTAAGATCAGAGCAGAACTGAAGGAGATAGAGATATAAAAAACCCTCCAAAAAATCAATGAATCCAGGAGTTGGTTTTTTGAAAAGATCAGCAAAATTGATAGACCGCTAGCAAGACTAATAAAGAAGAAAAGAGAGAAGAATCAAATAGATGCAATAAAAAATGATAAAGGGGATATAACCACCGACCCCACAGAAATACAAACTACCATCAGAGAATACTATAAACACCTCTATGCAAATCAACTAGAAAATCTAGAAGAAATGGATAATTTCCTGGACACTTACACTCTCCCAAGAATAAACCAGGAAGAAGCTGAATCCCTGAATAGACCAATAGTAGGCTCTGAAATTGAGGCAATAATTAATAGCCTACCCACCAAAAAAAGTCCAGGACCAGATGGATTCACAGCTGAATTCTACCAGAGGTACAAGGAGGAGCTGGTACCATTCCTTCTGAAACTATTCCAATCAATAGAAAATGAGGGAATCCTCCCTAACTCATTTTATGAGGCCAACATCATCCTGATACCAAAGCCTGGCAGAGACACAACAAAAAAAGAGAATTTTAGACCAATATCCCTGATGAACATCAATGCAAAAATCCTCAATAAAATACTGGCAAACCGGATCCAGCAGCACATCAAAAAGCTTATCCACCATGATCAAGTGGGCTTCATCCCTGGGATGCAAGGCTGGTTCAACATACGCAAATCAATAAATGTAATCCAGCATATAAACAGAACCAAAGACAAGAACCACATGATTATCTCAATAGATGCAGAAAAGGCCTTTGACAAAATTCAACAGCCCTTCATGCTAAAAACGGTCAATAAATTTGGTATTGATGGAACGTATCTCAAAATAATAAGAGCTATTTTATGACAAACCCACAGCCAATATCATACTGAATGGGCAAAAACTGGAAAAATTGCCTTTGAAAACTGGCACAAGACAGGGATGCCCTCTCTCACCACTCCTATTCAACATAGTGTTGGAAGTTCTGGCTAGGGCAATCAGGCAAGAGAAAGAAATCAAGGGTATTCAGTTAGGAAAAGAAGAAGTCAAATTGTCCCTGTTTGCAGATGACATGATTGTATATTTAGAAAACTCCATTGTCTCAGCCCAAAATCTCCTTAAGCTGATAAGCAACTTCAGCAAAGTCTCAGGATACAAAATTAATGTGCAAAAATCACAAGCATTCTTATACACCAGTAACAGTCAAACAGAGGGCCAAATCATGAATAAACTTCCATTCACAATTGCTTCAAAGAGAATAAAATACCTAGGAATCCAACTTACAAGGGATGTGAAGGACCTCTTCAAGGAGAACTACAAACCACTGCTCAGTGAAATCAAAGAGGACACAAACAAATGGAAGAACATACCATGCTCATGGATAGGAAGAATCAATATCATGAAAATGGCCATACTGTCCGAGGTCATTTATAGATTCAATGCCATCCCCATCAAGCTACCAATGAGTTTCTTCACAGAATTGGAAAAAACTGCTTTAAAGTTCATATGGAACCAAAAAAGAGCCCGCATTGCCAAGACAATCCTAAGTCAAAAGAACAAAGCTGGAGGCATCACGCTACCTGACTTCAAACTCCACTACAAGGCTACAGTAACCAAAACAGCATGGTACTGGTACCAAAACAGAGCTATAGACCAATGGAACAGAACAGAGTCCTCAGAAATAATACCACACATCTACAGCCATCTGATCTTTGACAAACCTGAGAAAAACAAGAAATGGGGAAATGATTCCCTATTTAATAAATGGTGGTGGGAAAATTGGCTAGCCATAAGTAGAAAGCTGAAACTGGATCCTTTCCTTACTCCTTATACGAAAATTAATTCAAGATGCATTAGAGACTTAAATGTTAGACCTAATACCTTAAAAACCCTAGAAGAAAACCTAGGTAATACCTAGGTTTCAGGACATAGGCATGGGCAAGGGCTTCATGTCTAAAACACCAAAAGCAACGGCAGCAAAAGCCAAAATTGACAAATGGGATCTAATTAAACTAAAGAGCTTCTGCACAGCAACAGAAACTACCATCAGAGTGAACAGGCAACCCACGGAATGGGAGAAAATTTTTGCAATCTACTCATCAGACAAAGGGCTAATATCCAGAACCTACAAAGAACTCAAACAAATTTACAAGAAAAAAACAAACAACCCCATCAAAAAGTGGGCAAAGGATATGAACAGACATTTCTCAAAGAAGACATTCATACAGCCAACAGACACATGAAAAAATGCTCATCATCACTGGCCATCAGAGAAATGCAAATCAAAACCACAATGAGATACCATCTCACACCAGTTAGAATGGCAGTCATTAAAAAGTCAGGAAACAACAGGTGCTGGAGAGGATGCGGAGAAATAGGAACACTTTTACACTTTTGGTGGGATTGTAAACTAGTTCAACCATTATGGAAAACAGTATGGCGATTCCTCAAGGATCTAGAACTAGAAGTACCATATGACCCAGCCATCCCACTACTGGGTATATACCCAAATGATTATAAATTATTCTACTACAAAGACACATGCACACGTATGTTTATTGCAGCACTATTCACAATAGCAAAGACTTGGAATCAACCCAAATGTCCATCTGTGACAGACTGGATTAAGAAAATGTGGCACATATACACCATGGAATACTATGCAGCCATAAAAAAGGATGAGTTCGTGTCCTTTGTAGGGACATGGATGCAGCTGGAAACCATCATTCTCAGGAAACTATCACAAGAACAGAAAACCAAACACCGCATGTTCTCATTCATAGGTGGGAACTGAACAATGAGATCACTTGGACTCGGGAAGGGGAACATCACACACCGGGGCCTATCATGGGGATGGGGGAGGGGGGACGGATTGCACTGGGAGTTTTACCTGATATAAATGACGAGTTGATGGGTGCTGACGAGTTGATGGGTGCAGCACACCAACATGGCACAAGTATACATACGTAACAAACCTGCACGTTATGCACATGTACCCTAGAACTTAAAGTATAATAAAATTAAATTAAATTAAATTAAATTTTTATTTTTCCTGCAAAAATAACAATAAAAACGGAAATTTGACTATCAGCTATTTGTTCTCCGATAAAAGGCTGTCATTGCATATATCTCTAAAGCTAAACTGGAATTTTAAATTTTGTTTGCCTCCCTCTTTAACTATAACCCTTTATATTCAGAGGAGCCAAGAGTGTAGCATCTATGTCTCTGAAACACACACACACACACACACACACACACACACACACACACACACACACACACATTGCTTCCAGACAGCAGGTGATTAAAAGATATTTACTACATGCATTTTTCTTTAAGTGGTTTACTTGGATGCTTGTATAAATCAGTTAACAGTTTGAAGTTTTCATAGTAACTTATGTTGATACTACTCTCCTAGACTAATGGATTAAGATGTGGAATGCTGTTAAATGCATAATAGTCTTAATTTTTAAAAATATTTTTAATGCTATAATAACTATTTACAACAAATGCCTGGATTGGCCTACATAATAAACTGTGAGTTAATTATACATAAAATAGATTGACCAGATTTGAACACTGAAGTTCTAAAATTTAAAAAATAGGCTGTGAATTTTATAACTACTATAGTATAATACGAGTATTTCAAACATGTTTTGGTGGTCATATTTTTTTAATAGGAATCTACATAGCACACAGGAAAAAAAAGGTAGTAAGAAAACCAATGATTTGCATAATCTACTTTTGCCTGAATAGTCCATCCTCTGCCAACTAAATGTATTCAATTTTTCTGTATCTTGGAACCAATCATTAAAATGATGATAATATTTACTAGGCACTTACACGCCAGGTACTATGTTAGTTCACTGAATCCTTAAAACAACATTATGAAGTAGACATTACTAAAGCCATTTTACAAATGAGAAACCTGAGGCCTAGGAAAAGGTTAAATAATTTGCCCAGGGTCACGGAGGTAGTGATTCAAATCTAGCTGCTCTGGCTTTACAGCTGAGATTCAAATCTAGCTGCTCTAGCTTTATAGTCTATGCCCTTAGCTCCTGTACCATTGCTTCAAAAATATGTATGGAGCATGCACAATGTGTCAGGTACCCTGCTGGATGCTGAGGAAAACATAGCTGAATATTTTCTGACCTCAGTGTAGCCTAGTAGGAGAGACAGACAGCAAAAAATAAGACAAATGACTAAAATAATTACAGATTTGTGTGTATGGCTACAGCACAGGCATACAGTTCCTAGGCTTGGGGTGGCACTGAGTCAGATGGTTCTTCCTGACATCACTGTGTCATCTAATTCCTGCAACAGCATCTCTTTGATGTTCTTTGTCCTACACTGTCTCAGTTCTCAAGGACGTTAAAGTACCAGAATACAGGAAAGCATTTGATTTGTGTTATTGACAAATCTATCAGCTGAATTGTTCCTCTAACCCATAACAGAAGCTACAGGGAGTTATGTCAGAAGGGATGATTCCAGTTCCATTACAGAAATTTGCTGCCTTCCTCAGGAGTCAAACTACTACCCCTCAAAATGGGTCTCAGGCCCACCTGGCATGTAAGGCCATGCGTGTTTGGTACAGATGGCTTTCAGTTGATGTAGACTAACTGATTATTATCTTATTTATGACTCATTTTATGGTTTTATGGAGGCATCATTTTGGAATAAGGTCCAATTGCATCTTCTGGCAAGAGTTACGCCTCTGAGGACATTGTCAATCAGATTCATAGCTCCATTTAAGTGCAGGGCTGTTTCCACCATTGAAGTATGTACATGATTATTTAAATGATACACAGGATTGCCTTTAATTGCTTGACTTGAACAAGTTCCTTGCACAGTCATGTACCGCATAATGACATTTCAGTCAATGATGGACTGCATGTGTGACAGTGACCCCATAAGATCATAATGGAGCTGAAAAATTCCTACTGCCTAGTGATGTTGTAGCTATAGTAACATCATAGTGCAACACATTACTCAAGTGTTTGTAGTGATACTGATGCAAACAAACCTATTGTGCTACCAGTCTTATAAAAGTATAATACATGCAATCATGTACAGTTCATAATTCTTGATAATAAATGAGTATTTTACTGGGTTGTATATTTACTATGCTATACTTTTTATTGTTATTTTAGTGTTTACTCCCTCTACCTATTACAAAAAAAAAAAGTTAACTGTAAAGCAGCCCCAGGCAGGTCATTTAGGAGGTATTTCAGAAGGAGGCATGTTATCATAGGAGAGGACAGCTCCGTGTGTGTAATTGCCCCTGAAGACCTTCCAGTGAGACAAGATGTGGAGGTGGAAGATAGTAATATTGATGATCCTGACCCTGTGTAGGCCTAGACTAATGTGTGTGTTTATGTTTCAGTTTTTTTTTTAAAGTTTTAAAATTTAAAAAAATTTAAATAGAAAAATGTTTATGGAATAAAAATATAAAGAAATAAAACTTTTCGTACAGCCTGTACAATATATTTGCATTTTAAGCCAACTATTACAAAGAGTCAAAAGCTAAAAAATACTTTATAAATTTTTAAAAAAGCACAGTAAGCTAAGGCTACTTTATTATTGAAGAATTTTTAAATAAACAGTGTAGCCTAAGTATACAGTATTTACAAAACCGATAGTAGTGTCCAGTAATGTCCTAGGCCTTCACATCCACTCACCACTCACTGACCCACCCAGAGCAACTTCAAGTCCTGCAAATTCCATTCATGGTAAGTGCCCTAAATAGGTATGCCAATTTTCTCTTTTATACTATATTTTTACTGCACCTTTTTCTATGATTAGATATGTTTATATACACACATATTTACTATTATGTTACAATTGCCTACAGCATTCAGTACAGTACATGCTGCATAGATGTATAGGCTAGGAGCAATAGACTATACCATTTAGCCTGGGTTTGTAGTAGTCTGTACCATTTAGGTTTGTGTAAGTGCACTCTCTGATGTTTGCACAATGATGAACTTGCCTAACGATGCACTTCTCAGAATGTATCCTGTCATTAAACAATGCACATGTACTCACTGGCTGTCTCCCCACACATGCTTTCCACCAGGAATCTTAAAAATCCCCACACCAGCAAAGAAACAAATCCAAATGGTCTCCACATGTGCTCTAGGCCTTAATGCCTCTGTAATACTTCAGGAAGCAAGTCAAAGCACTTATACAAAATCTGTGTCTTCTGAATGCTGTTCCACTTGAGAAATGTATTGGTTTTCCAGGGCTGCCATAAGAAAGTACCATAGAATGGGTGACTTAAATAACAGAAATGCATTTTCTCACAATTCTGGAGATGAGGGCTAAGATCAAGGTGTCAGCAAGGCTGGTTTCTCCTGAGGCCTCTTGGCTTGCAGATGGTTGTCATCTCCTGTGTCTTCACATGTCTCTCCTCTGTGTCCTAATCTTTATTTACAAGGACGCCAGTCATAGGGCCCACCCTATAAAATAGGCCTACCTATTTTAATTTAATTACTTCATCAAAGGCCCTATCTTCGAACACAGTCACATTCTGAGTTTCTGGGGGTTACGACTTCAACAGATGAATTCTGGAGGGACACAAGCCAGCCTGTATCAGGAGAGTTCATCAGATGGGAGAGCATTCCCTGATCAACATGTCATTCAGTTGTAGAGTGTAGGGGTTCATGGTAACTCCTCAATTCCTGAACAGTTTCCAAGGCTGGCCTAGGGCAACATCCAGGTCTGCTCTTTAACGCTTTACACAGGGCAGCTTCCTCCAGCAAGTGTTTGCTAGAGAGGTGTGCACGCTGGAAAGGAAGTGAGGTTGTAAAAATAATACCGAATCATATAGAGAAAGTGACTCAATGTGCTTGCAGTTCTTTTGAGGAAGTCCTTGAACAGTACCAGTTTGTTAATGCTTTTAACAGTTAGTAACTCCTTCTACCTACTTCCTAATCTTTTTTTTTTCTTTTCTTTTCCTAAACAAACAGAAATCAAGCCTCAGGCTCAATAGCCTTTGGCAAGCAACAGTAACTAGCCTTAACTAAATACTTTTAAAAATTGTTTTCTGATTGTTTTCATTGAATTAATGAGGTTGCCTGGCATATCTTTGTGGTAAGTGATACTGTTTCTTAAAATTAAAATAATATGATTTTATTTAACAAATATTTATATTTTAAGAAGTGAATCATTTCCAAGAAAAATATTAATGATAGCACAGGTGGTAGGCAGATATGGAAAAATCATGAAGGTAGTCTACAAGGGATCTAAAGTCTTGGAAATGCCGCTGTACCATAAAAGCAGAAATACTGGTTTTAGTGACTCTTGAGTCGTCCACTAAGGGACACTCCTTAGAGCAATGGAACTTCCAGCTGCACCCTGAGCCACCATTCTCGGTATGGCAGTTAACACTTGTTTCCTGGGCCTGGCTGGTTTAAAGGCAATCTCAACTTCTGGCAACAATGACTGGGTTAAAAATTGGGCCTGAGCAAGTCAGCTGCGGCATTCCCCTAGCCACAGGACTAGTTCAGAAATGAGCATGAGGGCCAATGTGAGCCAGTGAGACTCCAGCTGCTTGGAAAGAAATGTTCCTGCTTTCAGGAGAAAACTCCTAGAAGAGACATCCCCTCTTTCTCCGGCAGTCTGGCATGCTGTTGCAATGCCCAGGACTGTTACAGCCTGGCTTCAGGGAGGGAAGCTGACCTGAGAATGAAACACCTTAGAGAAGATAGCACAAATGAAAACTCTGCACTAATCCTAAAACTCTTCTTACTTCTCAAATACCAAAGGCATACATTTTCTTATTCTATAAGCCAGTTGGGGTAAAGTTTTCCATGTCTGGCAGCTGAAAGCACACTAATACTGATACAGCATATAGAATATTGAAGAATTCTTCAAAATATATATGTATCATTTAACTTACCACACCATGGTTTTTGTGTGAATTGAGTTTCGCTTCATAGGTTGGAATGAATAAGAAAAAAGCAGTGGCTTTAGTCTCTCTAACTATTGACTGAAGTTAATTACCTAAAATAGCATCTTAAATATTAATTCTAAAAGTTTCTATTAAATACAGCATCATAACATGGTTAGGTTATAAGAGGTGAGGGCTTTTAGCAATCACCAAATGTCAATGGTTTTCAGCAAATCTCAATAATAGGATTTATGCTTAAACTATGTTTTACCTGTATAATCCTTGGGATCTTATCTTAAAATATCAATGCTGATAAGCAATGATTAAAATAAATTTTTTGTGAATAATTTATGTATCACATCATCAAGCTGAAGAATTACATTAAAGAGAGAGTTCAATAACTATAGTAACACTGGAAAAATAATCCTTATGTTTTTAAAATGGTGTCTTTTCAGATCACTCATTCAGTCCTTTAAATTTATTGAAATATTTTAAAACAGCACATTAACACTACAAAATTTAAGGTGAGTTCTTTTTTCCCTCTTTAGTAAAATTATGTTATATTCTGTTTTGTAATTTGTATGTCTAGGAAGTCAGTACCTTTAGGGTATGGGGAGGAGAGGAGGTGATGAAAAACAGATGCAAGATAATCACATGATGATTTTCTAGGAGAAATGTAACTGCGTTGAAAGTGTATGTTTTTGAAGATTAGTTAGGTGCCAGAATAATTGTGGCACACCTGTATTACATTTTGATAGAAAAATCATCTGCCCTTCAAACATGCTTATTTGGGGGTTTCCAATTTCTCATTAAATTCAGCAGTATTTATTTTGCAGACTACAGATCCACAGGCATATTGCCATCCACCTTCCATTATTTACTTACATTTAATTTGCTAGATTAATACATTTCTACATATTATAATAGCATATGGCCACAGTGGAAATAAAGTATTCAAGCTGGCTGAATATTGATCATCGAGATTTAAATTGATTTCCATTTTGCTGACATAAGAAAGTAGGAAAAAAGATTGCTACACCAAAAAAGAAAGCTCTTAAATTAAGGAAAAATGCATTAAATTGACTCTATTATTTTTGGGTGTGGAGCTCATGTTTGAGATTTTAGGAGGGAGGGCAGTATCTGAACTACCAACTAATTAGACAACTAATATGAGATGATTTGTAGGTTCTACTTCTAAAAATCTAAAACATTTGAATCCAAGAAGACTTTGTTTAGGGGAAGAGGGCTTGTTAACAAAATATCTTAATGAGTGAAGTTTTGATTGAAATAAATGCCGTAGATGGATATATTATTAACTTTGAATAAAGTCATGGTTGACCTATTTGAGGGGGGTGGGGAGATGAAGAATGTACTGAATAATTTTTCTCTCATTACTGGATGTCAAGTTAAAGCATGTTTGATTTAAGTAGATTTGAAGTTAATGAATAAGAAAAACTGCTAGGAAGTTCCATCTCTTTATATCAAAATGATAACATGAGGGACCCATACTCATGAAAACCAGGTTGGGCAAGGAGAAAAGGTAAATTGATCTAGGCAGAAACACTTTAGGGGAAAGAACAAGAAAGGAAACATGACCACACGTGTAAGATGAGTGCTCCCTAAGCTCTACTCTTAGAAGTGGTAAGTTGACTGTTTGCATGGGATGACAATTGGATCTATTGAGCTGCATTTGTTATACCATTTAATGCTT
The DNA here is from genome assembly GCF_007565055.1 of Rhinopithecus roxellana. Taxonomy (NCBI): domain Eukaryota; kingdom Metazoa; phylum Chordata; class Mammalia; order Primates; family Cercopithecidae; genus Rhinopithecus; species Rhinopithecus roxellana. The sequence continues at coordinate 102,542,355 of NC_044551.1, forward strand.
TTTAAGTGGAAGCAAACTCAAGCCCTGGAATGTCTGCTCAGTTTTCCTAAAACTTAGAAGATTACTTTAATTAAAAAGAAAAAGAAAAAAGAAAAAGAAATCACTAGCAAACTCTACTGAAAATAGATATGTGATAAATTTATTCAATTCCCCTGTGTACATTCAAAGGTAAATTTTTCAAGATAGATAACAATGTGGATTGGGGTACTTGAAATTTGAAGAAACTCCTGGGAATCTTATGGTGCCTGATGGTTCTACTTTGGTCGAGTTAGGAAATAGGAGAAAGTCCTTGAAAACCTCTGATTTCCACATAAAAAAATTGAAGTTTAGAAGTTTGACAAATGAGAAAGCTACTAGTCAAATACAATAAAATATTATAACATTTTATTGTGAAGAAATGAATATTCCAAGGAAGTGTTTAATATTTTGATTCATTTACTTTACAAAAGAGGATATTACTTGAATATATCATGTCGGATTAGATTTAACAGTCAGTCCATCTACTGACTAAAATCTATTATGTATCATGTTGAGTGCTTATTGTACACCAAGCACTATTCTAGGCCCTGGGGATAGAGAGGTGAACAGGTGAACAAACAAGATACCTATCTCAAGTAACTTAATAGATTGTACTTCATTGGCACTTGTGCTAGCAATATAATGACACTAATTTAAACAAGGATTTAGCATGCACTATATCAAAACTCTTAAAATTCACAACAAAGAAATAATAACAAACACATAAATTTTTTTTAGATGGAGTCTCGCTCTGTCACCCTAGGCTGGAGTGCAGTGGTGCCATCTGGGTTCACTGCAACCTCTGTCCCCAGGTTCAAGCGATTCTCCTGCCTCAGCCTCCCGAGCAGCTGGGACTATAGTCACCGGCCACCAGGCCCAGCTAATTTTTGTATTTTTAGCAGAGGTTTCACCATGTTGGCCAGACTGGTCTCAAACTCCTGACCTTGTGATCTGCCTGTCTTGGCCTCCCAAAGTGCTGGGATTACAGGCATGAGCCACCACGCCCGGCTAATAAAATATCTTTTTAACTTCACCCTGCTGAATAGACATCATTTTTGTGTGTTCATATTCCTTGATAGAGATAACAGAACCCAGTTTGTTAATTAATGGTTCCTGGATGGTGAACAAAACTATAATAGTCTATATCTTGATCCTTTGTAAATGTTATATAAATAAGAAGTAGTCGAAGTGGCTGACAAATACATATGTTTTCAAAAAACATTCAGAAAATACCACTCATTGTATCAGTGGGTATTGGTTTAAGTTCTTCAGATGTCTAGATTTTTAACCCCCCTCCCCTCCCGCTCCCTCCCTCTCTCCCTCTCCCTCTCCCCTCCCTTCCCCTCCCTTGCCCTCCCTTCCCCTTCCCTTCCCTTCCCTTCCTTCATGCCTTCCTTCTCTCTTTCTTTCTCTTGTCCCCCTCTCACTCCCTAATGAAATATTCTCTGGTTGTCAGGCTTCTTGTGGTACTGCCAATGAAAATACTAATATAACATATAAACTTAATATTATATCCCTCCCTTTTCTTTCTTTTGTTCAATTTTTCTTCTTTCTCCTCTTAACACTTATAGATTAGACATATTTTCCAATGTTAACCTACTTACTCTTATCCCTTACATCCCTCCAAAATCATCTGTTTACAGTCACCTTAATATTTTAGCCTTTTCCCAAAGCATTACTGTAAATCTTTCTCTTCTCCTCCTGTGCAATAAATAATTTCCTTTCATGTTATCAAAAAGCTTCTGAAATCAAATAAATGCATCATAATGTTTTTCTTAATGTATCAAAGAATGGCTGGCAATTTTCTCAAATGCAATTTGAGTAAGACAATCTCTCACAGCCACATTTTTCTTTATCTGCACTTAATTATGTATTCATTATTGTCTTCTATACATATAAGAATTATATCTCTATTACTCTATCACTGGTGTAAAGATCTAACATTGTTATAAATTTAGCTTCATTTATTTATTAAATAGGAATTTATTGAGTCTTTACTATAAATTTATTCAAGACACTTCTAGGCACTAGGAATATGGTAATAAAAAAGACATTTTATAAGTTACTATAATTTACATTTATCAACTTTTGGAAGATTATTATTTTTCTGGTTAATGTTAAGCCTGTAAATGTTGACATTACAGATTCTTGGCCAGAAACTTTTTTTTAAAGAAATCACTATTTTGTATCTCTGATTTCACTAATCTGGGATATTAATCAATTTTATAATTAGCAAAAGTACTTTACATTTATAACCATTTATAGAGTACACTAACATTCTGTTTTCACACTCAGCAATTATAAGGGTACCTCTCAGTTAAACATTCAACCAAATGTATCTGGAGAAACTAGAATATCCAAGTGAAACTTCCTAAGAATTTCATTCACTATATTGATGTTAACAACAATTTTAACATGTAATTGGAATAATAACTTTAATCTTCTTCTACCACATGGAGCATAATGTGGAAGTAGCATGTTACTTTCTCTTAAACATTAGGAAATGTTTCCCTTTCACTATTCCAAACAGCTTTCAATGTGAGTATGGCTCAAGAATGTAGGTGATGAGCTTCTCAAAGGTTCCCCAAGTTACTTCTTAAGTGCAGAAGAGGGTTAAAATAGACATGGTTTCTGTAGGTTACAGGCTGAAGATATAATCCAAAACAAATTTCTTTGAGGTATATTTTATATTTAAAAATCATGCAAGGCCATGTGTGATGGCCCATGTCTGTAATCCCAACACTTTGGGAAGCCAAGGCGGGTGGATTGCTTGAGCCTAGGAGTTTGAGACCAGCCTGGGTAAGATGGCTAAACACCGTCTCTACAAAAAATTAAAAAATTAGCTGGTCATGGTAGTGCATGCCTGTAGTCCCAGCTACTCAGGAGGCTGAGGTGGGAGAATCATCTGAGCTCTGGAGAGTGAGCCTGCAGTGAGCCATGATCATGCCACTGAACTGTAGCCTGGCTGACAGAGTAAGACCCTATCTCCAAAAATAACAATAAATAAATCATGCAAATGTTTATTGTATCTGCATTGTTTCTATTTTTTTATTATAAATACAATGTTTTAATTTCTTACCATTGATGAACATTGTTGCTCTACAACATGATATACTGTTTCTACTCCAGTTTCCTGGCACAGCTCCATGTTCTCAGGGTACTTTGAGAATAACTTGGGCAGCTTAACATAAGCACTCAGAAGACCTGAGCTCTTGATTCTTATCAAATTGCTCAGGTTATCAAACTTCAGATGTTCTCATCTGTTAAAACATGGTAAAACTCCTGCTTTTCCCTCCACAGTGTTGCTTAGGAGATCAAAAGTGGCAATATGTATGATTGGTTTATTCAACAATCTGAACTAGGGTCAAGTACAAATATGAAATAGTTCATTTTTTCTCCAAATACTGCTGTCAGCTATGTTCCACTGAGTCTTTTTCCCATCCCTTATTCACAACTCTGTCAGATCCCATAAGCTTTCTGATCACTTCCAGCTATTAAAATGTCAGTTCATTCCATTTTGATCTAATTTAAAATTTAATCTCATATCTATTTGAAGTCTCATCTCCTCCTACCCCTTCAATTTCAGCAAAGTTGCTGTCTGAGAGACTTGGATTGGGGAGGGAGTGGAATCAATGTTTTTCACTCCTTTTTTTTGGGAGCCTTTTCCTGGGGATCAGAGACAGACTACAAATATCCTTACCTTAGTGATGTGGCTGTGTTCCTCACTTGTCTCTTGCTCTTTTTCTGTTCAGGATCCATCAGTCGCTGATGCTAAGTGGATCCCAGCTAAATGTAGAGTCTCTCCTGGGACACAGGTGTTATTTCTTGGGTTGATGTTGCAGAGTGGTGGAGTCGGGGGTCCCAGTGCCATATATCCTGTTCTGGGAGACCTGCATAACGCAATGACTTCTGACATCTGCTCAACTCTTCTGAAACCAAATCAGTTCTTATTTTGGATTCTATACCAGGTAACGTTATGCTGCTTCAGTCTTCTCACTGGGTGGCCTGTCAACTTGGACACGAAAATAACTGAAAGTGACCTGCCATTATATTCTTTTCACCCACATGAATCTCACACATTTTTGCCACAACAAATTTGGACACAGGCTGCTAATCAATTAATCATCTCTCTCTCTCTCTCTCTCTCTCTCTCTCTCTCACACACACACACACACACACACACACACACACACACACACACACACAGTCTTTCTCTCTTTTCTTTCTACTCAAGCATTCATGGTGAACTGCTGATCAGCAGGTTTACCCATCTCTGTGAGAGGTTCCCTTTACCTGCCCTCTTCTACCTGGCTTGGGGGTGAGAAAGGGAAGTGCTCCCACCTTCTAAATAGAAAGGGCCTCAGGCTTATCACTCAATACTCCTCTGCCCATCATCTAGGAATATAAAGTTAGGTGGTGCTAAACTGATGGCTGAAGGTAGCAAAGTCAGTGTCATCTCCTCTTACCAAGACTGGGAGTGGTATCTGTGCCTCAGTTTCCTCAGGTGTTCTTTAGAGAAGGGGGAAACAACACCTCTGTGTCACCTTTTGAGTCATAGGTGGTAACACTAAGGCAATAAATAAAAGTCACCATTCAACTTCCTGTTAACTGTTACACTTGCTAGATGCTTAGAAACGTACACATTTATGCAAATAGAAAGCATTATGTTGGCAGCAGAAACACATACCATAATTCAGGGAGAACAGTTTTGTGGCTGATGCAATAGTCAAGGGATAGAGCTTTGCTATACCCCTAGTGAAATGGGTGACTCAGCTTACTAGCTGCTGGCTGCGGAAGCTTCTTGTGCAGTTGCTTAATGTATGATGGAGGCTTTTCTCGTCTCTGAACCCAGGTTGTATGTTTAGAAGCTCCCTCTGAATTCAAAGGGGAGGGGGGTTACTATTGACTGTTGTTATAATTTATTTATTTATCTATTTTGTTCCTTGAAACACAGAGAAGTAGGGGATAGTCTTATAACCTTCAGGTGTACTTGTAATGTTAGCATTAAATAGAACCCTTCTGCCAGAGATAGCTTGTAGTACAGAAGATTCTGTGTTGCCATTTACTGAGATCAGACTTTTATGGGCCAAAACACTAACCCAGAGCCTGGGGAATTTCTTCACCAGACAGCTGAGTAGGCTGGCACCAGCTCTTCCTCTGCCATTGGCTCCAGTGTGTCAAAAGAAAGATTTTTGGATGAAAAAAAATCCACACACATCAGACATTACACAATAAGTGAATCAAAGTCCCACAATGTCACGTAGTGTTTCTCAATGTCACAGTGTTACAGAGAGGTGTTCCAGCATCTACCATCTGTTCCAATCTCTACTCCTAAAATGAAACCTGTTCACAAGTCAGCTGTCTCTAGAATGTGGTCATTTTGCCAATGGTATAGTTTTTTCAAAGCAAACCTGAGCAGCATTTTTTGTTGGCCTGAAACCCTTTGCTACAGTTTCAGAATGTCCCTCCCTCTGCCTTTCCTCCATGGAGTAGGGGGCATTCTCCCACCCTCCACTCTATACCTTGCCTCAGGGAGAGCCACTGTGACACACATCACAACAGAGTGGCTCAACGCTCATCTCAGCCTAAAGTTATCCCATGAAGCTTAGAACACAAAGGAGGGTGTGCAAGAAATGTTGCTTTTCTTTATACTCAAATTCAACCCCAATCTCCTTCTGCCAATCGACAGGAAATTCAATCTCAGTAATCACTGGGGCTTCCCTCTCTACATACATAGTGTTGGGCAAAGGCGCTGGGGTTCTCACACAGAGCAAATATTGGGGGAGGCCTTGCTGGCTCTTGCCTTACTTGTCACTGATAAGCTGACTAATATCCAAGCCAACCTGCTGAGTCTGTCAAATTAGGGGCATAAGAATCTATGCCAAGGATGATAAACCAGGACCTAAGGTCTCACTTTCCTAGGGTTCCCACGGGGCCACTTTCTGTGTCTGTCCCCTCCCCAAGACTCTGCCAAGGAGTGGAATGTTGGTCTCCACTACACTTTCATTCATCCTGTTTCTTCCTAGCTGTAGGCAATCTCTTTTATTTACTGCTCTCTTTTCTCTGCCCCTGACACCTATCACAACCATCTCAATGAATTTGGCTGAAGGTAACAAACCTGTGGCTGGCAGAAGTGTTCAGTTTGGCTCATGCAGTGTTTGTTGTTTTTTGTTTTGTTTTGTTTTTTTGAGACAGAGCTTTGCTCTATCACCCAGGCTGAACTGCACTGATGCAACCTTGGCTCACTGCAACCTGCCTCCCAGATTCAAGCAATTCTCATGCCTCAGCTTCCTAAGTAGCTAGGACTGGGCAGGGTGTGCCACCATGCCCAGCTAATTTTTGTATTTTTCATAGAGATGGGGTTTGGCCATGTTGGCCAGGCTGGTCTTGAACTCCTGGCCTCAAGTGATCTGCTTGCCTCGGCCTCATAAAGTGCTGGGGTTATAGGTGTGAGCCACTGCACCTGGCCTGCTTTTTGTTTTTAAACTAAATTTCGTTACTGGCATTTAAAAATTGCATGAGTTCACATAAAAATCTATAATTCTATCTCCTTATGAAACTTACGATCTGTCTTATTGCATGGCAATGATCAGCTGGAGCAGAGCAGGGCTGCTTCTTGAGACAGCTATGTGCCATACTTCTGCCCTCACCCCGCTTCACTACTTGACCACACCTGACCGACAGGATGGTTTGACTTTGGCATGCTCTATTGTGGTCTTTTACAGAAGTCAGGGAGATATTATGTATTGCAGACCTGTATCAAAATATCTCACATAACCCATAAATATGTATACCTACTACGTGCCCACAAAAAGTAAAAGAAGCCAGGGAGAGAGGAGCTGTTTTGGGGATATCACCAATAGAATATAAATATAGGCCAAGGTGAGGGAATATAAAGGGTCTGGTTAACTTTGTAGAACCAAAGAAAGGGAACAAATATCAGAATAATCCCACAACAAATTATCCCTCCATACTAACAATAAAACTAGCTACCACATTTGGAGATTTCATAGTGGCCTAGGTCCCTCACAGAAGCAATCCCATTTAATTCTGACAAAAACCATGTGAGGAAAGGACTAATACCCTGTTTTACAGATGGAAAAACTGAGGTTCAGAGATAAGTGAGTTGGCCAAGTCACAAAGCTAATAAGTCATGGAACTTGAAATTCAGAGACATATGGCTCTTTGATACTGGGTTATCCTGCCTCTCTTATGATAGATGATAGAGGCCCTACTTCCAGGGATCAAAGATGCCCAAATTAATTGCCAAGTTTAATTACAGTAAATCCTGAATTGAAAGGTTCTGTCTTCTTGACACTAAGCGATGAGGACGAGTTATCACTTTTACTCCCATTCCCTCTTTCTAATGGAGCAATTTTAGAAGCACCTCTTGAAGCTGGGTCTATCACCAAGCTTTTACAAACTGCAGTTATTCAATAGATGTGCTAATTTTATTAGTCTTTGGGAGCTTGCCTAAAATTTTACACAGTGTGTGTGCATTTGTGTGTATACAGTGGAAGAGGCTGAGGAAGAGAAATATAGCTCATAATTCCTCCTGTGGTGGTCCACAGAAGTGGCTGAAGAGAAAAAATATAGATAACTACTACAAAGTAAAACGTTTTTCCAAAAGGTAACATAGCTACAGCAAAGAAAGGCTTAAAGAAAGGCTTGTTCTTTTGTTGATAGAAAGTTATAGAACTAGAAAGCCACCTAATATGATTAGTTATTAGGTTGACAAACTAATGAATTCAGAATCAAGCCTTTAGTCAAACCTGTCAGTTTCACCCAGGTGCGGTAGCTCATGCCTGTAATCCCAACGCTTTGGGAGGCCAAAGCAGGAGAATCACCTGAGGTCAGGAGTTTGAGACCGGCCGGGACAACACGGTGAAACCCCATCTCTACTAAAAATACAAAAATGAGCTGGATGTGGTGGTGTGCACCTGTAATCCCAGTTACTCAGGATGCTGAGGCAGGAGAATCACTTGAACCCGGGAGGCGAAGGTTGCAGTGAGCTGTGAGCCAAGATCGTACCACTGCACTCCAGCCTGGGTGACAGAGCAAGACTCCATCTCAAAAAATAAATAAATAAAATAAAAAAACTATCAGTTTAAATTTATAAGCTTATACTGTAATAAATCTCATATTGTCTTATAGATAAAAATTACGTGTTACTAGCATTTACTTTCATATTTTGAAGCAGTAATTGGTACTTTATAAACTTATAACTAGATTTTCCCTCATAAATCTAAGCTTAAATGTGATGATTTATACTAGAACCGAAGTCACTACTGTTTAATATCACATATGAAAGGAAATTAGATTATAGAATAACAGATATAGATGATGACAGGATTATAATTCCATTTCTAGATGGGGAATTTCGTATCATTGATTTTGTACATTCTGTTAAAGAAAGCACCAGGACAACTAAATTGGTGACTTTTCAGTAGCTGTGCTGAAGTGATTTTAGGAGTAATAATGTTGTTCATGAGGAAAATCCAAATAAAGGGAATCATGTGAAATCTACTACATGAAAAAGTTCATTTCTTTAATTTTAATAATTGTCAGATTTTTTATGACCTAAAACTATTCTATGGCATACAGTAATGGTTTATAATCTAGGTTTGAAGCTCTGCTGGATATCCTAAAGCAAAACAACAAGGTATGCTGATGGACAGTTCCTGGCTCTTTTCACAGCTACTACTTAAAGGTCTGAGATTGTTCACGTAAAAAATAACAACTAGGTGGCATTTACCACATTTAAATCCTGTTCTAAAGAACCATGCATACTGTCATTTTATAGCTGAAACTGAGGCTCAAAGAGGTAAAGTGATTTGCTTAAGGTCACCTGGCATGCAAATAGCAGAGGTAGGTCCCAAACGCTGATCTTCTGGGGGTACTCTTTCCATCAGAGGTACTTGGGCCTCTCTTTGTCTATAAGGCTGAGTACTGTCTTACACCACTGATAACATTATATTTGTTTGTTGTTAATTTGTTTCCTAATCTTTAAGTGTTGTTAATGTGTACGTATTTATTAGACCTCTCAACAGAGGATATGTTAAACCACATCACTGGTATTATACAACAAAATTTAGACTGTGGTAAACTGCAGATACGACCAGTTTCTTCAATAAAGAATTTCAAGAAGTCCGGGCACGGTGGCTCACGCCTGTAATCCCAGCACTTTGGGAGGCCGAGGCGGGCGGATCACAAGGTCAGGAGATCGAGATCATCCTGGCTAACACGGTGAAACCCCGTCTCTACTAAAAATAGAAAAATTAGCCGGGCGTGGTGGTGGACGCCTGTAGTCCCAGCTACTTGGGAGGCTGAGGCAGAAGAATGGCGTGAACCCGGGAGGGGGAGCTTGCAATGAGCGGAGATCGCGCCACTGTACTCCTGCCTGGGTAACAGAGCCACACTCCATCTCAAAAAAAAAAAAAAAAAAAAAAAGAATTTCAAGAAAAAAAAAGTAGGATTGGGTACCTGCGTTAATCTGTTTTCATACTACTATAAAGAACTGCCCAAGACTGAGTAATTTCAAAAGGAAAGAGGTTTAATTGACTCAGAGTTCAGCATGGCTGAGGAGGCCTCAGGAAACTTACAGTCATGGCAGAAGGCAAAGGGGAAGCAGGCACCTTCCTCACAAGGCAGCAAGAAGAAGAGTGAGTGAGTAAAGGGAGAAGAGCACTTAATAAAACCATCAGATCACCTGAGAACTCACTCACTATCAGGAGACTAGCATGGGGGAAACCACCCCCATGATTCAATTACCTCCACCTGGTTCCTTCCTTGACACATGGGGGTTGTGGGGATTACAATTCAAGATGAGATTTGGGTCAGGGCACAAAGCCTAACCGTATACATTAAAAAAGACCGGAGACACACCAATCATCGTATTTTGGAATTTGTTTGGATCCTGATTTGAAAAAAACAACTGCAAAAAAATTGTTAGACAATCAGAGAAATTTGAACAGTGTATATTTAATGGGATTAAGAAATTTTTGTTAATTATTAGGTGTAACAATGGGATTATGGTTAAATATTTAATATTTTAAGATTCTTTAAAAAGTGTTTATCTTTTTTTTTTTTTTTTTTTTTCCAGACTGAGTCTCTCTCTGTTGCCCAGGCTGGAGTGCCGTGGCATGATCTTGGCTCACTGCAACCTCTGCCTCCTGATTTCAAGCGATTTTCGTGCCTCAGTTTTCTCGTTCCTCAGTCTCCCAAGTAGCTGGGATTTCTGGCTTGCGCTACCATGCCTGGCTACTTTTTGTAGTTTTAGTAGAGACGGAGTTCTGCCATGTTGGCCAGGTTGGTCTCTAATTGCTGATGCAAGTGATCCGCCCACCTCGGCCTCCCAAAGTGCTGGGATTGCAGGCGTGAGCCACCACCACGTCTGGCCAAAAAGTCTTCATCTTTTAGAAGTACGTATCCAAAAAAATGAATTGATGTGATGTTGGGGATTTCCTTAAAAATAATATAACAGATGAAGATGATTGGTCTTAAGTTGGTAATTGTCGAAGCTGGGGTCTGGGTACCTGGGGGTTTATTAAATCATTCTGCTTTCTTTAAAGTATGTTTGACATCTTCCACAAAAATCATGCATTGTTCAATGATGAATGCAAAGTAGATCATTACTTTGATTTTACATTGAATAGTGCTTCATTTTAAGAATGCCTGTGACAGGACCTGAAAGGGCCTTAGAAGTAATTAGTCCAATCTGCACGTATTTCTCCTTTTCTTTTGGGCAGAAAGCAAAGAAGAAAGAAGAAAGAAGAAGAGGAAGAAGAAAACAATAGTGATGTTGTATTATTTGCTCTCAAAATAACTTCTAAATTTACAAAACAAGAATGCAATAGAAGAAGAAAATAGCGAGATACATTTGCTCTCAAAACAACTTCTACATTTACAAAACAAGAAAGTAATAGAAGCCGGACTTATGTCCACTACTTAGTGCTATCTCTACAGCTTTATTTTTCTATCTATTATGATTTACTTTTGTTTTCTGAAGCAGAATTTTTCCCAAACTTAATAGTGTCCACGATCGCTCCAACCAATTTGGTTATTTAGGTTTCAAGCTAGATAACCTCCAAAAGAATTTTGCCTTTGACTTGAATACATGCTTCATGCAATTTCAGTAGTATTTAGGAGGCCGTTCCCTTTACAAGTCTTGAACCATTTCTTAAGTCTGAATTTGGGAGATGTTAAGTGGAAAGGGTCAGCAGACAGCATCTCAATGCCTTGGTTTTAACTTTGCTAGTAACTTTGTGATGGGGGTCGGGGGGTGGAAGAACCTATACCTGTATATTTCATTGCCCACGTGACAATGTTTTTGTTTTAGGGGGAATTTCTAAGGGACAGGAAATTCTCGGGGAGTTTACGTCAGCTCCAACAAGTACTGTGATTACCGTATTGACGCTACTTGTTTTCAAAGGTCGGAAATTTGAGGTGCCGCGTGAGCCCGATTTAGGGACTTTAGAGTTTAGATTTAAGTTATTATTTTTCTGTGATTTAATTTTTTAAGCAGTGTTGACACTGGGTACCTCAACTAAGCTAGGTTTTTTTGTTTTTTTAATTCCCACTAACACAACTCTCAGGTTGTGGCTGAGGTACAAAGCACGTAATACGCTACACTCATGCTCCTTAAAGGCTACGCAGTTTCAGGAAGCGTTTACAGCAGTAGTGCGCCTGCGCAGCTGGTCCCACACCAAGTCGTCCGCCTCTCCCCGTCGGGCTAGCAGAGGGCGCTGTGAGGTAATGAAGGCGTCCCCCTTAGGGCTCTGGAACAGAGCGTAAAAGGGCGGGAGGCGAAGCTCGCTGACGGGCGTTCTAGCCTTGACTGCTCTGTCTCTATCACCCTTTGTCCTCCAACCTCCCCTGGGCACTGGGCCTGCGGGCCTGGTTGCTAGGCGGAAGCTGGGCGCGGCGGCGGCCGCTGCGGCCGCCGGGGCGTTTGAAAAGCGGCTACGCAGGCGGCAAAAGGTCCTCGGGCGGCGGGCTCGTCTCTGCCTGCAGACTGGCAGGGCTGCAGAGCGGCTTTTTCCTTGAGTCGGGGCAGAGTTAGAGTCTGGGCTGGCGGCTCGGGGCCGAGGAGCCGGGCGCGCTGCAGCAGACGGCGGTGGGACCTGGCTGCGGAGTGGGGTCCGGGCATCAGGGACCGGGACCCGGGGCGGGAAGTGGGGGTCCCGAGTTACCCGCGACTCACCTGGACCTCACTTCCCCCCAGGCAACTTCGCCCCCAGACCGCCCACCGCAACCATGGTCTCCAAATCCGACCAGCTGCTCATCGTCGTGTCCATCCTAGAAGGTGAGCGGCCTGAGGCTTGCTTTTGCAACTGCTGCCTCCCAAGTTTTAAAAGATTAGTGTGGGACCGAGGCTTTGTTAACCTTAAGAACCCTGTCGTCTGTGCTTTTATGGTCCCCACAGACTTGTTCAAAGTTGTACGTAGTGAAGTCTGTTAGGCAATTGATTTAAAAATCTCTCCAGGGATATGAGCGCTATTAGGAGTAAGTGATATTTAGCGTGACTAGCCATAGCCCCAGAGAATCTAGAGAAAACGATTTTCATCCAAAGCAGCACGTCGATGGCTTTTATATATGAGCTGAACGTGGTCCTGAGAAGCGCGTTCTGATCAGCGGTTCCCAATAATAGCACTTGTAAGAGCTTTGACTTGAATACAGGTTTCCTGCAATTCCAGAGTGTTACGGAGGCAATTCCCTTTACACGTCTTGGTGGAGGACTCGGGACTACAGTTCTTAAGAGGGTGTATTATACATTTCTTAAAAAGTGTGTTTTAGATGAATGACATTTGTTTATTGGGGACTCATTGAGTGTCAGACACTGTGCTGGGAATGTCATAATAGTCCTGATTCTAAAAAGCTAAGGATGTAGCTTGGAGAGTGTGTCAGCAAATAATTCATCGGGATATGAAAGACCCTGATGAATGACCACCTCTGTCTGAGGAAACTGGGGAAGATTCACCAGAGGAGGTGGCATTTTTTTGGGTCCTACAGATGATTAGGAATTTGTCAGGTGAAAAAGGGAAGGGCATTCCAGGCAAAGGGAAGAGCAGAGGGCACTTCAAGTATGGAAAAGCAAGACACGTTTTGCCTTGCTTCGTTACATTCGTTCAGTAAATGTTGCTTACAGTCAGTGTAGTTGGAGAACAGATTTGCAAGAAAGTAGAGAGCAGAGGAGATAACAGGTGAATTGAGGACACTTTACGAATAATATGTTAAGAAGGAGTCATCTTGAGCCAGAGCAGAGGCCTGGCTGCATTCTTTCCCCCATGGGAGAGTATTTTATAAAGGCCTCGCGCTCTGTGAGGGATGAGAGCAAAGGAAACATTGTAATCCTAATCTTTGAATTTTGGGACAAGAGACTGACCAGAAGCCATAAAGATTTGGAGCACTATTAGCTGTTAGATTACTTATTGTTTAAAAACGCAGGACTGAAATAACCTTAAAATTTGGTTAACAACACTTTTTAGACTTAAAACTGACCATGCTATGAGAAAACAAATATCTACTTTCCCTCCAAGGATGTAGAGGTCTGTCCATGTGGGGAGATCACAGGACACAATATGTTGGGGTATAATATAATATTTAAAATATGTGATATGGATTGTAAATATAGGTTTGAGGGTAGGGTGGGCGGGATGGCTGAAGTTCTTTAAGTAATAAGTGAGCTTTAGATATGTGACAGTTGAATTCTATGGACAACCCAGGCTGATCTGACAACCCGGGACGTACATGCAATTCATTTGGGGAAGCTAGTTTTAGAGCAGCAGAAAATGAGGTCCTGAGAGAGGCCTGTTAGTGCTAATTGGGAGAGCTGTGCAATGTGTGTTAGTATTCCTGATACAAAGTTTCAAGTGAGAGCCTCAGGCTTAAACTAAAAATGTTAGCAGTCAAGGTCTTTCTGACCAGCTTGATTCCCAACCAAGTAGCTTGTGCCAGGGTGAGCATGGTGGGTGGAACATTGAAAAGATCAGCAAGATGACCATGGTGAATATTTAGAAATGTCGTGGTAAGAAATGAGCTTGTACAACTAGAGCAAATAGGCCTTGAAACCCAGTTTAGAATTAATGTTCTAAGAAATAGGTTGGCAGCATGTATTCCTAAATAGAATGCTTTTCTCGAGTTCAGTTTAGTAGCAGTGTGCAAGGAAGAGAACCTGGAGTCAAGGATGTCAGGTTGTTACCACAAACATACCCGAAACTAGCATGTGGTCCTTCCTCCAAACTATTCTTTTCTTTTGTTTGTACTGTATTTCCATTCATCATAACCATGCTGTTGCCTCAAGCCAAGAACCTAGGAGTCATCCTCAGCCTGGATTCACTCTCCATTTCTAACTTAAATGGTCACCAAGTAAAATTGATTTTATTTCTGAATAATAATAGATTCTACATGTAAGTTTTTGAATGAATGAGTTTCCATTTTGAGTGCCTTGGTAAGGGGCGCTCATCATCCACCTAACTTATTGTAATAATCTTTTCAATAGTCTGATTCTTGAATGTTTTCTTCCTTTCCAGAAACATCTAGACTTCCTCCATTACTCACTGGGGATAATCTTTCTGAAATGCAAATCTGATTTTCTTAAAGTCCTTCAGTGTCGTAAAGGGTTATGTCTGTATTTCTCAGAATGGCATACATGGCCCTTTGTGGTAGACCTCTTGCCTACCTTTTCAGTCTCATTTCCCCTCATGTATTCCCAGCTCTTCGGCTTGGTGGAGGACTCGGGACTATAGCCCTTAAGAGTTACTTGCAATTTCTTGACTACACTTTTAGAAATGCCCTTTATTCAAAAGAAAATGGTTAAGCTTTTACCATGAACAAAATTTGGGCTATGTATTAGATTCCAAGGATGAAGAAGATGGTTTCTATTCTCTCTGTATCATTGTCCGCTGCGAGGCAGGCACCTGTTTGTTCCACTTCACATCCTCTGTTCTCAAGCTTGTTGGAAGCTGTTGGTTCTAATCATATGGAAAATATAGGTTCTGTGACATATATGACATTTCCTTTGGGGAAGCTGGGTATCTTTTGGAGCAGCAGAAATGAGGTCCTGAGAGGGGCCTCTGTGAACGCTAGTTGGGAGAGCTGTGTGATGTGTGTTAACACTCCTAATACAGAGT
The DNA here is from genome assembly GCF_007565055.1 of Rhinopithecus roxellana. Classification (NCBI taxonomy): domain Eukaryota; kingdom Metazoa; phylum Chordata; class Mammalia; order Primates; family Cercopithecidae; genus Rhinopithecus; species Rhinopithecus roxellana. Next base: position 102,557,504 of record NC_044551.1, read on the forward strand.
TTCAGTGAGAACCTCAGGCTTAAACTCACAAGGTTAGCAGTCACGGTCTTTTTTAACAGCTTAATTCCTACACTTCCCCCACAAGTAGCTTGCGCCAGGCTGAGTAGCAGCAGGGATTTCTTTATTAATCAGTGGATAAAATTCCCCTCACTAGGATCCACCTTACCCGATTTATAAACAGGAGGACAAGTTGACTCAGGGCAAGATTCTTAGTGTTTCTTTGTTGATGTTCTTTAGCTTCCTGTTTTCGGTTTTTTTGGTTGTTTCTCTTAACTAGACCCTCAGGTTTTTTAGAGCAAGTCCTCTATTTTACTCATTTTGCACTCCACCATCTGATATAATACCTGACTCTGAATGTCTTCAGTAAACATTGATGAAATGGAGTTTAGCAGTACAAATGAAAAGTGATGTGTATTGCTTGATAGTATACAGTGTTGTCCTTGAGAATAGAATGAAGGAATCCATGTGGCTATTTTTCTTTAGCTAATTTGGAAAGTATTCTTTTTTTTTTTTTTGAGATGGAGTCTTGCTCTGTTGCCCAGGCTGTAGTGCAGTGACACGATCTCGGCTCACTGTGATCTCTGCTGCCAGGGTTCAAGCTATTCTCCTGCCTCAGCCTCCTGAGTAGCTGGGACTACAGGTGCTTGCCACCACGCCCGGCTAATTTTTTGCATTTTTAGTAGAGACAGGATTTCACCAGGAAAGTATTCTTAACTGAGTTAATGGAAAAATTAAGATGCAGACAAGTTTGTTTTTACTAATTTATCTCCCAGCTCTTCAGATGACTGTTCTCTATTAAAGTACTGCTATAGTAATATCTAAAATTCATGTAATCACATTAAGTCTTTAATTCCAGATGTTGTTGAGATCATTCCTACTCAAAGTGTGAACCAAGGACAGCAGCATTCACATCACCTTAGATCTTGTTAGAAATGTGGAATCTTAGGCCCACCCTAAATCTACTGAGTCAGAATCTGCATTTTAACAGGGTCCCTAAGTGATTCATGTGCACACTAATGTTTGAGAAGCACATATTTGTAAATTATAGCTTTCCATTTGATTCATGTTTCTTATGAATTATGAAGGTGGGTGTATATGTGAGCCTGCATTAGTGAGGTAGCTTATGGAATGCATGTCAACCACACTTAACAGATACTGGTTTTAAAAAACACATGCTAGACTGGGCATGGTGGCTCATGCCTGTAATCCCAGCACTTTGGGAGGCTGAGGCGGGTAGATCACCTGAAGTCAGGAGGTCCAACGTGGCAAAACCCTGTCTCTACTAAAAATACAAAAATTAGCTGGGTTTGGTGGCGTGCGCCTGTAATCCCAGCTGCTCGGGAGGCCGATGTAGGAGAAGAACCTGGGAGGCAGAGGTTGCAGTGAGCTGAGATTGCACCACTGCACTCCAGCCTGGGCAACAGAGTAAGACTCCATCTCAAAAAAAAAAAAAAAACAGCCAAACAAGAAAACACATGCTAAGTGATCCTGTTTGATTTTTGTACACTTTTGATTAATCTGTATATTCTGTTTCTCCAGGTCGCCATTTCCCCAAACGTCCAAAGCATATGCTTGTAGTGGAAGCAAAGTTTGATGGAGAACAGTTGGCTACTGATCCTGTGGACCACACTGACCAGCCAGAATTTGCTACTGAGTTAGCCTGGGAAATTGACAGGAAGGCACTTCATCAGCACAGGTGATTATCATTTTCATTTTAAAGTAGCTTTATTGGTTTCTTGTTTTTCAGGCTGTTATAAATAAATGCGGGTTGAGTATTTAATACTTGCGACCAGAAGTGTTTCAGATTTTTGGAATATCTGCATAATCAAATACCTCGGGGATGGGACCCAAGTCTAAACATGAAATTTATTTGTGTTTTACATTATACACATAGTCAAAGGTAGTTTTACATAATGTTTTAAATAAATTTTTCATAAAATGAAGTATGTGTTAAATGCTTGTGTGTGGAATTTTCCATTTGTGGCATTACGTCAGCACTCAAAGTTTTAGAATTTGGAGCATTTCAAATCAGGAATGTTCAACTTATAAATTTTGTATCTCATTATGTTATAGTAACAATTACAGTTATTGAGTGTTTTTTTTAATGTGACAGGAAATTTTTAAAGTGCTTTGCAACAAAAACAGTTAAACATCAGAAGAACACTATGAAGCTGGTATTTTTATTTCCCCTGTATTATAGGTGAGGAAACTGAGGCCTGATAGGTTAAGTATTAGTAACTTGCTTTGAGTCTGTTAGCTTAGTAGTGGTAGAGCCCAGCCAATCCAGCTCCAAAGCCTGAACTTTTACACTACACTTACACTGAGCTGTTTGGGGTTTTTTTTCCTAATGTGTGAGATGGTAGATGTTCTAGAAATACCTTGATGATACCTACTCAGTGCTAAATAGGGTTGGAATTCATTAATTCTGTTAATTGTTGTATATTTACCTGGCTTGCCAAGGATATATAGAGGGGTATCCAGTGAAAAGCTATGAAAGTAATTCTATCAAGGTTTCTTTCTAATTAATTTATGTTTGATTTTAAACAAAACCACTTTATTAGTATATAAAATAGACTTAAAGTTATAGTATATATTTTTTGTGAACTCTGTGACTGGAAGCAGGCAACAACAATAAAAGCAATACTCTTATTTATTAAAGGATTAAAAATATATTTTCTTCTGGGAAACATGTTATCACTTTAATACTTGCTTGTTCTCAGTACTAAATTAAATCAAAATGGAAAGTTAAAGGAAAGCAAGGAAAACTCAATTTGCCTCTATTGCTAGAGTAGTCCATGGATTTAGTTGAAGAATTATTGCATCTTTAGAGAATATCAATGTTGGATTTCCTTTTAGTGGTGTCTGTAATGGAGTCCTGCTATGAGCTGTTAGGACTTCCATTTTGTTAGTGCCAGGTTAGTACCACTCTGTTGTAGGCTGAGAAAATACAGATAAATTGAATTTATAAGTGATGAGTTTGTGCTAAGCGCAGTTCTATAATAATTCCACTAGATAAAAGCAGTGGCAAAATCTATTCAGCTTAATGCATGAGCCAGTTTAGGGGTTCCCAACTAAAACAGAGCCCATGCTAAACAAGCCAATATCATTCTTTCAGAATATTGTCTTGTGTTAAATTATTAATTTAAATTTTAATTTATTTTGTATTCCTGTTTGTTTTTTTAGCTACAAAAGAGCTATAAGCATGTATTTCTAATTTTATATATGTTACAGTATAAGAAAAATAAAATAGGTCCTGAAAATTCATGGTAATTTTTTACTTTCAGAAAGTTTTACACGTTACAGAAGCTTGAGAAACATTGACCTACATGATGGCTCCCAGGTTCACGTGATTCCCCTGCCTAAGACTCCTGAGTAGCTGGGATTACAGGCACGTGGCACTACACCCAGCTAACTTTTTTTTTTTTTTTTTTTGTATTTTAGTAGAGATGGGGTTTCACCATGTTTGTCGGGATGGTCTCGATTTCCTGACCTTGCGATCTGCCTGCCTCGGCCTCCCAAAGTGCTGGGATTACAGGTGTGAGCCATTGCACGTGGCCTAGTTCTTGCCTGTTGAAGAGTTTTTTAGACAATATAAAATAGATACAGTTTTATCCATCAAAATTATAAGTATCTTGATAATAGGTAATATTTTCAAGGCTAACAGAAAGTTCATTAAGCAAAAACCATTTTATTTATCACATGTTTTGTTATAGGCTACAACGTACTCCTATCAAACTCCAATGTTTTGCCTTGGATCCTATAACTTCAGCCAAGGAAACCATAGGTTACATCGTTCTCGATTTAAGAACCGCTCAAGAAACAAAGCAGGTATTGCCCTTTTGATGTTTTGCTAATGATTACGTTAGACAGTTGATTATTTTCAGTCGATAACAGATTGATGAAAAGGACATGAAATACTAGACCTGATCAATCATAGGCTTGAGCCAATATGGCAGTTCTTTTTTTTTTTTTGAGATGGAGTCTCTGTTACCCACGCTGGAGTGCAGTAGCACAATCTTGGCTCACTGCAACCTCCACTTCCCAAGTTCAAGTAATTCTCCCTGCCTCAGCCTCCTGAGTAGCTGGGATTACAGGCAGTCATCACCACGCCTGGCTAATTTTTGTCTTTTTAGTGATGGAGTTTTGCCATGTTGGCCAGGCTGGTTTCAAACTCCTCACCTCAGGTGATCTGCCTGCCTCAGCCTCCCAAAGTGCTGGGATTGCAGGCGTGAGCCACTGCACCCAGTCAGTATGGCAGTTCTTATGTTTTAGTTTATGAATTAGATTTAGAAAATCTCAACATTTTAATCATTTCCTTGGCCAAGAACTGTCTTTCTCAAAAAACGTCTCTGAACTCACTTGTATCCAAGTTGCTATTTTCAGAAACTTAACATGCCTAGCCCCTGAGCTTTCCTTTTGAAGGTGGTTCATCCTCTTCCAATGTTTCCTGCTTCAGTGAATTGTCGCCACTCCCCTTTCAGTTATACAAGTTAGAAATACAGAAGTCTTCCTTGACATTTTTCCTTTTCCTTCCCCTATAACCACCTATTCCAGTTTTTTCCCTCCTGATCTCTCTGCTATTCTGCTTTTCACTGCTGCCTCTCCAAATTCAGCTGCTATTGTTTCTTGCCTTGGCTATTATAATAGCCTCCCTGCTTCCTGCTCTTGCATTCCTTACATAGCAGTCAGAGCAAGTGAACTTATTGAAACACACTTGATGTTATCTAACCAGTACCTCTCTCTCTGCCCCACTACTCCCAAGAAAAGGAACTCAGAATCGTCCTGATTCCTGTGATAATAGTGACTTTTATTATTTAACATGGTGCTGTTTAGGGCTTTTTTTTTTTTTTTTTTTGAGATGGAGTCTGCCCAGGCTGGAGTGTAGTGGTGCGATCTCAGCTCACTGCAAGCTCCGAGTCCTGGGTTCACGCCATACTTCCGCCTTAGCCTCCCGAGTTGCTGGGACTACAGGTGCCTGCCACCACGCCCGGCTAATTTTTTTTTTTAATTTTTTTTATTTTTAGTAGAGATGGGGTTTCACCATGTTAGCCAGGATGGTTTCGAACTCCTGACCTCATTATCTGCCTGCCTGGGCCTCCCAAAGTGCTGGGATTCCAGGCGTGAGCCACTGCGCCCGGCTGCTGCTTAGGGCTTTGAGTCTCTTCTGCCCTTTTCGTATGTGACTGCCTTTAGAAACCTCCCTTGCAATGTTTCGGCTTGTCTTGGGTCATAATTTTCTTACGGGGGAAAAAAAGTTAAAAAATTAAAATAATATCTTCTCTTTTATTTAAAACTCCTTTCTTGATTTGAATCTTAAATTGGTATTCTGTGAAGAAAAATTTATCTCTTACTAACGTTTTTGCTGCTGATAGCAATGATATTTGCATATGATCAGTCAGCCTAGCCCAAGGTTGGAATAATTTAAAAGAAACTACAATTTTAAAATGCTTTAAAAGAGGATTTGTTTTCCTCCCATCCTTGGTACTCATTACCTCTCTGCCCCTAAATCTTATCCTGAAAAGGTTTTTCCTTCTTTAGTTTTAGACCCTGGGCCTTGATGGGGCTCTTGATGTTTCTCTTAACCACCTTCTCTCATGTAATGTGCAAGTGTCTAGAAGACACTTCTGCAGTCAGTTTAGTTGCAGAGAAGGTAAATCCTCTTAGGAGGGTATCTGAGGGATGAGGTCATGCCTCTAAATACTCTTGGCATTCCTTGTCCCCTTGTCCTTTAGCACAGTTTGTCAACATATTTGTAATCAAAGTTAGGGAGAAATGGCTCAGTTATTTAAACCAAATGTTGTATTGCTTATTCTCTCCTGTTTGTCAGCATAAATATTTGAAATTGGATGGTACAATATTTGAAATTCAAAATAAATTGATTCTCTGTAAATAAATATAAACAGAAAAAAATCCAGATTTATTTTTCTGAGTTATGTAACAGAAAAAGTCATCAATTCTCTGAGTAGCTGGAAATCTTTCTTTCAGGCTTATATTCAAAATTATAACATATTTGTCATAAGAAATACATCAACTGTATTATGCGTTTTTATCTTTAAAAAATAGGTTGTTGATTTTTATTTAAACCTATGGCCTATTTAATTCTGTTTTACTTATCAAACATGACTTGAATGTAAAATAGCAGTATAGGCACCATTTATTAATGTCTTTATACAACAAAGACAATATAAGCACCATCTACTATATCTTTTTTTTTTTTTTTTTTTTTTTTTGAGACGGAGTCTCGCTCTGTCACCCAAGCTGGAGTGCACTGGCCAGATCTCAGCTCACTGCAAGCTCCGCCTCCCGGGTTCATGCTATTCTCCTGCCTCAGGCTTCGGAGTAGCTGGGACTACAGGCGCCCGCCACCTCGCCCGGCTAGTTTTTTGTATTTTTTAGTAGAGACGGGGTTTCACCGTGTTAGCCAGGATGGTCTCGATCTCCTGACCTTGTGATCCGCCTGTCTCGGCCTCCCAAAGTGCTGGGATTACAGGCTTGAGCCACCGCGCCCGGCCTACTATATCTTTATATAACAAATTATCAGAGTTAAAAAATGCTGTTTCCAAGTATTGAGATGGTGTTCCTACTGATCAGTGATTCCTGCACTAATAATATATGTAGGCATGATATTTTTCAGGTGGTCTTGAGTACTAGAATTTCTGAGGTTGGTCTAGTGGGGATATTCAAATAATTTAGGATGCTTTATTCTGTAAGAAGGGTTTTGTTTCAATATCAGTCAAGTACCTGGTTCATAATCCACCACTCTTCCATCAGGCCTTGACTTTAGTATTTTGTTAATGCTTTCTATTAACACTAATAAGATTTTCTTTTTTCTTTTTCTTAATTTATTTATTTTTTTTGCAACAGGGTCTCTCTCCTGTTGCTCAGTCTGGAGTGCAGTGGTGCGATCATGGCTCATTGCAGCTTCAATTTATCACGCTCAAGCAATCCTCCCATCTCAGCCTCCCAGGTGTGCACCACCATGCCTGGCTAATTTTTCGTATTTTTAGTAGAGACGGATGGGATTTCACCATGTTGCCCAGGCTGGTCTTGAACTCCTGGACTCAAGTGATGTACCCACCTCGGCCTTCCAAAGTGTTGGGATTACAGGCATGAGCCATCCATCCAAGATTTTCCTTTGCTTATTGATATAAGCAGAACGAAGCAGGTCTATGGCAGAAAGAAAAGGTATACTTTTAAAATGTGAGAAGATAGAGGTTAAGGAATTAGAAAACTGGTAGTTTTTTGTGTTGCTTAAGGGATGGAGTGAGATTGGGGATATAAGGTGAAAGGTAGAAAGAAATATATTATGCTTTCTTCCTTTTAATATTTTACCTCTTGAAGCATAGAAGACAAGCAAAGAAAACAATTTAAACTTCTACATAGTTTTTCCAGAGGAAAATTCAGTTGATGGCTTCCTAAGGAGGATTAATTTGTTTTGAGAAAAATGTGAAAAAACATTGTTTATAGAGAATAAAGTACTGAAAAGCTACAAGAAATTTATTTAGAACCATATAGCATTTCCCAATATTTTTTTTCCCTTATTAACTAGTAGGTGTTTTGTTATTTTGTTATTCTCTAGGCACCAAAATGGTACCAGTTGCTGAGTAATAAATACACCAAATTCAAGTCTGAGATACAGATAAGTATTGCTTTGGAAACCGATACAAAGGCACCAGTGGATAGCTTTAAAGCAAAGGGGGCTCCCCCTCGAGATGGAAAAGGTTTGTGCATCATCTCTAAAAACATTCTCTAAGAAGTTCCATCTTTGGACTAGAGCTTTAGGAAGGGGGAGTGTTATAGGGAGATATATGCAGGGTGTAAACTGTTCATCAGACAACTGTTGTGACATTGCTACACATGCAGCACTTGTTGCTCTTAGCTCTTGTTTACAAATCTTAGGACAGTTTTTTCTTTATTTGTTATGTAATAGAAAAAAGCACAATGTTGTATAGTTTTAAAAATTTGCTACTTAGGACAATTTTCTTCCTAAGATGAGTACAGGAAAGCCCAAAATGGTCATGCTGTTCTCTATTTATTAACTCAACTGTAGTTTAACAAAACCTTTGCATTTTTTCTTTTTTAATTAATACACTTTATTTTTTAGAGCAGTTTTAGTTTCACAGTAAAATTAAGCAGAGAGAAATGAGAGTTCTCCTATATACTCCTTGTCCCCACGTATTTGCAGCCTGCTTGCTGTCAACATGCCACACCAGAGTAGTGATGCTACAGTGCATGAACATATTCATATCAGTGTCACCCAGGGTCCATAGTTTTACACTGGGTTTCTCTCTTGGTGTTGTACATTCTATGGGTTTTGACAAATGTAAATGACTCGTAGTATCCACTATTGTAGTATCATACAGAGTAGTTTCACTACCCTAAAAATCATCTGTGCTCCTCCTATTCATTCCTCCCTCCTCCCAGCCCCCTTGGCAACTATTGATCTTTTTTACTGTCTCCATAGTTTTGCCTTTTCCCGAATGTCATATCGTTGGAATAATTTCGTATATAGCCTTTTCCAGATTGGTTTCTTTCCCTTAGTCATAAGTGCATGTAAGGTTACTTCATGTCTTTGCATGGCTTGATAGCCCATTTCTTTTGAGTGCTGAGTAACAGTCAATTGTCTGGATGTATCACAGTTTATTTTTTCACTCAGCTCCTAAGGGACGTCTTGGTCGCTTCTAACTTTTGGCAATTATAAATAAAGCTACTGTAAACTGCTGTAAACATCTGTGTGCAGGTTCTTATGTGGACAGAAGTTTTCAGTTCATTTGGGTAAATTTCCAGGATTTCAGTCATTGGATCATGTGGTAAGAGTATGTTTAGTTCTGTAAGAAATATCCACACTACTTTCCAAAGTGGCTGTGCTATTTGGCATTCCCACCAGCAATGAGTGAGAATTTCTGTTGCTCCATATTCTTGCCAGAATTTAGTGGTGTTAGTGTTTTGAATTTTGGCCATTCTACTAGGTATATCATAGTATCTCGTTGTTTTAGTTTGCAGTTCCTCAATGACATAGGATGTTGAGCATGTTTGCATATGCTTACCTACTGTGTGTATATCTTCTTTGAGGTGTCTGCTCAGGTCTTTGGCCCATTTTTAAATTGGGTTGTTCATTTTCTTGTTGAATTGTAAGAGTTCTTTGTATATTTTGGATAATAGTTCTTTATCAGATATATATTTTACATATATGTTTTCCCAGTATGTGGCTTAACTTCTCATTCTGTTGACGTTGTCTTTCCCAGAGCAGAAGTTTTAAATTTTAATGAAGTCTAGCTTATGAGTTGTTGCATTCATGGATTGTGCCTTTGTAGTTGTATCTGAAAAATCGTTGCCACCACCGAAGGCCATCTAGGTTTCTCCTTTGTTATCTTCTAGGACTTTTATAGTTTTGCAGTTCACATTTAGGTCTGTAATCCTTTCTGAGTTAATTTTTGGAAAGGTCGTAAGGTCTGTGTCTAGATTCACTTTTTGCATATAGATGTCCAATTGTTTCAGCACCATTTGTTGAAAAGACTTTCTTTGCTTCATTGCATTGTCTTTCTCCTTTGTCAAAGATCAGTTGACTTTACTTATGTGAGTCTATTTCTGGTCTCTTTATTATGTTCCATTGATCTATTTGTCTATTTGTTTGTCAGTGCAACACTGTCTTGATTACTGTAGCTTCAAGTAGGACTTGAAGTCAGTGCCAGTCCTCTGACTCTATTCTTTGTCTTCAATATTGAATTGGCTGTTCTGGTTCTTTTGCTTCTCCATATAAACTTAAGAATTAGTTTGTCAGTATCTACAAAATAATTTGCTGGGATTTTTATTGGGATTGTGTTGAATCTGTAGATCAAGTTGGGAAGAACTGACATCTTGACAATATTGAGTCTTCCTGTCTGTGAACATGCACTCCATTTATTTCGTTCTTTGATTTCTTTTATCAGAGTTTTATAGTTTTCTTCATATAGATCTTACATATTTTGTTAGATTTTTATCTGAGTTCTTTATTTTTGGGGGTGTTCATGTAAATTTTCTTTGTTCATTGCTGGCATATAAGAAAACTGTTGACTTGTGTATTTGTATCTTGTAACCTTGCTATAATCTCGTGTGTGTGTGTGTGTGTGTGTGTGTTTTGCTTGTTTTTTTTTTTTTGAGACAGGGTCTCGCTCTGTCACCCAGGCTGGAGTGCAGTGGTGTGATCTTGGCTTACCGTATCCCTGTCTCCCGGGTTCAAGCGATTCTCCTGCCTTAGCTTCCTAGGTAGCTGGGACTACAGGTGTATGCCACCATGCCCAACTAATTTTTGTATTTTAGTAGAGAGAGGGTTTCACTACATTGGCCAGGCCGGTCTCAAACTACTGACCTCAGGTGATCTGCCTGCCTCAGCCTCCCAAAGTCCTGGGATTACAGGCATAAGCCACCACACCTGGCCTTTTTTAAAATTCTTTTCGTCGTCGTCGTTGATTCTTTCCACAGACTTTTTTATGTAATCATGTCCTCTGTGAACAAAGACAATTATATTTTTTCTTTCCTAATCTGTATACTTTTTCCTTTTCTTTTGTATTAGTAAGTTTCTAAGTATGATGTTGAAAAGGTGTGGTGAGAGGGGACATCCTTGTCTTGTACCTGATCTTGAATGCTTCAGGTTTTTCACCATTAAGTATAATGTTAGCTGCAGGTTTTTAAATATGCTTTATTAATTGAGGAAGTTTCCTTCTAATTCTGGTTTACTGAGAGTTTTTATCATTAATAGATAATGGATTTTGTCAAATACTTTTTCTGCATCTATTGATAAGATTATGTGATTTTGTTTTTCTTCATTAGGCTGTTGATGTGATGGATTACATTAATTGATTTTCGAATGTTGAATCAGTCTTGCATATCTGGGATAAATCCCACTTGATCATGTGTATATTTTTCTTTCTAAAAACTTTTGTAGAGATCGAATCTCCCTATGTTGCCAAGACTGGTCTCAAACTCCTGGGCTCAAGTGATCCTCCCACCCCAGTCTCCCAAAGTGCTGGAATTACAGGTGTGAGCCACCATGCCCGGCCTATAATTCTTTTTATACACTGATGGATTTGATTTGCTAATATTTTGTTGAAGATTTTTGCATTTGTGTTCATGAGAGATATTGGTCTGTATTTTTTGTTTTCTTTATTGTAATGTTTTTGATTTTGGTATTAGGATGATGCTGGCCTCATAGAATGAGTTAGGAAGTATTCTCTATGTTTCTATCTTCTGAAAGAGATTATAGAGAATTGGTATAATTTCTTCCTTAAATGTTTGGTGGAATTCATCAGTGATTTCTAGACCTGGTGCTTTCTGTTTGGGAAGGTTACTGATTATTGACTCAATTTCTTTAATAGATATAGGCCTATTCAGATTGTCTATTTACTCTTGTATGAGTTTTGGCATATTGTTTCTTTCAAGGAATTGGTCTATTTCATCTAGATTATCAAATTTGTGGGCCCAGACATCTTTGTAGTATTCCTTTATTATTATTTTAATACCCATAGTCGCTATAGTGATCCCATCTTTCATTTCTGATATTGGTAATTTGTATCCTTTCTCTTCCTTTTTTTTTTTTTTTTTTTTCTTACTGAGCCTGGCTAGAGGCTTATTAATTTTATTTATTTTTTCAGAGAACCAGCTTTTGATTTTGTTAATTTTTCTCTATTGATTTCCTGTCTTCAGTTCCACTGATTTGCTCTAATTTTTATTATTATCTTCTGCTTACTTGGACCTAATTTGCTCTTCTTTTTCTGGTTTCCTAAGGTGGAAGCTTAGATGTTTGATTTTAGATCTTCTCTTCTAACAAACGTATGCATTTAATGCTGTAAATCTTCCTCTAAGTACTGCTTTCATTGCATGTCACAATTTCTGTGCCCAGCGAAATTATCCTTCAAAAGTGGAGAAATAAAAACTCTCAAATAAAAATTGTGTCTCACAATTTTTGTTGTGTTTTCATTTTCATTTAGTTCAAGATATTTTAAATTTATCTTGAGATTTTTTTTTTAATCCATGTTTTATTTAGAAGTACGTTGTTTAATCTCCAAGTATTTTGGGATTTTCCAGCTATCTCCATTACTGATTTTCTAGTTTATGTAGCCTGACAGCAGACATGATTACTATTCTTAAATTTTTTCATATGTGTTTTATGGCCCAGAATTGCTCTGTCTTGGTGAACTTTCTATGTCAGCTTGAGAAGAATATGTATTCTGCTGCTGTTGTTTGAAGTGGTCTATAGATATCCATTGCATCCAGTTGATTGATAATGTTGAGTTCAACTATGTCAATGATTTTTTGCCTGCTGGATCTGTCCATTTTTGATAGTGTGTGTTAAAGTCTCCAAGTTGGATTCAACTGTTTCTCCTTGCAGTTCTGTTAGTTTTTGCTGCATGTATTTTGATACTCTGTTAAGTGCATTCACATTAAAAATTATTTTGTCTCTTTGGAGAATTGACTCCTTTATGATGATGAAATATTCCTCTTTCCCTGTTAACTTTCTTTGGTCTGAAGTCTGTTCTATCTGAAATTGATATAACTCCTACCATTTTCTTTTGATTAGTATAGCTTTTAATCTATATTTGTTTTTATATTTAAAGTCGGTTTCTTGTAGATAACATATAGTTGGATCTTGTTTTTTGATCCACTCTGACAATCTGTTTTTTAACTAGTACATTTAAACTATTGATGTTCAAGGTGATTATTAATATGTTGTGTGAATAACCTTATTTGTTAGTGTTTTGTATTTGTTTCTCTTGTTCCTTAGTCCTGTTTTTGTCTGTTACTCTTTTCCCACATTTGTGGTTTTAATTTTATTTTCTTTCTTGCATATCAGTTATACTTTTTTGTTTTTGTTCTTTTTTTACTTTTTCAGTGGTTGCCCTAGAGTTTGCACTATACATTTACAAATTTCAAATAACAGTATACTGCTTTTACTTTGAAGGTCCAGCTTCAGATAGCACTATTCTGCTTCACAGGTTGTTTTAGGTATTTTAAAATAAAATATTACTAATCCCTCCTTTTTGTCCCTTGTATCATTGCTTTCATTTCGGTTACACATCAGCATACACGCACATGCGTGCACACACACATAATTGAAGAACCTTTTATCTGTTAGATCAATTAAGAATAAAAAACAAAAGTTTCTATTTTACTTTCATTTATTCTCTGATGATGTTCATTTCTTTGTGTAGATCTGAGCTTCTTACCCATGCCATTTTTCTTGTCTGTGAAGAGCTTTTTAATATTTCTTGCACACAGGTCTACTGGCAACGAATGCCCTCAATTTTTATTTGAGAGTTTTTATTTCTTCTTCACTTTTGAAGGATAATTTAACGGGGCACAAAATTCTAGGGTGGTGGTTTTTTTTTTTTTTTTCTCTCAACATTGTAAATACTTCACTCTACCCTTCTTGCTTGCATGGCTTCTGAGAAATTGGATGTAATTCTTTGGTCTCCTAGAAGTAAAATTTTTTTTTTTCCTGTTTGACTTCTTTCAATATTTTCTCTTTAGCTTTGATTTTCTGATGATGTTTTATATGGGATGCCTAGCAGCAAGTTTTGTTTTGGCATTGATCCTGCTCAGTGTTCTCTGAGCTTCCTGAATCAGTGGTTTGGTGTGTCATTAATTGGGGGAAATTCTCAGTAATTATTGCTTCAAATATTTCTTCTGTTCCTTTCTCTCTTTTTTCTGCTGGTATTCCCAGTCTGTGTTTATTACCCCGTTTTTAGTTATCTCACAGTTCTGAGATGTTCTGTTCTGTTCTGTGTTCCTCCTCCCCCGGCCCCCCCCCCCCCCCCCCGCCAGTCTTTTTTCTCTTGATGTTCCTGTTTTGGAAATTCCTATTGTCATATCAAGCTAAGAGATTCTTTCCTCAGCCTGTGTCCCATCTACTAATGAACCAATTCTCATAGTCATTCATTTCTGTTATAGTATTTTTTTGTCTCTAGCATTTCTTTTTTATTCTTTCTTACACTTTACCATCTTTCTGCTCCCATTGTCTCTCTGTTCTTGTATACTGTCTACTTTTTTTGTTAAATCCTTATAAGGCATATTAATCATAGTTTAAAAAATGTTTTCTGTTTTGATGATTCCAACATTCCTGCCATATGCTTGTTTCGTCTCTTCAAAACTGTGTTTTTTCTTTCTGGTTTTTTTTTTCCTTTTAGTATGCCTTGCAATTTTTTGTTGCAAGCCAGGCATGATGTATGGGGCAAAAGGAACTGCTATAAATAGACCTTAGTAATGTAGTGGTCAGGAGTGGGGAAGGGGAAGCATTCTATAGACTTATGGTTAGGTCTCAGTCTTTTACTGAGCCTGTGCCCCTTGGGTCTGAACTTCACCATTGCTTCTCAGTTTTTTCTCCCCTTAGATGAGGCAGAGTGTCTGGAGGGGCTAGAGTTGTGTATTCCCTTCCCTTGCATGGAAGACCAGAGGCAGCTGGAGTTGGGTATTTCTCTTCTCCCAGGTCAGTTAAGCTCTGATAGAACCTCAACAGGTTAGGTTTTGGCAAATAGTTTCTCCCGAGGGCAGGTCTTGTTAACAAAAGCAGAATTGTCTTTTCTCTTCCCTATGCCAGAAGAATGAGGGAACTTTTCTCTGATATTCACTGTGAGGACCTGGTAGAGCTCCTGGAGGTAAAAGTCACAAAAGTTTGGGGCTCCCTTGTGACTGGGTCCCCCTAGAGTTTTTATCTCTCAGGCTGGTCCACACCAAGCTAGTAGCAATTCCTCCCAGTTCAGGTTTTCCTACTTCCTGCATTGGCTCTTTCTGTTCCAAAATTGTGATTCTCTGTAGCTCCCTGTCTGTTTCCTTACTTTTTGGGGAGCAGCAGTTTTCCTGAGATCTCACTTCTCTGACAGATCTATGGAGAGTTGTTAATTTTTAGTTTGTCCAGCTTTTTATTTGCTGTTAGGGCTAAGTGAAGATTTCTAAGCTCTGTGTGCCAGACTGTATTATTTCTTCTTCAATGTTTTACAGTCCCTATTTTCTTTTTGGTAAAATGATGGAATTGAATGAGATAGTCTCTAAAGTTCTTTCCTACTCTAATATCTTGTGATTCCATCTCTTGTGTAAACTTTTTCTATAGAGGAAGAAGGTGTCTTCTGGAAGTGAGAGAAACGAATAGTGAAATTGAAATCATACAATTGGTATTCTGTGCTTCAGTCATGTTGCATGCAATGTCCTAGACTTATCTGGAAAATAACGTTAATAGCGCTCTTTGTATTGGCACATATATTCTTAGTTCAGTGAATTTATAAATAGTCTTGTCCTAAAAGTTTAATTCTGAGTTGAGAATTACCTTTTGAATTGAGAAGATAATTATAATTCAGTATTTTAACAATAACTTTTCCTCAGTTTCTTCTCTTACCAGTACTTCTTAACTTCCTTTTAGCCTTTTCATCCTCTTCCCAACCTTTATATATTAAAGAAATCTCTTCTCATTCTGTATACACTCTTCCAATGCAATCTTATTTATTTATACCAGGCATCAATCATACTCTTCTGTGCCAAAGACCCCCCACTTAGGCCTTTGGACCCAAATATCACTTGCCTCCTGGACATCTTTTGGATGACCTCTAGGCACCATGAACCCAATAGATGGTTAAATTGAATTTCAGCGATGTGTTTGCCAAAATGGCATATGTCATAAGTAGTGAAATCAGGATATGAACTTGGAAGTCAGATTCTAGAGCCTTTATTATTTTTTCCCTCAGTGAAAAAATATTTTTAAGAATTTGTTTTCTGTTGTGAAATAATCTTCCCCAAAAGTTGAAAGTATGTTATGAAGAAGAATATTTTTCCCTGGACTATTTGAGAGGAATTTACTACCTAATGCACCTGAATATTTGGAGTATTTATTAGAGCATTCTCCTTCATAATCATGGTATATCCGTCAGAACTGGGAAATTTACATCAATATATGAACGCATGTAACCTTATTGCGTTAATGAAATATTGATACATTATTACCACCTAATTTCATTTGAGTTTTGTTTTACCAGTTGTCTTTTCCCAATAATTTCTGTTATAGGTAAAGGATTTAGTTTAGAATTAGATGTTTACATTGAATTGTTGTATCTGTCTATTCTGAAATCGTTCCTTGATCTTTCCATGACCTTGAAATTTTGAAAATTGCAGGCCAGTTAATTTGTAGATTGTTTCATGACTTGAGTTTGTCTGATGTTAGATTTAGCTTATGCATCTTTGGCAGGAATATCACCGAAGAGATGCCACGTTCTTCCCATTGCATCTTATCGGGTGGTGCACAATTCTGATTTGTCCTATTACTGATGCTAGCTTTGATGACTTGATTAAAGTGTTGTGTGTTAGTGTTCTCAACTGTAAACTTGTTCTTTTTTCCTTTGTAATTAATAACTTTTGTGGGGCAGAATTGTGAAATTATGAATATATTCAATTTCTTATTAGACCTTCAATTCATTTATTTATATCAGTCTGAATTTACACTTTTCTCTTTTTGTTTAGTGTTTTATAATATTTAACTACCCCTGAATATTTGTCCCAGATTTGGGCAGCCCTTTCAAGTTGCTTTTGTTTGCTTTTGAATGTCTCCATGATTCCTTGAACTTATCAACAAATATTTTCAGGCACAGCAAGATGTTCCAACCTCATCTTGTACTTTCCCTCTCTCAGCTCTGGATTCAGCCATTTCTCTAAGGAGCCCTGCTTCCTTTTAGTAAAGAATGATTTTTAGAAGCCAAGATCTAGGTGCTAGGTATGTTAGCTGATATCGAGGTGTCACTGCTTCCAGGCCCTTTCAGTAGTCAAAGCTAGGGAATTTGTGCATATATGTGTACACACACGTATAAATACATACACACATTTGTATATATACATATGGTCTTACCTGTTTTGTGCTGCTATGATAGAATACTACAGACTGAGTAATTTATAAGGAACAGAAATTTATTTCTTGCAGTGCTGGAGGCCGGGAAGTTCAAAATCAAGGCACTGGCATCTGGTGAGGGACTTTGTCCTGCATCCTCACATATTGGAAGGCTGAAGAGCAAGAGAGGAACTCTCTCCACCAAGCCCTTTTATAAGAGCGCCTGATCTCATTCATTAGGGAAGAGCTCTCATGGCCTAATCACCTGTTTAAGACCTTATCTCCTAATATCATCACATTGGCCATTAAGTTTCAACACCTGAGTTTTGGAGGGGACACGTTGAAACCATAGCACATATACACCATTTTGCTTATGTTTATCAATATACATTGAACAGGGCCAGGTGCGGTGGTTCACGCCTGTTCCAGCACTTTAGGAGGCTGAGGCAGGTGGATCACTTGAGGCCAGGAGTTCGCCAACATGGCGAAACCCCTTTTATACTAAAAATACAAAAAGTTAGTCTGGCTTGGTGGCACAAGCCTGTAATCTCGGCTACTCAGGAGGCTGAGGCGGCAGAATTGCTTGAACCCCGGGGGGGCAGAGGTTGCAGTTAGCCGAGATCCCCTTAAGCCTGGGTGACAGAGCGAGACTCTGTCTCAATAAAAAACAAAAACAAAAAACACCATATATATGTGTATGTATATGTATGTATATACATGATATCTGCATTGATGCTGTTCTATATATATTGAATTCAGATTCAATATCAGAATTGATGCTCTTCTATATATGTATATAGATTGATGCTTCAGTATATATATTATCAATTCAGATTGACACCTTCAATTCCATTCCAACACCACAAGATTTATTCTAGTTTTCACCTTCACCCTATTTGTAACACCCTTCCCTGTCAGTGAGAACATGCCATGGTTATTTTAACTTCTAAGCTCTGTCGGCCTTACTATGTAATGGCTACCTTTATTAAAGTGCTTAATGGGTCAGAGGCTGTACTAAATGCTTTGCTTTCATTATTTAATTTGATCTTTCAACAACTCTATAAAAGCTTTCTAGAAAAAAAAAATGGAGACTAAAAGAGATGGATATAGTTTCCCTATGCAACAAGTGAAGGACAGAACTGAGATTGGAACCTTGGTCTATGTGACTTAGATATCTGTGCTCTTAATCATTATACTGTTTTCAGCCACTGCTACTGTGAGCACAACTCTTTAGGATTAACTCCTAGAAGAAGGATTGCTTGTTTATAGGGTATGCACATGTAAAATTTTGATAGGCCCTGATACATCACCCTCTAATAGGTTATTCTAGTGTATACCTGCCAATATTGAGAGCACTCACTTTCCTGCATTCTCCTCAACATTGGATATTATCAGTTATTTTCGTTGTGTATATTTTTTGTTTTTTAAATCAATTTGAAAAACCCTGTCCCTCTTCAGTCTTCTCATACTAAAGCCTATTTGATTATGTCAGTTTTCTTCTCAAAACTTGTTTCATGATTTTCTCTTATTCTTAGAAAACTATCCAAAAATGTGTCTGGATAGCATACAGAAAGAATGTATGATATGGCTTCTGCTTATCCAGCCCCACCTCTCTCTGTATGTCAGTTCTCACTCTGTAATCTGGCACCCTATGCCTGTGTCAGTTTTCTCACACATGCTTTCTCTTGCTTGCTTCTGTGTTTTTGTACATACTGTCCCTTCTGTCTAGAACACTCTTTTTTTTACTCCCCCATTCCCTGTTCAGCTACCCTTTTCTTCTTAGCCAAATCTAGTTTATTCACTTTCCAGTTTAGATTCACTATAAAACCTATGTTAGATGCCTTTTCTATGTGGTTTATTACCTTAAGGTTTTAAAAGGTTACTTCAGAATTTTATATACAGAAAGAATATGGTGGTTAAGTAAGGTTTCTTTGGTGAGTATGTAAGAGTGTATGTAAGAGAGTAAAGGAAACCTTACTAGATATTAACTGTATTCATGAAAATTACCAAGCAAATTAAAAAATATCAGTTTTAAAAATCTTATAATGGTTTATAACAAACTGCAATGTAGTTTAATCGTGTTTTTCTCTGTAAAGTACCTGCCATCCTGGCAGGACTTGACCCCAGGGACATTGTGGCTGTGCTGAATGAAGAGGGAGGCTACCATCAGATTGGACCAGCAGAATATTGTACTGACTCCTTCATTATGTCAGTGACCATAGCATTTGCCACCCAGTTGGAACAGGTGAGACTTTCCATGAGATTGGTGACTTATGAATAATTTGAAAACATCATGTAAAACATTTTAGCTTTCAGCTACTAAAAATGACTTGCAAGTAGCCTTTTTTTTTTTACTTTTGAAAAATGAGTACAAAACATGTTTTCTTTCATACTAGAAAGAAAACTTTTTAATTTAGAAAAAAGAATAGGTATTGATGATCTTGATTATAAGAGAATAAATCTTCAGGATTTAGGAGAGTGACCATCAGTTAACATTGTTTTCCATTGTGCTGTGTGGCATTGTAAGGACTGACATGAAAGGATTTTTAAATTTGTGAATAATTTACTTTTTGGAGAAACTTAAAATGTCAGGAATACTTTCTGCCAGTAATACTTAATGCATATACAGTTTTGGGTTCTATTTTACCTTGTTTATAAACTAACAAATTAAGCTGTTACTATCATGGATGCTAGCAGAAGACACAGGTTCTTGGATCAGATGAAGGAATTTATTACCCTTAGCACAGCAAGAACATGAATATTGGTATATTTCCTTCAGTTGCCCTTACCCAAGTCCCATGGGGACTACACAGAGGGGCCCAGGTGGTTGCTCTGCACATAGTGGGTTTTATCACAGCTGAGGAAACTGAATTTGGGGAACCTGCCACTTTTATTGTAAACAGTAAGCAGGCCTGGTGTTTGTTCAGGAAGACACATTACCTTATCTCTCAAGCTGCTTAAAGGACCCTGGGAAATGGGCTGAGTAAAAGAGTGGTCTGGGCCTTGCAGTCTTGTCGTACTCTGCAAGAATGTGTAGGAATGCTCAGGGCTCATGGTAGATTGCTTTCCTCCCAACAGCAGCTCAACACAAAACTAGCTGTTGTTCCACTGTCCTTCTCAAGTCTACTTCTTTTTTTTTCCGTCCTCTGCCATCAAATTGGTTTTACAGGTCTACTTTTCTTGACATTATGTTCTGTAGTAGCTGAAATGAATTAATACTTACAAAAATAGATGATATGGCTAAAACTGTACAATTTTTATCAGATGATTCCCCTTCCCCTTTTTTCTCCTAAGAGACAGGTCTTTCTTTGTTGCCCAGGCTAGAGTGCCTTGGCATGATCATAGCTCACTGTAGCCTCAAGCTCCGAGAGTCAATTGATCCTTCTGCCTCAGCCTCCTGAGTAGCTGGGATTACAGGCATGTGCCACCACAACCAGCTAATTTTTAAATTTTTTGTAGAGACAGGGTTTCACTATGCTGCTCAGGCTGGTCTCGAAATCCTGGCCTCAAATGATCCTCGCACCTGAGCCTCACAAGATGCTGGGATTACAGGTGTGAGCCACCATGCCCAGCCTTATTTACTTTCTTAGAGGAACAGAATATCCATGTAATCCACATTCACAAATGAAATATGCAATTAGTGACCACATTTTTATTTTACTTGCAAGGTGCATCAGGTAAAGATTTTTATCGGGAAATGTGTTTACTTTGTCACACTGAATTCATGCCCACTATATAAAGAACTTGGTGTTCTTTGAGTATTTACTCTTTCTCTCCTAATTTAGTACTGTGAATTTCCTTGTTGATACATACATACTTTTGCGTTTATATCAGTTTCCGTATTTTTCTTCTCTTCTTAAAGCTCTGCCTCTGGATTTGTTATAGTTTAATATGCCACTCTAGTTGCAAGGAAAGACAGATATCTGTTGGCTTTTTATTTATTAACCACATCAGAAAACTCTTGTCCATGTGTCAGATAATTAGGAATGTACTGTATTTTTACTGTGTTGTTACCATATTTTCTAAGCTTTTTATTTTTTATTTTTATTTTTTTGAGATGGAGTCTTGCTCTTGTCGCCCAGGCTGGAGTGCAATGGTGCAATCTCAGCTCACTGCAACCTCTGATTTCCCAGTTCAAGAGATTCTCCTGCCTCACCCTCGCAAGTAGCTGGGATTACAGGCGCCTGCCATCACGCCTGGCCAGTTTTTATATTTTTGATAGAGATGGGGTTTCACCATGTTCGCCAGTTTGGTCTCAAACTCCTGACCTCAGGTGATCCTCCTGCCTTGGCCTCCTAAAAGTGCTGGGATTACAGGCATGAGCCACCATGCCCAGCTGAATTTTAAATCACTGTTTTAACAATTTTATCCTCCTTAGGGAGGCATAATTGTTCATATTTATTGATTACTGACTGTGTAATGCTTTGTATAATAGACATTGTGCCACCCACTCTGCATATTTTGCATTTAATCCTACCACAATCTTAGAGTTGATCATTTTCAGTTTAGAGATAAGGAGACCAAGTTTTAAGAAGATCTTACGGCTAGTTAATGGCCCAAGTATTTCTGACCATGTGGTCATTTTTAATATTCTCTTGGTCCCATATAATGCTCTCTTGCCTCTTAATGAGTTTGGAATAAAATAGATTTGAGTTGTAATCTCATTCTATTTTCTAGCTCCTTCAACGTAGGCAAGTTACATAACCTTTTTGAAGCTTGATTTTATAGTTATATGGTGGTGATATTTACCATCTCTTCAGTTGTGCATGAGGAAAGAGGTAATATTAGTAAGTTGCCTACCATGTTGTTTGTGAGAAAGTACATTTGTATGGTAAAGTTTCCTGTGGGTAATTGACCTATTGAGTCCAGAACTTTTAAAAACCAGTATAATACAGTTCTTGGTAATACAGGTGAATTACTGGGACAAATTACTATTTCAGTTTAGTTTAAAAAAAAAAACACATACATACAGGTTGATGTCTGGCAAACTGTTTACTGTCTCTATAAAAAAGTAAGCCAGATAGATTCCTCACAATGTTAAACAGAATTACGACATGATCAGCAATACTACTCCTAGGTATATACGCAAAAGTATTGGAAACAGGTGTTCAAATAAAAATTTGTATGTTAGTGTTTATAGCAATACTATACACGATAGCCAAAAGGTGAAAACTACCCAGATGCCCATCAATAGATGAATGGATAAACAAACTTTGGTATATGTACACAATTAAATACAATTTAGCTATCAAAGTACTGCCTGTGGGTGGTGTGGCACACAGCTGTAATCTCGGCTCCTCAGGAGCCTGAGGCAAGAGGATCCCTTAAGTCCCAGCAGTCCAAGACCAACTGGGGCAACATAGCGAGACCTCCATCTTTATAGTAAAAAAAAAAAAAAAAAAAGGAATGAAGTACTGATACATGCCACAACATAAAGGAATGTTGGAAACATGCTAAGTGAAAGAAGCCAGACACAAAAGGCCACATACTGTGTGGTTCCATTTATATGAATCATCTACAATAGGCAAAAGTTCCTTCAAGCAGATTTGTGATTTCCAGGGACTGGGGGCAGGAGAGTATGAGTGGTGGGGTGTTGCTGCTTAATGAGTGTATTGTTTATGTTTGGGATGAAACTAGCTGTTTAGTTTTTTCCTCTCAACTTAGTCAAAGGCAACGTGAGAAAGCATCTAGCAATAAACAAATTTACAAACCTTTTCAGATGCAAATCAGTGACTTAGCACATGTTACTATAAAGTTTTAATAGAATGGAGGATTGAGTTTGGAGTGGGAACACTGGCTAGTGACAATCTTGCTTCCTTCTTTTCTTAAATATTGAAAGTTAAGAGTAGGAAAAAAATACAGTCTCTAAATATCAGGATAATAAAGAATTTTTAAATAATTTCTTCCCATAATGGGAATAATTTAGAATTAAATATACTGTGAAATAGTTAAGGGTTTTTATTTCTTAGTATTTTTATTGCTTTATGATTATGAAAGAAAGTAAAAGAAAATGAAAATCTTCTCTAAACTCCGCCGGAATAATCACTGTAACGGATAGTATGTTTTTCCCCAGGATTTTCCATGCTCACATAACAACAGCTAACTGTGTGCTAGGCGTTGTAGCAGCAACTATGTATCTCTTTTAATCCTTCCAACCCTAAAACAACTGGATACACACAGTGATTAAGTAATTTTTCTAAAATTTCACAGTAAGTTACTGATGGAACTAGAGTTAGGGTTTGGGATCTGACTCCAGGATTTGTGACTGTAACAATTATAAGTGCATAGGTGCTCCTCTCAATGTGTGTAAGTCCACATGATTAAAATCTCCTCACTTAAACATGAATACATTTTAAAGTAGGATTAAAATAGCTTACATTTATTATGTGACTGGTACTGTGCTGTTGTAATCTAAGTGATTAGTACTTTTATTTTCACAAACTATACAAACTATCCTGTAATTTTTTTAAACCAACAGTGTATCTTAGAGAGGGCTCCTCAAACCTCAGGCTGTGGACTGGTACAGGTTTGTGGCCTGTTAGGAACCGGGCTATATAGCAGGAGGTGAGCAGCAGGCAAGTGAACATGACGGCCTGAGCTCTGCCTCCTGTCAGATCAGTGGTGGCATTAGATTTTAATAGGAGCATGAACCTTATTGTGAACTACACATGCAAGGGATCTAGGTTGCATGTTCCTTATGAGAATCTAATGCCTAATGATTTGAGGTAGAAGTTTCCTCCTGTAATAGGGGAACCCTATGCCCTCCTGTTTATGGAAAAATTATCTTCCATGAAACCAGTCCCTGGTGCCAAAATGGTTGGGGACCGCTGTCTTAGATAACTTTCAAGTTAGTATGTTATTATTTAGCAGCCATGGTGTATGATAATTATATTTAAGCCATCCCCTATTGATGAACACATTGAATGTTTATAGCTTATTGTTTAACAGTATGCTAGTGAACATTAAAGGTCTGTTAGAAAATATTTTATATTATTGTAGGACAGGAATCCCATCTCTTGGTCATATGTGGCCATGAAGCTAGCGACTCTGAAAAGTAACACTCATAGTACAAAAGGTATTTTTTTGGTGTTAATTCATAGGCCTCTAAATTTTGACAGAATAGCTAAAAACTGTATCGGAGACCTCAACTAAGATGTTATATATTAAATAGCCTGGATTAAATTTTTTACAAACCTTTCCTCATTCATAACATAGAGCCTCTGATGGCTGAGGAAGTATAAGATGAAATAAAATATGTGAAAATAAAGAAAGCTCAGTTTGAAATACTTAATCTTTCTTCTAAGTAGAACTTTCACATATTCATGGACCAGTTGAATGCAATGAAAACTTTAAAACAACATAAATCTATAAAGTCTTTTAGACTCTGCTTTTCTAAGACAACCCTTTTTTAAAACAGTAATTTGGTAGCAGTTTGGCAGAAATTCAGAAATTTCATTTGAGGGTTAAGACATCAAATTAAAAAATCAATATTTTAGCAAATATTTTTGGAATGCAATAGATACACTAAACATGTTTAGTGGTTTAGAAAGTAATACTGTTTTCTTTTTCCTGAAATGTTTAGTTAATTCCATGTACCATGAAACTTCCAGAAAGACAGCCTGAGTTTTTCTTCTACTACTCTTTACTGGGAAATGATGTTACAAATGAACCCTTCAATGATTTGATCAACCCAAACTTTGAGCCAGAGAGAGCATCAGTTCGCATCCGTAGCAGTGTAGAAGTTCTTCGTGTTTACCTGGCTCTTCAGTCTAAACTACAGGTGAGTACTGCAGCAAATCGTTTTTAACTGGAGATGGTCTTTTAAGCATTAATTTAGTACCTAAACTAAATGAGAGTTTAGTACCTAAACTTAATCCTATTTCAGTAGTAGAGGTTATCTTTCTGCCACATCTTCTAATTTTTTTTAGGTACTATCCTGAGTCATGACGTTGTTGGCATTACAGTTACTTCAGAATTTTATGAGATAGCACCTCTTTTCCCCATAATTGAGAAAAGAGGTATATCAATTACCAGTCCTTTGCAATAAAAACAATTATACCTGGAGCCTAGAGCAGTGGGCATGGGCAGGGTTTGATTATTGTTAGTGGAGATATTATGTGTAGTCACACAGATCACTCTTGATTTCAAAATATATATGCCTTACTGCTATTAAAAGCAATGAGGTAAGACAGCTTTCTAAAATCTGCCCTTGATTTGAGTATTTTTTATGAACTCTTTTTGAATTGGACTCCATTTAAAAGCAAACATTGGCTGAGCATGGGAGCTCACGCCTAGAATTCCAGCACTTTGAGAGGCTAAGATGGGAGGATCACTTGAGGCCAGGAGTTCAAGAATAGCCTGGGCAACATAGCAAGACCCTGTCTCTACAAAAAATAAAAAGTTACTTAGACGTGGTGGTGTGTGCCTGTAATCTTAGCTACTCGGGAGGGTGAGGTGGAAGGATTGCTTGAGCCCAGGAGTTGGAGACTGTAGTCAGCTGTGATCACACCACTGTACTCCAGCCTGGGCAGCAGAGCAACACTCTATCTCAAAAAAAAGATAAGTTAACCTTACCTAGTAAACATTACTCTTCTGTCTTTTATGACACTTCCTTTTGATCAAACTGAAATAGGGTGGTGTTGTATATGGTTAGATATTCATTTGTTTAAAATAAAGTAATGGACAGGAGGTGAGAAGAAGCATTGGGAAATTTTAGTAGAACTGAATTTTAGAGATGGTTCTACTAAACCCAAGATATTTAGAAAACTGAAGGCTATATAAAATGATGACATGCAGGAAAAAGCAGTTTGAATTTTATTCTGTATCTGACGTATCAGTCCTTACCAAAAGTATTGATTTGTTTATTAGTTTCTAATGGAGGACATTTACATCATATAAATAGTT
The DNA here is from genome assembly GCF_007565055.1 of Rhinopithecus roxellana. Taxonomy (NCBI): domain Eukaryota; kingdom Metazoa; phylum Chordata; class Mammalia; order Primates; family Cercopithecidae; genus Rhinopithecus; species Rhinopithecus roxellana. The sequence continues at coordinate 102,583,248 of NC_044551.1, forward strand.
TTTTTTCCAGCCCATAAAAATATTACACCTTAATATAATAACTTTGAGACTAAGTTACAGGTCTCTCTTAACCCTTTCACTGATGATATTAGAGCTAAATATATTTTACAGCATGATTGCTTCTTGATTATTCATTAAAATACTAAGTTTGCTAAGGCTTCAATATAGTAAGGGAAAATAAGTTATGATTTTCTGGAGCAGTCTTTTTTTTTTAACTTGTCAAAAGGTGGTAATATTGAAGTTTTAATTAGCTATCAGTGATTAACAGTATATTCCACTCCAGAGATATTCTTTTACTTACTGTTAAGCACTCTTTTTAATATGAGGTCTGAAAAGCAAGAAAAGAGAAATGCTCAAGATATCTTATGAGTGAAAAAAACAAAACTATTTGAGGTTTTTAAATTCCAAATCAGGATTGATCCACTGACTTAGTTTTTGAAACCGTGTTTAAATTAATGGTAAAATGGAAATAGAAAAAGGTTGAGGTATTTTTTTGTTTAAATTCATGCATTAGTTATTTTCTTACACACTTTGCATAGTAAAATATTAAAGTAGTTCATCAAAGAGGCAGAAAAAGGAGCAATAACATATGATTATGTAATACCAAAAGAAATGAAAAGGGTAATAGCTATTATTGAGTTTCTAGTAAACTGTGTTTTATCACCAGTTTTAACAGTTATGTGTGAGAATTCATTACTTAGTCACTTCAGGTCAATGAGATGCATTATATTTTCTTTCCGTGAATCATTTTACAACTTCTTATTAAGTTTATGATGTTTAGGAAAAAGGAGAAAGTATAAAGCCCTATTTTGATTTTTCCCTTTCATACTAGATTCATCTCTGCTGTGGAGACCAGTCACTTGGAAGTACAGAAATACCTTTAACTGGATTACTTAAAAAGGGCAGTACAGAAATCAACCAGCACCCAGTCACAGTCGAAGGTGCTTTTACCCTTGACCCTCCAAACAGAGCCAAACAGAAGCTTGCACCGATTCCTGTGGAGCTAGCCCCAACTGTGGGAGTGTCTGTGGCTCTTCAGAGAGAAGGCATAGACTCCCAGGCAAGTAGTTGCCCTCCTTCATTCCCCCACCTTCACTAGTCCCACTCATGATTACTTACAAAAGTTGAATTTCGGAAGAATTACCTTCACAAGGATGTATTTATTAATCTTAGTTAGTGGCCTGTGTTATATGATACCCCCTTTCTGAAAAGACCTTTCTGAAAAGTGTTGTGACTTCTGTTGTGGTTTATAAGTGATCCTACCCAGAGCCCTCTTAGCCTTTGGGACAGTCTTCTTATGTAGTGGTAACCCACTTATGGTCTCCCCCACCCCCAACTCAGTTAATGACTAAGGCAGAAAAGGAACTCCAGTGAAAGAGAACATTTTTAGATCTAGTTTCTGAGAATCTGCATTACTGGTATCTTTTTGGTTAATGCAACCAAAGCCAAAATAAAATTCTTGGTTCCTTAGTGCTTTGTAGTCCTCATACTCTCTTTAGTATACATAATACAGATGATCATTTATTTGGCCGTGTATTTTTTTTATTGTATCTATTCCCAGAATCAACTTTATCTTGTTCTTTCAAAAAGCTGATCTTTATACAGGTTGTGAATTAAAGATAGGAAAACCGAAATGAGTGTTTCAAAGATATATATACATATATTTTTAGTGGGGAGTGGAATAAAGGAGATACAGAAAGTCATACTAGACATCTGTTTTTTCTCTTTAGGAGTCTAGTTCTCCATTGTACTGCCTTGGTAGGTAGGAATAACCATCCCCAGGGACACCTATGCCTGACTTCTTTTCTGAAATATCCTTTCTTACCCATTAGGATGCATTTTGGTATTCAGCTCTGGATATCATATTTCCTCTGTTCATCTTCCTTTTTCTGGTCCTAGATGCTATAAAGAAATTTGCAAATTATGAAGAAAAATAGACTAGGAATATCCAAACTGGGAAAGGAAGCTTATATTTTTAAAAAACAACGCCAAGTTTTTTGCTTAATTATGAAGGAAAGTTCTTTGCAAATTATACTTTATTTAAAAATTGTTTTTAGTCTTTAATTGAATTAAAGACCCAGAATGAACATGAGCCAGAGCATTCAAAGAAGAAAGTTTTAACCCCCATAAAGGAGAAGACACTTACTGGGCCAAAATCACCAAGAGTGTCCCCTGTTCCATCTCACAACCAGTCACCTCCAACAAAAGATGATGCAACAGAAAGTGAAGTGGAAAGTTTACAGTATGATAAGGACACCAAACCAAATCCAAGAGGTAAGGTTTTTTTGTTTGTTTGTTTACAGATCTTTGAGGTATTGCATTTTGCAGCCATCTAAAAAATGACTATGAGAACTTAAATGAGTTTTAAGTAAAAATTATGGGTTTGTTAAGAACCAATAAGGCTGGGCGTGGTGGCTCACGCCTGTGATCCCAGCACTTTGGGAGGCTGAGGCAGGCGGATCACCTGAGATTGGGCATTTGAGACGAGCCTGACCAACATAGAGAAATCCTGTCTCTACTAAAAATGCAAAATTAGCCGGCCATGGTGGCTCCTGCCTGTAATCCCAGCTACTCGGGAGGCTGAGGCAGGAGAATTGCTTGAACCCAGGAGGCAGAGGTTGTGGTGAGCCAAGATCGAGCCATTGCACTCCAGCCTGGTCAACAAGAGTGGAACTCTGTCTCAAAAAAAAAAGAAAAGTAAAGAAAAAAAACCACCAATAATGTGTGGAAATATAAAAAATTTCAATGCAAAGTCATTGCAATCTATCTAACTTCAAAATAGAATTCACTAAATTTAGGTAAGGGATTTTTTATTTTACTTGTACACTGGAAATATCCTATTCAATAGACATTAAATAATATAGTTTTTGCAAATAGATTTTTTAAATGATTAGATTCTTAAATATCTTGAATTTTGGAGAGAACAGTTATTAACTGCCTCTTATAGTAAACTCATAATAACCATTTTTGATCCTAAAGTTAAGGGAAAGTCTGATAATGCATGATTATCTGATTTAATAAAAAATTTCCTTCCATTGCAGTTATAGTTAGTAGTGTAAATAACTAGTAGTGGATTAGGAGTTAGATCTCTTTGCTGTAAGTTACATCTCTGTCATTGAGTAGCTGTGTGACTTAGGCCACTCACCAAGTATCTCTGATCTATAATAGGGTTGGACTAGATAATCTGTCTTTTTAAGTTTCAGCCTTCTGTTATTTTAAATATGCCTAAAATAACCGAAACTACTTTAAAAAGGTGATGTCATTATATCAGTAAGTCTCATATACAGCCCTTCAAATGTTAAGTTATGTGCCTCTTGGAAATAAGTTAGTGCCTACTAGGCTGCAGTCATACATATTTCTCTGTTCTGTACATTTTCTATATGTGTTGAGAGTAAGCTCTTTTTTCACATAATTCTAGAATGGAAATTACAACCTGGGTTATTTTATGTGAGTTACTTTTAAGATACTTATACTTCAATTCATATGTTTATGAGACAAAATAGCCCAATTCCTGCTTAAAGGTAAATGAGATGATAGCCTTAAACTATCTGTACAATTTAAGATAAACTGTTAGCAAGTGTGATCGTTTTGTTTTATTTTATGTTCATTGTAGCCAGTTCTTCTGTACCTGCTTCACTGGCCCAGCCAGTGACTACATCCAATGCTTCAGAAGTAGCTTCAGGACAGAAGATTGCTGTTCCAGCAACATCACATCATTTTTGCTTTTCAATAGACTTAAGGAGTATACATACCTTGGAGATTGGTTTTCCAATCAACTGTATATTAAGGTGTGATTTGATTTTGTTTCAAAGTATTATTTTCTGAAGAGAAAGGACTTTCCTGTGTTTGGGGAATTGCAAAGAGAAATGTCACCAAAGAAGTTATAACATTTGTTAAATCAGTGGACTAAAAGGGGGTAAGGCTATATCCTAATGATTTTGAATTCAAACAAGGGTAGCATTGGTAGAGGAGAGGTAACTGTCTTATCTATTCTGTTATAATAATTGTAGGCATTTATAATAATTTATTCTAAGTAATATAACTATTATATGTATTTTGATATACATAATATGCCATTTAAAGTACAGTGCCTCTTAAACTTCAGAAGTGGTTTTTTTCTGGAAAAAGGTATTACCGGTCAAAATAATGGTAGTGTATTATCTGATTTTTCTGTATAACTGTATTATCATGGGAGCTCATATTCCTAATACCCACATTTCATAGCTATGAATCTGAACACCATACTTAATCAGCTGTAAGTGGAATGTGTCTACATTGTTCTATATTAAGAATTTTATATAATATGTCAAGTAGTTTTACACAATTTGTTTTTAATGATGTTACATTTTTATAGTCTTTTGTGCCTGAGATATAAATTAAATATAATACAATTATGTGTTTAGTTTGGGGTAGTTAGCATCTCCTCATAAATTTCTTTGGAACAAGCATTAGCATTTACAAAAGTTTAGGAAATAAATTGTTAAATCCATGTAACACTTTTCGTAGAATTCACTTGATACAGACTAATAGTTCTGTCTTTGAATCATTTTAAGGCACTTTAAAAATGCTGACCATTTAACTTTTTCTGTTTGATAAATTTTCATACAATGCTCTCTATTGGTATGGAACTGTAGTTTGCAACTGTGTCATGGAATTTCTTAGGTAACACTGGTATTTGAAAAGTTTCTCATCTGCATGACTTCCTTTATGTATTTATTTTTCTTTTAATCACTAAATCCTGTAGTGTGGTGGTAAGCATAGGGAGTTGAAACTCTAGGGCATTTAACTTTCTCAGAGATAACTGGATTTAAATGGATATGTAATTATATAGGAATTGGGTGACTACATAGAATTCTTATTGGAAAGCAGTTTTTACTATTAGTGTTTAAATTTTTGTTCTCATATATGAATAACAAGATGCAAGATTAAATTTAAATGAGCATTATGATATCTTTATGTTTGGCTTTAAATACAAAGTAAGTTCAGCAGTAGTCAGGCATTCTTCCATTTAATCTAGCGTGGGTTTGTGATGAAAGGGAGAAACAGTGTTGTTATGTCACTCTCTGATTCATCCATAATACATTCAAATTGCTTGCATCCTTGCAAGATTACCATAATTACCAGCTTACCCTGAATGCATCCTTTTGGAGTTGACTAAGGGCTTTTTATCCCATAAAAAATCAGGACACTATTGTATAAAAGAAACTAGGTTTACAAATAAAATTAGGAAACATTTCTTGAATATTATATATGGCAGAAACTGCCTGTGTCCCTGGGAGTGCAGAGATAAAAAAGGTAGGACATGTGCCCTCAAGAAACTTCTTATACAGATGGCAGATTGGTATTTCTACCACGTTTCTATTAAAAAGTTATATTTGCTCATAATATTCATATTGTACTTTTTTTCTAAGAAACAGACTATATCTCGTCTGTATACCATATCATAAGATTTTTTTTTTAATTCTAGGTACTCATATCCATTCTTTGGAAGTGCAGCTCCTATTATGACTAATCCTCCTGTAGAAGTTCGGAAAAACATGGAAGTTTTTCTTCCCCAATCTTACTGTGCATTTGATTTTGCAACTATGCCTCATCAGCTGCAAGACACCTTCTTAAGGTAATGCATACAGTGTATGTATGATATTAATTATTTTAAGTCAATTCTTGAAAATTTGTATTTTATTAAAAAGGAATTCCTGTAGGTTTAAATCCATAGCAGTTTATGCATTTGAGGATCAAGAAACAAATTTACTAATGATGTGTATGAAATTTTTGCATCTGCTACAGGGTTTTGCATGGTTTATTATAAAGGTTCTTTTTATTTTCCTATCTTATTTACCTGAATTTGGATATTTTAACTTTGTTAAAAGAAACTATATGTAATGAGGGACCTTTGAAAAGTGCTCTTGTCTTTTCCTAATATAATATGGGAAGATAAAAAGCTAAGAACTAAATATTTTTGTTGATTCACCGAATGGAAAAAATTGCTTTTTCTATTCTGAACATATAACTAGAGATGTTAATCTGGCTATCTGAAATGGATTCATGAAAAAATCTGAGATCTGCGAAACACCTTTACTTTCTCAGAGTATCACAATTCAAATTTATACATTATTTAGAAAAGAACGAAGGGTAACTTCAATCTAACCATTTGTGGGAATTACAGCATTTGAAGGTTTTTATTACATAGAAAATGGTACAAAAAATGTAATAGTAGGCCTGGCATGGTGGCTTACACCTGTAATCCCAGCACTTTGGGAGGCCAATGTGAGCAGATTGCTTTGAGCCCAGGAATTTGAGACTAGCCTGGGCAAAATGGCAAAACCCCGTCTCTACAAAAAATACAAAAATTAGCCAGCATGGTGGTACGCACCTGCAGTCCCAGCTACTCAGGGGGCTAAAACGGGAGGATCACTTGAGCCCAGGAGGTTGAGGCTGTTGTGAGTTGTGATTATGCCACTGCACAGCAGTCTGAGTGGCAGAGCAAGACTCTGTCTCAAAAAAAAAAAAGTATTATCATGAATTACTTAAAGATAGGGATACATTATGAAAAATACATTATTAGATAATTCTATTGTTGTGAACATTGTAGAATGTGTGTACTTAGACAAACTTAGACAGTATAACCTACTGTGCACCTAAGCTAGATGGTATAGCCCATTGCTTCTAGACTGCGAACCTGCACAGCATGTGACTGTACTGAGTACTGTAGGCAGTTGGATAAAGGTAAGTATTTGTGTATCTAAACAGAAAAGATACAGTAAAATATGATATAATTTTATGGGACCACCATTGTATACGAGGCTCATCATTGATGAAAACATCATTTCATACTTGCTGCCTGTGAAATTTAGTGTTCAGTCTAACAATTGTGTTAGATGACATTCCAGGTAACAAAAACATCTTTGACTCCATTAAGGGAATTCAAAGAATTTAGTTCAGAAAAGACTTTAGGTCAGAGTTGATAGGTATGAACACATGTTTCTCTCTTCCTTAGGATTCCATTACTGGTTGAACTATGGCACAAGGATAAAATGAGTAAAGATTTACTTCTGGGAATTGCGAGAATCCAGCTTTCTAATGTCTTGTCTTCAGAAAAAACTCGTTTTTTAGGTTCTAATGGTGAACAGTGTTGGCGTCAAACTTACAGTGAAAGTGTGCCTGTTATAGCAGCACAAGGGTAATGCATTTCACAGAATTGGTCTTTGCTTTTTCTTTTTAATTCATTGAATGATTTTGATTAGCCAGCTACCACTTCACCCTTTCATAACCTCTTTTTCCTGATCCACCACTTCACCCTTTCGTAACCTCTTTTTTCTGGTCTTCTCTGACCTGTGGCAGTTATACCCCACTTTGCCCTTTCGCTTTCTGATACGCATTTCACCTCACAGAAGTCAAGAGTCTGTGCTACCACAGTATTGTAATAGTCAGATGGCTAATTATTTTCCTTCCCCTCTCTAGCTTTAGAATTTTAAATGTAAGACCTATTTTTTTTTATTTTGTGATTTGAGATTAAACTTTATCATGTGTTTTATATTATTTTGCATTGGGAATGGCTGAGACTGTTTTCCCACTTAAAATATTTTACTCCTACCCCAAATCAAAAGTCTGAGGACATTATAGATATTTGGCAGTCAGAGGCAGTTTTTAAAATAATTATTGGTTTTTTGCCCTGAACTTCATTGCCACAAAGAAAAACTTGAGTTTTTTTAAATGTATTTTAAATACAGTAAAATACTTGTTGAATTATCTTTTTAAAATTAACAATAAAAGTTTAAAATTTAATTTAACATTATATATCATATGCCCTTTATCGTTGAAGATAAGACTAAAAAAAGATAGAAATAAGGCCCAGTAAAATTTTAGATCTGAAAGTATTACTGAAATGTCTTTCCTTATTCCTCAGCATTCGTAGCCATTTTGTTTCGACTCCTATTACTGAAGAATCTTCCTTAAAAATTAGTTTTTTTCTGTCATTATAAGAAGATAATAAAATCATTAACAATGAAAGCTATTTTAATGCTGCCTGTTTGTTATGAATATTTACTTTTATTGCCCTACTTTGTAGACAGAAGTTTTAGGAGCTTTACTTAAGTGAGAACCTTAGATACTCTCAGGAGTTTCTGTCAGATATAGTCATGTTTCATTTAACCTTATTCACTTCTTCTGAAATCTGAGATTACAAGAGGAAAATGTAAAAGTTGGTTAATTAAGATTTCTAATTGTGTGAGAACCATTCGTTCAAGTTTTGTTTGACCAGAGTATATTTGATTTAGACAAAATCATGGTTTTGTATTGCTAATATTTTATTTTCTTCTAATATTTTCTCTTGTTTTCATTTGGCTAATGGCAAATGCCGCATGCAGTTCTATGATGCAAAGAGGTGCTCATTATGATAATACTAACATATAATTATCCTAGAAGCATTGCTTATGTGCCAGTTATGCCTAGAGGCATTGCTTATATCTAGTAAAATATTTATGAGTGTGTACATCCCAGGAAAAGTAGAAAAAAGAATTCAGAATAACCAATATAATCAAGAGTAGGGGAATTGTTAAGTATATTTTACTACATAAATTCATTTGTGTATTTTACAGGCAATAAAAAAATCACATTTTTAAATTAATATTATGATGTGAGAAAATGCCCCTGATGTAAATAGGAAAACAAGACAAAACTATATGAAGTCAACATGGATGTGTGCATGTATATCTATATGTAAATAAAACAGGAAGGAAATAAACTACATATTAGCAATAATTACCTGTGGGCAGTAAGATTTTAAATTTCATCTTTATACCTTTTACAGGTCTTAAAGGGGTCATTTTGTAGTAAACGTATGCATGTATTTAGCAGGGTGTTTGTGATGATCAGTTTATATATGTGGAAGGTGTTGAAGCCTACAGAAGCTACTGCAGTTTCAAAAACAATAGAGTTAGGTGCAGAAAATATTGCTTACTCCCCATTGCTAAAGCACTGTGGAAATAAAAGGAAAAATAATATAAAAGTATTTCTGTGAATTTTAAGGTATTTCTTATTTTATTTGTAGATCAAATAACAGGATAGCAGATCTTTCTTACACAGTGACTCTAGAAGATTACGGACTAGTAAAAATGCGTGAGATTTTTGTCTCTGATTCATCTCAGGTAAATATAATTGAATGTTATCAAATTATTTTTTAAAAGGAATCTAATGTGCGTATGTGTGTGAGTGTTTAAATGTACTTTTTGGTTCATCTCTTAGGGTGTGTCTGCCATACAACAAAAGCCATCTTCTCTTCCTCCAGCACCTTGTCCTTCAGAGATCCAGACAGAGCCTCGTGAAACCTTAGAATACAAAGCAGCACTTGAACTAGAAATGTGGAAGGAGATGCAAGAAGATATATTTGAAAATCAGGTTACTTTTTAAATGTTACTTTAAAAATTCTGTTTTGTCTACTTTGTGTATTTTTCCTTCTCCATAGCAAGGTTCAATCTCTATAAGTTCTGTAGGTACTTTATCTAATTTCTTTGAATGTCAACAATGCCTTAAAAAAAAAATTGAGAATCAAAAAATACCTGAAATGTGGCAACTTGGCAGAAGCCACTCAGAATTCTGTCAACTTTCTTCATGATTATTGGGTAAAATTAGGAAGTTACTCTTTAAATTTCATGTCCTCATTTGGCATACGCTCCTGGAACTTGCATCATTAGTCTCCAAACAAGAGTTAGAAAGCACAACTCACTGTTAACTTTATACTTTCCTGAAGTGAACTCAAACGGATATTATTTGCCTCAGGCATCCTTTTTTTTTTTTTTTTAAGAATGAAAAAGAATGCGTGAAAAAATCATATTAGTGATTAGCATCGATTCTTTGACAACTGATTCATTTATTTGACATATTTGGGGTTTTTTGGTGACTTTATTTTTCTTTCTTTTGTAGCTGAAGCAGAAAGAACTGGCTCATATGCAAGCTCTTGCAGAGGAATGGAAGAAAAGGGACCGAGAAAGAGAATCACTAGTAAAGAAAAAGGTAGTAACTTGTGTAAAAATGAGGAAGAAAAGGAAGAATATTAATGATAGTATCTTATATTTGCATTAAAGATAGTCTCTGGAAGGAATAACCAATTATAGTGGTGATATGTTGGCATGGAAGAAGTGGATGGTGGCTCTGGATAGAAGGGAGGCGTTTCACTGTAAAGTATTTTGTGCTTTTGGGATATGCAAATGTATTACCTATTCAAAAAATATATAAATATAGGCCAGGTATGGTGGCTCACACCTGTAATCCCAGCACTTTGGGAGGCTGAGGGAGGATTGCTTGAGGCCATGAGGTTGAGACCAGCCTGGACAACATAGTGAGACCCCCATCTCTTAAAAAAAAGTGTGTGTGTGTATGAATATACAAAAATGAATAGAGAAAAACCCTGCTGATGTATAAAAAAGAAAAAGATAGCACATTTCAATATATATATAACTACATATTATAATCTGTAAGTTAGTAAGCTGTCTCAAATGTTTAAGCTATTTTTAAGAATTATGAAATAAATCACATTTTTAAAAATGATAACATGAGACCATCTGATTTTATTCCTGAAGCAAGAGCTTAATATTTGTCCATTTACACTCAAGTTATTAAATAAAACAACCCTAACAGTTAGACTTTCTTCAAATATTCTATTAATAATTTTAGGACGTTAGAAATACTCTTAGTGGTTAGTCAGTATTCAGCTTCAGATTTGAGGGGATGGCTCTACAGGTCTCCAGTGCTCCTTCTCTCTGTAACCCCCTCCTCTCATCAACTCTAGTTGCCTCAGCCTCTCTAGTCTCCATTCCATTTTCTCAGCTCAGCAAGATTGCTAGTGTCTGTTTGGGTTCCCCTTGCTTGAGCTACAGTCTTCAGGCAGTAAGCTAGATATATTGTAGGGGTTGCCTCATTTATTTCCCACCTTTTACGGATCATCATCCTGTGCTGCCAGTTGCCCAATGGCTGAAAACAGTTGTTTCATAAATGTTGTTTAATTTGTGTTTATACTCACTCATAGGTGGAAACTGAACAATGACATCACTTGGACTCGGGAAGGGGAACATCACACATCGGGACCTATCATGGGGAGGGGGAGGGGGGAGGGATTGCATTGGGAGTTATACCTGATATAAATGACGAATTGATGGGTGCTGACGAGTTGATGGGTGCAGCACACCAACATGGCACAAGTATACATATGTAACAAACCTGCACGTTATGCACATGTACCCTAGAACTTAAAGTATAATAAAAAAAAAATTTGTGTTTATAGAGGAGGGCCATTTGTCTTTTATGGGTGGAAACAGAAGTACACAGGCCTTTGATTTTAAAATAACCATATCAGCCTTTTCTAACTTAATTCTCACCATTAAAAACTTGAATAACCAGTGAACTTTTTAAAAAGCTGAAAGACAAAAATAAGAGTACATCAAAGTCTCTATTCTTCAGAAAAGTTCAGATAATCAATATTACAATAATTTGAAGCCCTGACATACATTTTAACATTATACTAGTTATCTTGTTATTTAAGAGTGAGTTTTATATTAAGTAGTATTTATAGACCTCACCTATTAGATATTCATTGAATCTGGGGGAGCTGGAAAATATCATTTTAATTTTTAAACTTTTTAGCCTAGCCTTTTAGACAAGATGAGTTTATCCTTGAACCATTTTTCTTCATTGCTGTTAAAGAGTATTTTAGTATTGAGGTCTGCAAAATTCAAATCAGGAAATATTTGAAAAGTTAATAAAATTACTAGAACCGTGACAAAAATTCAATTTGTGCCATAATTAAACTTTCTGTGAAAACTCACCAAGTAATTTTTGGTTTATTGTCATTTTGGTAATAATGATCTTTTCAGCTGAAATTTGTAATTGGTTTCCATTTATACAGCTTCTACTCTTTCAGCCTGAAATGATGAGTTCCTGGCTAGTTAATAACTCCAGTCAGAAAACAATGTGATGCCTACCTAATAAGTGATTGTGCTGTTTACTCAAATTAATCATATAGTAAAGGTAGATTTGAGATTGAGATTTGCCATTTTCTTTCAACCTAAGTGCATTTTTGAGACCAAATACTTTAATTCATTTGTCTTAAAGTATCCTGTCTTGCATGGGATCAGTTTTTCTTTTAAATTTTTTCAACCACTGCAAAATCAAGTCAGTAGTGAGAAAAAAAAAAAAAAGTTGCTTTTCAGTATGATCAATTATTTTAAAGCTAAATACTCAGACTCTCACTATAGTATTTTTTAAATGTCAATTTTATGTGAGCCTTTTCTGTTTTTGTTTTATTTACCTAATTTTTTTTTTTTAAAAAAACGATGTATAACTTCTTTCATACTTTGAAATTTTACCTGAAGGAGTAAATCTATACGTGGTTCATGTTCTGCCCTCTGGAGCAACTGAGATATACTCTGTCTTACATATGACTGTCCATCAGATAGCTGAAGATAGTCATTACCCACATAGAAGGAAGACCTCAGTTCTACATAAGGGAGCATGAGGAAGTGTTCTGTAGATAAGATCATGCTTTCACTTTGGTGAAGATTGGTGAATATTGCCAGGTAGACTCAAAAGGTATTCCAGACACAGCCCCTATAGCAAAAGGCAAAGAAGTTTGAAATAGACTCTGCGTTAAGAAAATTATAAGTAGTTTGATGTTGGAAGAGGGGAAGAGGGGAAGAAAGAGTGTGCCTCAAGAAATAAGAGAAGTTGATGCCCTGGAGAATAAATGATCTCATAATCCATTATGTAGAGTGTAGACTAGATACTGTAGGGTTTTTTTTAACCAGGCCTTCCTGAGAGAATGAAGCCCTTAATACCCTAAGGGATCCATTATTGGTAATAAATTCACTTTATCCTATGCATCTAAAATGGTAGTTATGTACCATTTTAGGAGAGGATGGAGAAAATAATTAAATCATTTTCTGTGTTTTGTGGTTCAGATGATAAACCCTAGTTGAGAAAGGTAGAAATATCAGAATTTTTTAAAATGGAGATTTTTATATAAAATAAGATAATTAGGTTTTCATTCTGTAACAATAATTCTGATGGAAGTATAGTGGATAGAATAGAGTAATGTGAAACTAACGTCCAGGAGACCAGGAAAGCAGTATGTCTTAAAGAAAACGAAAGCCAAAAACTTATAGTAGCGAAAGGTTATGGAGAAAAGGTGGGTGTTGTAGAGATGATTTTAAGGAGGTTTAGGACCTCAAGTGCTAAGACGTCCTCGTGGCTGCTCACAATCCTACTGCTTTCCCTAGTCAATTCATTTTCTCACTCACCAAAACAGTTAGTTTTTGTCTTAACAGACAATCCTTCCTCATCCTTACTCAGTTTATCTGTGTCTTTGAAACACTTCCTCTACTTGGCTTCTTTGACTATACTTTTTTTTTGGGCTATACTTTACTACTGTTGTATTCCGCTGTGTTCACTGGTCTCTCTTTCCTAATTTTCATGCTAGATTCTCCTCATGTTGGCTTTATTGGCTTGTCCCAGAGCCCTGTCCTCAAATACCATCTTTTCTTCTCTCAGCATGCTCACTCCTTTGATGATTTCATTCACTCTCTTGGCATGATATACACCAAGACACCCACCACACACACCCCCCCATCCCCTTACTTCTTCCCTGGACTCTGCACTTGGCTATTTAGTTGCTTACACTACATACGCGTTTCAAATTTAACAGTCTTTTGTTTTCATCCTCTGTAAATTTAGATTAAGTCTAATATATTAGAGGATGTGGAAATCATAATATATGAATAACAGTTAAAATTTGTGTTTATCTTGGAGAAGAAAAAAGACCAGGAGGAGGAAATATGGCCATCACCACTCTCAAATTCATAAAAACACATTTTTTCTTTGAACTGGAGGATGTAAGTTGTGACTTTCCTATTCTCAGGTCCTTTGTTTCAGTGAAATGATACATATTTTTGAATTTGTGTGTGTTTTAAGTTTGGGAGAAGGTAGGTAACTTTTTTTTTTTAATACTATATTTTAGGTGGCTGAATATACTATTCTAGAAGGAAAACTTCAAAAAACTCTAATTGACTTGGAGAAGAGAGAACAGCAGCTTGCTAGTGCGGAATCAGAGGTATTTCATTCATCTATCATATTTTTTTTTTTTTCAGCATAGAGGGATTTCTTGCAAAGTAGAAATACTATTTTGAAAGTTAGGTGCAAAATAGTCCCAAGAGAGAAGGGATTCAGGATGGGCTGCTTATAAGAATGAGACAGCAAAGACTGGAACTAGAGGGATTCCATTTATGGGAGTCTTACATAATTATTTAGAAAGAGGTGGAAAGTGGTGTTATTAGTAAGCATGTCATCTATCATATATCTTTATTTCACAGTCTATATATGAAATTCTTACTGTTTATTACTTTGTGCTCTATATATTTCATGAAAATTGTCTTTTAGACATGCAGAAAACTGCTGTTCAAACTGTTGTTCAGCATATCTTACATATTAGAATAGGTAGAAAAGTATGTCAGAGTGTTTAAACTTAATAGTGTAGATATGTTCCTAATATGAAGGCTCTATTCTGTGTGATTAGGCAAGAATCAGACGTTTCTAAAAGAGAAACTTGGGCAAATTTGCTTACACAATTAAAAAGGTTTTATTCAAATGGAAATGTTAAGTGGTTAGGGTTTTGAAGTGAATTTATACAAATTGTTTATGGATTTTTATATGTGTGTATAATAGTATTAAACAGTGATTGAAAATTTATAATGGTACACTTGAACATTAACTCTCTAATAACTGAAAAATATGTGAAAATAAATTTGTCAATATCCTGAACATTTGAGTGTATAGAAAGATATTGGAATGTTGAATAGTATAATACAGCTAGTAATAAACCAACCTCTTAAAGATGCCTTTGTTTTAAGCTTCAAAGAGAAAAAAAGGAACTGCAATCAGAACGTCAACGGAACCTGCAAGAACTGCAGGACTCTATCCGTAGGGCCAAAGAGGACTGTATTCACCAAGTAGAACTAGAAAGGTTAAAAATCAAACAACTTGAAGAGGATAAACACCGCCTTCAGCAACAGGTTGGATAACGTACTTGTCATCTTTTTATACTTAGTTTATTTGCATTCTAGTAATAAGAGAAATATTTCACTACTAAAAAGTGGTAAAATTCACAGTACTTTAGACTATTAATCATATTTATTGCACTGAGATTCAAATATACTTTAAGTTGGATCTTCTAACTGTTTTGTGTGAAATTGTGCATATTTCAGGTCATTTCCAACTTAAATCTTTTTCTGATAAGTCTTCTTTAAGCAAACAGATATTCTTCATGTAGCACTAAACCAAATTCATTTAAGGACCAAATTTAGTTAAGATCCAAATTTCATGAGAGAATTGTCAGTGTTCCTATTTCCTCCCCTCATACTCAGTAAAGCTGATTGATTTGATCAACACTGTTGTCCTTGTTTTTGTGTTTTCTCAACTTCCACATCACCACTCTCCTTGTTTTTCTCTATCTTTCTGGCCACCCTCAGGCTCTTTTGCAGGCTTGTCTTCCTTTAACCATTACATATTGGACTTCCTCCAAGCTCAGGACTTACTTTCTGCAAAAATAATCTTATTCATGATTTCATGCCCATGATTTCAGAGACAATCTGTATATCCGGGGACTTTCACATCCAGGGTCATATCCAAGACCTTACCTTTGCCCTCTAGACCCATATATCTGATTGCATTTTTGTCATCTCTATTCAGATGTCTTAAAGGCATTTAAAACCCATTGTGGCCCTTGTCTCCATACTTGACCTTCTACCTGTAAATGTTCTTTGTTTCAGTGATGGGCCCCTCTAATCTACTCCTCATGTTGTAGCCAGAAAGATATTTTTGAAATTTGGGAATCTTGATACTCTCCTCTTTAAAATTTTTCAGCATTGTCTCGTTGCTCATAGGACAAAGATGAGAATCATTGCCTTGTCCTGCAGCCCTCTGCATAGATCAGAGCCTGTCTCTCTGACTTCATCCCACACTCTTGTGCCTGTGCTGTGTACTCTCTGGCCATGCTTGTCTTCCATCAGTTTCTCAGGCATGCCATGCTCACTTCACCCACAGGATCTTCATGTTTGCTGCATTATCTGGGCCTGATGTACTCTGTTCCTCTTTCGGTTTTAAGCTAAAGCATCACCTACTCCTAGAAATCTTCCCTATTTCATGCTCCCCGAGTCTAGGTCAGGTTTTTATTTTATGGTCTCATAGGACATTATTCTCCTATTCTTTTTCTTTATGATATGTCATATCAGTTTGTTTTTATTTTCATTAGCATGATAATTTAATCAGTATCAGATTGTTTGCTCCATAAAAACTGTTCTGGTTTATAGCTGTATCCCAGGAGTCCAGGCCAGTTGTCAACACATAAAAGGGGCTCAATAAATATTTGCTAAAAAAAAGGAATCAAGCTGTTAAAAATTAAGCTTATCTTTCTTGAAAAATTCCAGTGTAGATTAGATATGTATGATGAATGCCTCCCAAGTCTTCAGTAAATTTTCTCATGAACAGTTTCCACAACAGCACAGGGCCATTATTTAGGTGGTTGTAAAAATATGAATTTGATTGTTACCAAGTAGGGTAGATTCGTTTAAAATACAAAAGATAAAGTTGTAAAAGTGAGCACTTGTGGGATTCACCAGTAATGCTTCTCTTCTTCCACTTAGCAGGAGGATTCAACCATCTAGAACAAAGGCTCTTAACATGTATTAGAGTCACCAGGAGAGCTCTTGAGAAATACGCATGTTTGTACCTTGTCTAAGACTGGTATAAGCAAGGCACGGTGGTTCACACTTGTAATCTCAAACTTTCAGAGGCCAAGGTGGGAGGATTGCTTGAGCCCAGGAGTTCAAGACCAGCCTGGGCAACATGGCAAAACTGCACCTCTGCAACACATATAAAAATTAGCCAAGCATGGTGGTGCACACCTGTGGTTCCAGTACTCAGGAGTCTGAGGTGGAAGCATCCCTGGAGCCCAGGAGGTCAAGGCTCCAGTGAGCCGTAATCACAACATTGCACTCCAGCCTGAGCAACAGAACGAGACACTTTCTCAAAAAAAAGAAAAAAGACTTGCAGATAGTGTTGTGTATTGTGTAGTTTACTTCTTTGTAGGAATAACTAACTTTGGTGGGAAGAACTGGTATTTTGGAAAAATTACCCAGAGCACACTTCTATTCTTGAACTACTGTTCTAAAACCTGGGGGAAAAAAGGGGAGGTAAGAAGGACAGGAGAAGTTACCAAGATGCCCAGATTGCTAAGTCCATGACTGTAGACGTATCACATTTTAGGTATGGAAAAGCTCTTTGGGCCCTTACCTTGACCATGTTATGTGTATTATACACACAATTCTAACTAGCCTGGCAGAAGGGACAGTTAAATACACTGTCAGTGAGAGCTGATGAAGATAAAGTATCTGTACTCAAATAGATTATAGCAGGCACCGGAACTCAAATCACTATATTTGTGGATCACTTAGCAAAGGAAAAAGAGCCCAACATGCCTTGATAGCTTACTGCTTTATAACCCTATTATAACAAGAATTGTTTATGATAATGTTCTGGAATTGTGAAGAAACTACCAAATTTAATGGTTTCTTAGCTTTTGTTTAAAACAGAAAAGTGAGAGACTTTAGAAAGGTTTCTATTCAACTTTGGATGTTAAAAAATAGGTAAACTTCTGTCATATGGAAAATTCTCATGTATGGAACACCACATTACCTAAAGATGCTAGATAAATCCTAATTATTACTGATGATTTCCATTTTTGCCACATATTTTCTTAGTATTAATATTTCAGATTTAGGTAAGTCCTACGCCTTAGGGAAGAGATAATTGGTTTATCTAATGATGGATAGTCATAGCAGTACATGTTTTTGGAAAACATCTTCAGCAGTCTTTGTTCGCATTTCAAAAAAATCTCATTCAAGAACATCTTCATACCTTTTTTTAGAAAAAATTTGAAACTGTTCTAAGAGAAATTTGAATGTTCAGTCCAGGCTGACTGTCGTGTCATTTTGTTTTTCAGGAAGTATTGACTGCTTTAATGAAAGCATTATTCAAGGGGATAAAAAAGTCTAAAGTCGCTTTTTGCCCCTGCTACTGACTTAGCTCACTAGGTCTTTGACACTACCTCAATTATTTAGCTTCTTTGACTTTCAGTTTTTTTTTTTTTAACCTATTAGTATGAAGGAATTGAACCAAATAATCTTTAAATTACCTTAACTTGTAATAGTATCTGAATTTGTAAAATTCATACGGTACCAAACTATAGAAACAAGAAATGCTACATTAAAATTGAGCTTATTTTTATTTACATGGATACTTATCTGGCATATCTGTAATGCTCAGTCTTTTTTTGGCAGGGGGTCAGGATTATTCATTTTTTTCACATTTTATTTTCATTACATTGGGCCAGGCAGAGTCATGCACCAGAGTATTGATGATTATGTTGTTCTTTTACTTTCAAACAGAATTGGGATCCAGGTTGTAACTGTCTCTAAATTCAAGATCTGGAGCACAATCAGAAGAGGTTGACCACTGCTGCTAGGGGCTAGGGGTCTCTGGGAAAAAGGAGTCAGTGTGGAGCTGACAATGGAGGCCTTATGTTCCAGGGCTCCATTGGGGTACCCGAGGATCTTCCATGTGGCTCAGAGGAGCTCCTCAAAACACAGGCCTGGAGTTAGAACTTAGGAATTGGAAGGACGACCAAATTTGTAAAGACAGAACCTGAAAAGATGTCGTCCTTCCATCTGTATCCCAGAATCCTGTGTAGGCCTTCTCCTTAAGTAGAGGGCCGGGGTTGGGTTGTTGGCATCAGAGTAGTCCGGTAAAAGTCTGGAAACTTGTCACCATCTCTTCTTTATGCTCCTGTGCTTTGGACACTGGGCAGTTGCTTTAGACTATTCCTGATTGTTCGTCCTCAACTCTTCAAATTCAAGAAATTTCCATTCTTTTATAAACTGAATCTCCCGGTCACTCCTTGATTTACTTAACTGTGCTGATGGTTTTTCTGGTTTCTTTTTCCTTCTTTGTTTTCTGAGGATTTCTAGTAATTTTAGCCTGAAATCTTTTTCTCTGTTTTTATTCCTGAGTCTTCTCCTGAGATTCTTTTCCACTGTAGCTGTAGGGCCTAATCCTGGGTTGGCAGAGAACTTGCACTTACTCTGCTCTAATGGAATCCAGGAGAGACAGAGTTGCCTTAGTGTTGAAATGTGTTAGCTCATCTCTGCTTCTGTTGGTCTCTTGCTGAATTTTTTCTTACATGTGACATCTTAAGAAAAGTGTAAAAAAAGTATATTTCTGAAGGTAACTTTTAAATTTGACGTTTGAGCTTTACCAAAAACATTTTCATGATACTATTTGATAAGAAATTTCATATTCTTCAAAAGTTTTTGTATAATCAGTTGATTTACTGAATTTTTAATTACTAAGGATCTTTATTTTCCTCATTATGCCCTAGCAGTTTTCCAGATTTTCTACTATGAGCATGCTTTAGAATAAAAAAAAAAAGACTCTGTTGAATTGAATTCTTTATTGTTAAACTTTGCATATCATTGTTTTGAAATGGCTAAACTTTTTTTTAATACAGCTTAATGATGCTGAAAATAAGTATAAGATTTTGGAAAAGGAGTTCCAACAGTTCAAGGACCAGCAAAACAACAAACCAGAAATCCGTCTACAGTCTGAAATAAATCTTCTCACCTTGGAAAAGGTACACATGTTAATTTTGCACAGTTTAACTAGTCCCAGTGATCAATTTATAAAATCAGTAAATAATGTGTATACAATGTAATAATGTTTTGCTGTAGTGTTCTGATGTCAAATAAGAACGCATCAGAGAATTAAAGGCACATGATGTTATTAGTACTTGAATTTCTTGGCTTATGTCAGTTGTAGCTTATACAAATTAGAGTCCTTGGTTGCAGACGTCTCAGAATTGACTAACTCTAGTAAGGAAGGAATTTACAAAACTTTCAGGAGGCTAAAGAACTATGGGCAAGATAGGGGAAGCAAGGCATAGCTAAGATCCTGTCAGAAAACAGTCTACTTTGGATGCTCCTGTTGGTGCTGTCACTGGATTCCCTGCCCTCTGATTCTAGTGTCATGCTGTTGAACTGTTTTGTGGTAGCCATTGTGAGTATTCTCTCCATGTATCACCCCTGTAGATTCGATGTCCTAGGTAGGAGTATTCATTTGAACCACAGACTTGCACTCTGTCTGTTAGCTAGAAAGAAGGGATGGTTGTCTTATTTTGTTTTCTATTGTTGGAAGCCATGTTCTTCTCATTTAAATTGAGATTCCTCCACAAACAGAATGTTCAGGTGCTAGGCATTAAAAATAATGTCCATTAGACAATCTAAGTTTGACAATATGTGTTCTTGCATTTTATGATTTGATAACTTTTAGGCATGATTTTAAAAATATAGCATTCAGAGGAAAATAACACAGGTAATACATAGGAAAATTACCTTCAAAATTTAAAGATTTGATTGTGTCAGCCATTCTCTGTCTTTTCCTACTCAGCTTTGTATTGAAGGCTTCCTTGCCCTCATAGACTCGCCACCAGGGGGCACTAGCAGAAGACTGGTGGGTGGGAGTTGGATCTATGCTGCAGTAGTTTTTTCCATCTCTCTACTTCCTTTATTTTCACCGGCAGTAGTAGAATCTTTTTATGGTTCCATGTCCCATCCAAGAGCCCTTCTCTCCAGCTTCCTTCCTCACTGTCATTCTAGTCACTGGACAACAGAGCTCTGGTGAGCATTTCCTTTGGGCATTTCTATAGTTTGGCTCTGTGTCCCCACCCAAATCTCATCTTGTATCTCCCATAATTCTCAGATGTTGTGGGAGGGACCTGGTGGGAGATAATTGAATCATGGGGGCAAGTCTTTTCTTGTGCTGTTCTCCTGATAGTGAATAAGTCTCACAACATCTTATGGCTTTAAAAAATGGGAGTTTGCCTGCACCAGCTCTCTCTTTGCCTGCTGCCATCCACATAAAATGTGACTTGCTCCTCCTTGCCTTCTGCCATGATTGTGAGGCCTCCCCAGCCACGTAGAACTGTGAGTTCTCCATTAAACCCGTTTCCTTTGTAAATTGCCCAGTCTCAGCTTTGTCTTTATCAGCAGCGTGAAAACAAATTAATATAGGCATCATGTTGACATTCAAAAAGTTTCAAATGTTGGAGCATTTTAGATTTTTGGATTAGAGATGCTGAACCTGTAGTAGTAGTTTACAAAATAGGGCTGATACGAGAATGCTGGAAGTAAAGGTAATTTTTGGCCATATGGGGGAAGGTCTTAGATGCTAAGTGAAAGAATTCAAATTTTATCTGGTAAGAAAAGTCAGATGTTACTCCCAAGTTTGTAAGATTGGTGTAATGGATGTTAATATAAATGAGTTTTGATGAATCGTAATCAGAAAGCAACACTGGGGGCTGCGTGCAGTGTCTCATGCCTGTAATCCCAGCACTTTGGGAGGCCACGGTGGGCAGATTGCTTGAGCTCAGGAGTTCAAGGCCAGCCTGAGCAACATGGAGAAACCCTGTCTCTACAGAAAAAAAAAATATATATATATGTATATATATATAATGTATGTGTATATATACACATATACATGTGTATATATATATATACACATATACATTTCTTATGCATTTCTTATATACACATATATACATGTATATATGTGTATATATACACATATATACATGTATATATGTGTATATATATAAAGTACATACACACTAGCTGGATGTGGTGGCATGTACCTGTTGTCCCAGCTACTCAGGAGGCTGAGGTGGGAGGAGCACTTGAGCCCAAAAGAGACTACAGTGAGCCATGATCCCACCACTGCACTTCAGCCTGGGCGACAGCAAGAACTTATCTCAAAAAAAGAAAAAAAAAAAAAAACAAAGCATTGGAGAGTGAGAGATAGACTTCCATGTTTGGGAAAATGGACTAAAGAATAACAATCACAGCCAAGAGTACTTTGAGAGAAGTAGTGTCTGGTGTCTGCTAAAGTGTGGCAGGGAGAGAAAGACTGTGGAATAGCTTCAAAATCTTTTACTTAATAAATCCAGCACTCAGATCCTTAAAGCTTATGTTGAGATACTATAATCTGACAGTAGGCTGTGGAATAGATTCCTTTAGGAACTGTTAATACTTATTGTGTACTTTCTGCACTTATTTCAGAACTACCATAATCCAAACTAAATTCTAAACTTTCCAAGGCAGAAACCATGTTATAGCTATTTTCATATTACCTGTTCTTAGGACAGCACACTGTACCTTATAGCACTGAGTAAACATTTTGTTAATCATGATGATGAACCAGCACCATCTTTGCTACTCAGAATTTTCATTTATTCATTTATTCAGCAAAAATTAATGGAGGGCATGTTGTCATCTTGTTTCAAAACTGTTTTGAGATGTTAAGTTGCTGCTAATCATTCCACCAGCTATTTATTGAGTACCTTCTGTGTTACTAGGATTATAGTTAGTCTTGCATTAAACAAGACAGATTCCTCAGGGAGATCCATTATAGAGGAGAGAGTAAAAAAATAACGAGGTCATTTTTGTTTATGTCAAACATAAAAGTAATAAAAAAGGTGATGTCATATTGAATGTGGCAATGTAGGTGGCCTGTCAGGATAGATACTACCCCACATGAGGTGTTTAAGGAAGGCCTTTTTGAGGAGGTAACTAACATTTTAATTGGGACCTGTGAGAAGAGAAGGAGCTAGCAATGTGAAAAGCTGTGGAAGGTGTCCAGGGAACAGCTGCAAAGGAACTGAAGTGGGACTAAGCCTGGATTGTTTGAGGTTGAGGACGAAGGCCATCCTAGAGCTTGAGGGAAGGAGAATATACAAGATGAGGTTCCAAGTATGGGCCATTAAAGCCATGACAAGGAGTTTAGGTTTTTATTCTAATAGAGTTATAGTATAATAGCCGTTAACAGTATGGAAATGAGCCACATCACTTTGGTTCAAATCCTAGCTCTGCCACTTGGTTTACTTCTCTGTACTTATTTCCATATATTTTAAATGGAGGTAGTAAAGTAATAAGGTTGATGACAGATTTAAATGACTCAGTATTTGTAAAATGCTAAGCACAGAACCTAGGACATTGTTTTACTTAAATCCTGTGTTTGTAAATATAAGAGTTAAGTAAACAGTGAGATACCATTGAAGGGTTTTAAGTAGGAGAGTAACTTGATCTTTACATTAAGGAAAAAAATTATTCATCTAGTGTGTAGAAAATGTGTGTTAGAGGACAAAACCTGTCTCTTTGGCTTATGACCCATATATTCAGCTGCCTACCCAACATCTTTTCTTGAATGCCTTAGAACAGTAGTTCTCAAACTTTTGGACTCAGGGTCCCTTTACTGATGATCACTGTATTAGAAATGGGAAAAAATACCTAGATAACATTTTTATGAAAAATATTTTCTAAAACAAAAAATTGAAAAGAGTAACATTGTTTTACTATTTTACAAATCTCTTTAGTGTCTGGATAATAGACATCTGAATTCTTATATCTGATTTTGAATTCACTCTGTTGTGATACTATACGTCATGTAGCCTCTGGAAAACTCCAGTGTACATTCATAGAAGAATGAAAGTGGAAAAGACAAATAATCTTTTGGTATTATGAAAATAGTGTCCATCTCCTGGACCCTTGGAGGTCAGTCTTCAAGATATCCCTGAATGTCCAAAACTAAACTCAGTCATCTCCCTGAAATACATTTTTCATCTAGTGTTTCTGAACTCAGTAAATGTTTCTGTAGCCTGTTAACTGCCAAGCTATCTTGGGGTACTCTTATGCCCACATTGATTTAATTGCAAGTCTTAATTGATTCTTTTTCTTACCTGTTTGGACAGTCTCTTCATTTTTCTGCCAGTGAACTTGAATCCAGCTGGACATTTCCCACTTCTAAAGTATTTCTGTGTTTATAAATATGAATTCTGTTGTACCTACCAGAAATATTTAAAGCACTCATTGGATAATATCACATCGATTCTCACAAGATCTATTACGTGGGTGTCTAAGAGTACTTCTCTTTTACCCTGGGGAAATTTAAAGACCAGAAATCAAAATAGTAACAGAGGTATTATCTTATTCATCCCTGAATATAGACTGGTTGACTAGTAATATCCACGATAAAAATAAATTTTAAATGACTTTTAAAATTTCTTCCAACTACGCTTTTATCAAAAGGATAAAAATCATTAAACATATTAAAGGTATAAGCAGTACTGTGAGCTTGCATTGAGAGAGAAAAGTACATAAGTGATTTGCCTCTATTTTAGACTTAATACATTCATCCAGCATGTTTAAGTGCCTAGTGAAACAAGGCTTTTCAGCTCTTCTGAAAATTCCTTGTAAATCTTTTTGGAGCCAGAAGAGGGCAGAATCTTATTTCTTAAAATAGTGACAAAGAGATAATTGCACAAAAAGAAAGACCCAAGTTTAAAAGTATCTGATTTAATTTGTAAGCTCTGGTTATGTCTGATTGAGAGCTTTTTTCTTTTCTCATTACCTATTCTTTTCAGTGTAATATGCATTTTCCTATTTCTTACTGAAATTGTCTGAAAATAAGTTAACATATAGTTTTAGCAAATGGAATTGTTGATTCTTTTTACAGGTTGCGTATCCCTTATCCAAAATGCTTGGGACCAGAGGTGTTTCCAGTTTTAGATTTTTTTGAATTTTGGGATGTTTGCATTGTATTTACCTGTTCAGCATGCCTGATCTGAAAATCTGAAGTCTGAGATGCATTTCTTATGTGTCATGTCAGTGCTGAAAAAGTATTGGATTTTGGAACACTTTGGATTTTTGGATTAGGGATACCCAACTTGTATTGTGTAAGAAGTGAGTATTAGTTTATGGTTTTCTTTTAGTTAGGAAATTTTTAAATATATATATAGCTTAAATAATGGGGACTTTAAAAATGAAATGGGGAAGGCATGTAATTTAGTAGGGCCTACAGAGGTTGAAAAGACTGAAGATATATTGAAAGAACATAGATATTTTTAATTAAGCTAAAATTTATGTACATAAGAATATTTGGCGAGTATCTACTATATGCCACCCCTGACTTGGGGCAAATGGGAAAGTAAGAGAAAAATCAAAGATAGGAAGAGAAAACTTACATTATCCTTTTGGGATTTCCTTTTGTGACTTCACTTAAAGAGTTCGTAAAGTAATTGGGAGATACTCAGAGAGCAGTAAATGACCTTCAATAATCAAACTCCAAGGAATGTGATAGAAACCATTTGGCGTTCGGAATCTAGTAGTTTTAAGACAGCTTCATGTAGAGGTAGAATCTGAGTTGAGCCTTAAGATTTAGGTAAGCAGAGGAAAAAGAATTGGCAGGCTCAGAAGGTAACTTGGGCAAGGCGTGGGGAAGACACAGGGGACACAAACCTGGTTGGCGTAGATTTCCTGTTGAGGAAAGCAGGTTGAGCAGGTAGGACAGATACTGTATTTTGCAGTGCCTTCAATCCTAGGTCAAGTAGTTTAGGTTTAATACTGTAGATAAATAGTAGCTACTATAGATTTATTTAATAGTGGTTTTTACAAGATTTGTACATAGACTAGATTTGAGGCTGGGGAGGCTGGAGAGACAAGAGAACCTCTTTCTTGTCTTATAGTCAAGATGAGTTGAGAAGAACCTGGGCTAAGGAAGGTAGTGGTAGGAATATAAAGGAATAGAAGTTGAAAATATTTCAAGAGAGAAATGCAGAGTTCCTTGTGACAGAATTGACCTGGGAATAGCAGATTAAGAGACAAAGACAATGCCATACTTCTAGTAAAGAACTAGAATTGTAGGTGTATCAAGGGTAGAACTAGGGAGATTGGAAACCAGTGAATTTTCATCTATGCTTTGAGTTTTACTAGCCTCTGAATGGACTGTAGGTCCTGAGCTGAGTTTTTCTTTGAGGAGTATATAACTTGGCTTATGGTCTATTACCTCAGTCATGACCAAGAAAACCTAAGGAAAAATATAAGTACAAAGGCTTCCAGAAGTTTAAATCTACTTACAGTAAGGGCTCTTAAGAACCCAAGGTCTTTGAATGTCTTGAAATTATAAAATTTTAGTTGTGTACATTGTTTCTAGGAATTGGGTCCGTATATTTCTTTAGAATCACAGAGACATCTATATCTTAAAAAATAAGTTAGGAATCGTTGATTTGGGTGTAGGAATAAATTAGAAGAATGAGGTTTGTGTCTCAGATTTACTAGCTACAAGATTTTATTAAGAATAAAGAAATTATATCTATAACTATACCTGTGTTTTAAATTAGTGTGACTATGCAAATACAAACTATTTTAATAATTATGGCAGAACAGATATAACCTATCCACAATTTTTTCTGATGGTGCATTGAGTATAAATAATCCCTCTAGGTTCATCTCTGGCCTAACTCTCATTCTGGGGCTCATCTAGTATACTAGACCTTCTCCAAGACCCATGGACATGATTGCTTATATAATTGAATACTATCCTCTTATCCCACAGGTATAAAAATATTTTTTTCTTTTCTTCTGAGCTATGGCCTCTTGTTAAATTAACAAGTAGTAGGTATACATCTTTGGGGCGTAAGTAGAAGAGATCATCTTAATCTCAGCAGTATTATTCAACTTAAGATGCTTGAGTCTAGTTGTGAAATGTCAACACATTTAAATCCAAGCACTAGGGATTTGTAAAGCAGAAAAGACCTTGACTCCATGTAGTCATATATTACTGCAGAAAATGTTCTGCGCTTTTGTGAAGGGAATTTGGCCATCTGCTTTTCCTTTCATTTTATTTTCATATGAGTTTTCTGAAGTTGGAAATTTTGGACAGTATCTTCATTTTTGTTTTCCTGTAAAATACTACAAGCTATATGTACGGGAAAAACTAGACTTGATATAAAAATTAGACTGGTTCAGAGTAACAGTGTTTTACTGTAATTCAGGCAGATTATTACATTATCACTTAATAGTAAAACTATCTGTTGGCTACATGAATTTGTTTGGTACTTGGTTTGAAACACTGAGTACATTCCAAAACATAGCCAAGTTGGCTTCAGTTCATGTACAACAGATTGCCTGCTGCAAGTATAAATAATCATATTTTTAATTGAATCACTTTAATGTTTTTCTTTATATATTTGAGGAAAAATAGAAAACAGAATGTGTGTTATTAAGGAACATTATTTTTCTTACTCTTGGCTTTATGTTAACATTCTTAAAATATTTTTGACTTTGTACTCTTTCTTAGTAAACTGCTTTCTGATAAAACATTTCACTGTTTTCAGAGTTTCACAATTTTGCCAAAATACAGTTTTAAAAGCATCTCTACTGGCTGTCTTCGTAAGACAAAATTCCATATGAAGATAGGCCTCCAAAAAGAAAATTTGGCTTCTAAGATTTAGAGTGCCAGCTAAATTGGAATGTTAACAGTTAGAACTGTTTTTTGTAAAAAATGAATGTATTTCTCACTCCATGATCTTTATATAATATATATGTTTAAATACATTTATAGTAACTGTCTGGAGGTTAAGACTAATTCAGTTCTTTTTAGGATAGACTGTTAGGCAATAAAAATAAGACTATATTTTAAACAAGAAAATGTTCATGTGCCATAATATTTATAGTAAATTATATAACAGTTTTAGATGATGTCGTATGTTACACTGTATAAACTCTTTTCTTAAGCCAGACTCTTTGTATATATTATCTTTCAGTGGTTGTACACAGTGGTATAGTGTTTCACTTGATATGATTTTAATCACTGTTAGGTTGAACTTGAAAGAAAGTTGGAATCTGCAACTAAGTCTAAACTGCATTACAAGCAGCAGTGGGGACGAGCTTTGAAAGAACTTGCCAGACTTAAACAGGTATGTAGTTTATAGCTTATTCTTTTTATATCTTTTTCCCTTGATTCTTTGCAAATTCGCATGTTTGGCAATATCTGTTACATTCAGATGTCTGCATTTGAATATTGCTATTTTTTGAGATTAGAGGTTTTTATAAAAATATGTTATAAAGGCAAGATCTTTCTTTTTTATAGTTAGAAACTGAAACAATTGTGTCTTTAAAAAAAAATGCCAGCTATCCCTTTCCCCAGAAGAAACTGGGAATAATTTATTTTACTTTCACTTATAAAACAACCACTCTTTTCTTTCTTAGGATTAAACTTTCCACTGGGAGTGCCTTTTAGGACGAAATTTAAGGATAACTTGAACATTTTGTCAAGTTTAAGAATATATTTCAAATGTTATTCTTAAGACACAGTAATTCAGTCAAGAAAAGGAATTACAGGGAATTTTTGCATGATTTTTAAAGAGTTTAAAAACCTCGATAAAAGTTTTCTGAATTGTTACATATTTTTTTTCTTTCCTGCTACTAATCAACAAATGCTGCATGCTTCCGAAGAAATTAGTCTTAATTTTGAACATATTTGATCTGAATCATTTGAAGAAATTATGAATAAGATTTTTATTTTGAATCTAACCCTAACTGACCTAAATCTTTTAGAGAGTCATAATGGTTCGTTTATTCCAAGTGCACTTTTACTTAATGTGTCAGTTTTATTCTGAATGAAATTTCACACATAGGGTCTTTCAGGTTTGTATTTTTCTTAATGTGTCTCCATAACCGTCAAATACTATTAAAAATCATTATGCTATTATACTAAATGCTTACCACTTTCATAGAGTACTACCAGTCTACATGAGAATTAAAAACTAGGGTAGATAGTTTACCCTAACATAGATGATGGAGGAGTTGGGATTGTAAGCATTACAAATGAAGACAGGTATATATAGATATAAAATAATGTGCCATGTGACTATGTTAATACTGACAGGACTAAGGATAGACATTATGTGTAGTACTAAGAGTCTCCTGTATTGAAAGCAGTGTCTTACAGGTATACTAAGTATAAAATAGTATTATACCAGGTGTAAATCTATGCAAGACATTGGCCTTTCCATCACAGAGCTGGCAATTTAGTAGTAAGGAAGAAACAACCATAAATATAAAATTCACTGCCTAACAGTAGGAGCCTTGACGCAGACCATATAGAGTACTCGGGAGTTGGAAAGGTGTCATGGGAGAGGAGGTGTTTGTGATAGGCCTCTGGAGATAGATACTTAAGATTTTAATAGAGGAATTGGTTGTGATTTAGGAAAGTAGTGAGGGAAATGTGAATATAATGAATAGAATGATCATAGCAAAGAGGCATGAAGTGGGAAAGCATAGGCTGTTCTTATAAAACAGAGGAGGACCTGTTTTCTAAGTCATTTCTGGTGATAAGGGCTGGAACTTTAGTAGCAGTAGGAATGCAACAAGAAGATTCTTGTCAAAGGTGATGCCAAGGGCCCAAGCTTCAGTGTCTGGTCCCGTTTTGGAAATAGTTACGAAAAAGCTGTTTGGAGGGTGGGAACGAGATAGGATTTGCAAATTTGGATGTTTTAATTTTTACAGAATGAAATTCGGCTACCAGTTAGAAAGAATGATTGGGCTTAAAAATAGACATAAAGGAGTCCTTTGCAGAGGTAGTGTTTAAAGTTGTGCCAGCTAGAACTTGGAATTCTTGTGTTTAAGAAAGAAAAAAGAAAGCTAATGAAGGAAATAACAACTAGAGAAAATGTGAAGATCATTATGATGATACTGGTAGAGCAATTAGCGTGTATTGAAGGCTTACTTTGTGCCAGGTGTAGCACTAAGCCCTTCAGAATTTATCATTTAATCCTGACAAAGATCCCTATATAGCAGGTAATATTCCCGTTTTATTAGGTTGGTGCAAAAGTAAAACGGTAGAGGTGCAAAAGTGAAAGTGGCAAAAACTGCAATTACTTTTGCACCAGCCTAATAGATGAAGAAACTGAGACTTAAAGAAGTTAAGTTTCATGTGATCACATAGGTACTAAGTGATAGACCTAGCATTGAAAGCTTTTGAGGAATCCAGCCTCAGGCTTCTTTCCCTTTTATGATATTATGGTCTTAGTCCATTGATGTCAAGGAATGAAAGAATTTCTAGAAGAAAATTAGCCACTCTGACAAGAGTACTGAGCTAGGCGAGTTGGTATATCCTAAGAAGGAAAATGGCATCATTGACCACAAGAGAGACCAGGTCTGGTAATGAGAATTAAAGTGATTTTGAGAGAGAAGCAGCTAATATATGGTCCTGCTGCCAAGATATTTAAGTTGCATATAGTATAATAGAGAGGAGTCCCTGTGGAATTGGGGCCAAGGAAATATGATGAGAATGGCTGTTAAAGGTAACAAGATACAAACTCCATCAAAAGCAGCATAAATAGTAATTAAGAACATGGCCCTGGAGTCAAGAGAGCTAGGTTGAATTTTGGTTCTACCTCTCTGACTTTGGTAATTTAACTTCTCTGATTAGTCTCTTCATTTAAACAATGAGAAATTTTCTTCCACAGATTATTCTGAGAATTAAACGAGTGGTTTTAAAGTGTGTATTTAATACGGTGTTTGATACATAGTATGTGCTCAGTAAATGGTACATAACTTATTAAAAAGAGATGAGCCATAAAGCCATTCTGTAGTGGTGGTGCGTTCAGTCAGTGGGGACCTAATTGGACAGTAGCTTTGGATATTGATGAACAGAACAAATACTAGAGGGCTGTGTGATTGAGAGTCAGAATTCTTAAGTGTGTATAATTGAGGAATGTTGTTATGCAGTGATAGTTAGACGTTCTGTAGAAAACTGTACAGAAGGAAAAAGTATGTAAGGGCTAAATGTGCACATGTGCAAGAGTGTCAGTAGGTAAACTTCCCAAGTTTGAGTATAAAGGAATGTGAGTACGTTGAGATGAAGAAACATCTGTAGTTAGTTCATTCTTTCATTCATTCAGCAAGTGCTTATTGAGAGCCTGCTATGCACCTTGCACAGTGGGATGCTATAGATATAGCAGTTGCTCCCATGTGGAACTTAAAGTTCACCTAGGAGGACTGATACTTAGAATATAGCAGGGTGGTAAGAAATGTAAATGAAGTCAGCAAGTATTAGAAAAACAATGGGACCACTAGGGGCTATCACCACATATGTCACTCAAAGCTAAGGGAGAAATATTTCAAAGAGAAAATGCTTCAAATAACACTAATAGATAGGAAATCATTTCAAGTTTTTAAATGGAGAGTAGATGGGGAAGAAGTGGAAGATAGTGCTTCTATTGAAGAAGCTGAGTAGTGAACAGTCATTACACATTACCCAAATCAGCTGAAAAGGGAGAAACTGTTAGCTGTTGGTTAGGGCATTTTCTGTGCAGAACTGAATAATCATTAATTATGGAAACTTCATCTCATTATAATTGACATTTTTTTTTATTGAGAAGTATCTATGCAAGAACTTCTTACTTTGTCATGTCCATGTGTGTATATTATAGATTACATTCTTTAAGTTTTTCACCATTTGAGGTAGTTTCAAAAAATATAAGTAAACAAACAGTGTTCTGAATAGAATCCCCCAAATTCCTGGCTTTTGATTAGTTTTACACTGGGGTATTGAAGGAGTCTCCTTTAAAAGAAGATTCAGTGTGAAAGGCTCCAATGTAAGAATTCCTCCTTCCTAACACACGCATCCTCATACACTTTTGTTATCTTCTGGATCTTTTTTCCATTTAATCCATTTTTTATTTAACCTTCTTCCTGTGTATTTCCTACCCTCTTGCCCAAAAAGCATTGCAAAGTAATTTTAGCTATTTTATTCAAATAAGGAGGATATCACAAACATTCAGATACCTTTTGTAAAGAAAGGGAAAAAAAAAGTTTTAAATGAGTGGTTCAATTCTGAAAGTTATGCTTCATGAAAGAAAAGTTCTTTGAGTGCAGAGATGCTCATTGCTTTTTCATTGCAAACCAATTTAATCCTTATCCCACAAACTTTCTGCTTTAGAGGCACCTCTGTAAACACATTTTGAGGTCACTAGGAATCATTGATGTTCTGCAGACTACACTGAGATGCAACAGTTTAAGAAGAAAAGTAATAGACCTTGGGGTTACCATAGTGAGTTGTGCTCTGCCCCTAACTGTTTTAGTAAGATTAAAATTAATAACTTCATCAAATAGGCACATTTCATGTGTGTGAAAATTACTCAGTTTTTTTTCCTTAAATTTTTTATTAAAAACACATTTATTGTGCTTGAATATAATTTTGGAATCATCTATCTGGTTTTGTTCAGAAGATTGTTTGTGCAACTTCTTGTTTAAATTGGATTAGTACCATGTTAATTTTACATTGCCTCTGGTGAATAGCCACGGGGCTGTAATCTCTGCCAGTAATTTGTCACATCAAAACCCTCTGGAGGGCCATACAAAACATTTGTGTAGTACGGATTAGATGGTGAAAGCCATATCTTAGATTGTTAATAAATGTTAATGACAAAACCCAGCTGGTAAAGCTTGGAAATAAGACCTAATGCTTGGTGCCCATTGCCAGAAGAATGTTTAAACAGAGATTTCCATTACTCGAAGGTGACCCAGAATAGTAAATTTGTGAATTAAAAAATATAACCTTCTAACTATTTTATAACCTTCTAATTACTTAGAAAAAAATCTTTTCTTTTGATTTGCAACTGTAAAAGCCTGTTTCCCAGTAGAAAACTTTTTTGTTCTTTGGTAACTGGGAAGGCAACAGCTGTAAAATATAAATAAGCATAACATAAAATGAGTCCTGATTTAGAAAACAAGGAAGTGATACCCTTAAATTTGATATCATGGGACAAAGTTAAAAGTTCTACTTGTTAGACTTGTAAGAGGTAATTTAGTTTCCTTTTTTCTTCTTCAAGATATACTATAGAAATATTTTAAAACCAAAAGAAATACTTGAATTGCATTGGTCTACAAATACTCAAGTGAAGTTGTCTGCTTTCCTACTTGTGCTCTAAATAACCTATTTGCATATTTACTTAAAAACATTTCTTGACACCTTAGAATATCATTAAGTAGAATAAAGCCTACTTTTTAAAAAAAATAAATGAAGCATTGTTATGAAGTATGAGTTTGTTGTAGACAATTTAACATTTTTATGTCAGATATATTCAAAGTAGGTATGTATGTTCCCAGGACAGGAAAGAGAAGTAATATTTTGGGAAGGATTGTGGGTCTGTTACCATATTTGTGCACAGTAGATCTGTTTAAAACTGAGCTGATATATTTAGTTAAAACAACACAGACTTCATTGGCTGACATCAGCACTATCTTGTCCAGCCTCCTGCTTATCCACTCTGAGTAATTAATTTGATTAATTTATAAGCAATTTAGCCAAGGATGGGATGTAAATCTTTGTTTAAGAAAACAGTTGGAGGTCCAAGTCTTGGTTAAAAACTGTGTCTTGAAACCATCCAGGCCCTCCTACTGACTTGTCAGCTCTGGGTTATTTTCAGAAAACTTTACTTGAGTTCCTTAGTTTAGTTGTAAGTTTTTTCCCACAGACTTACATGGTATGTGTGAGTGGGAGAGTAAGTAGTGGCCACTTTTTAGCCGCTGTTTAGTCTAGTGTATGTATGTTTACATCTCCTCTCTGGATTTATAGGCAGCCAAGGCAAAATAAAGATTATACTCACTTGATTGAGGAGCCTTTAACCCAGAGCACCTGGCACTGGAGAGGACGTCTTTCACTAACCTCTAATTTGTGTGTGTGTGTGTGTGTGTGATTATTATTAATGCCCTATTCTTGATTCAAAATTCTAAGCATCTAAAGGGTTTTCTTATGTTTTAGAAAATGTTAAATTTTATCAAAAACTTAGTTTTACAGGGTAAAGCTAATAATCAACTTTTATTACTTATTTCCTGCTTGCAGTCATACTTACTCAATTTGCAGCACCATGTAACATAGACACTACAGATCACCAGTAATCCTCTCCTTAGCCAAAGAAGACAGTTTGGTGCATTTTTGTCCAGATATGTTTTTCTTTTTAAATACCTTTAAAATGAAATACACATTTCAAAGGAGGTTCTTCTCCTCTTTCCACCTGCCTCCTGGTTTAAGAAACAGAGCATTATGAATGCTTTAGAAGCCCTCTGTGTCCCTTTCTCAACTGTGTCTTCTGTTTCCAGAGGTAATTACTATCCTGAATTTGATATTTATTATTCCTTTGCTTTTTTTCATAATTTCGTGACATAAGATACATTAAAAGTCTACTATTTGCAAACAACGTTGCTTAGTTTTGTGTGTTTTGAACCTTCATATACATACAATCATTCTCTATCAATATTGCACAATTTTATCCAGGATACGAGAACCCTGAATGTGTTAGTGCCTATAAGAGTTTCTCTAGTATTTATATCTGAAAGTGGGATTTCTGGTACTAGGGGACATTCATTTCTTCAGTTTCACTAAATATTGCATAATTATCTTTAAAGTGGTTGTACTAATTTGCAATTCCCAAGAGTAGCGTATAATCGTTCCTGTCCTTCACATTTTTGCAAACAGTTGGCTATTGTCAGATGTCTTAAATTTTTCAGTTTGGTTGGCCCCAAGTAGTGTCACATTGGGGCTTAAATTTTTATTCCTGTAGTTACTAATAACTAACTTTGAGCATCTTTTCCTATGTTTGTTTTTGAAACAAGGTCTCACTCTGTCACCCAGATTGGAGTGCAGTGGTGCATTCGCAGTTCACTGCAGCCTCAACCTCCTAGGCTCAGGTCATCCACCTCAGCCTCCCAGGTATCTGGGACTCCAGGTGCACGTCACCATGCCTGGCTAATTTTTGTAATTTTTTTTTTTTTTTTTTTTTTGTGGAGACAGGGTTTTGCCACGCTGCTTACATTTCTTCATCTGTGGAGTGCCTGTTTATGTCTTGTGCTCAGGAGAAATTAATCAACAAGTGTAATTCAGATTCTGGAATATCAGACAAGAAGTTTGAAATACTACCATCATTATACTGTAGAAAATAGGTGATATGATGAAGAAATGTATTAGAGAAGTGGTATATTTTGAGACTGTCTTATGTGTAATTGGAGAAAGAATGGGGAGAAAGCAATATTTAAAGAGATACTGGCTAAGAATTTTCCAAAGTAAAACAGATATCAGTTCATAGATTCAAAAATATGAACTGCAAGCAGTATAAATACAAAGTAAACCTACCTAGATGCATCACAGCAAAATTGACAAAAAGCAAAGAAAAACCTTAAAAGCTGTTGGGAGCAGGGGTGGACAGATACATTGCCTTCAAAGGAGCAATGATAAGACTGACAGATGACTTTTTAACAAAAGTAAAGGAATTTGTAAGATGGTAAAATAGCATCCCTAAAGTACCAAAGAAAACAATTGCTGAATTAAAATTTTGTTACCCAGTAAAAGCATTATTTATAAAGGAAAGACTTCAGACCAACAAAAATTGGCAGAATTTGTCATGGCAATCTGAAGCAAAAGAAATACTTGGGTTCTTCAGGCAGAAGAAGAAGAATGATCCCAAATGAAAGCTTTGAAATGCAGAAGAGTAAAGAACAATGGAAATAAATATCAGGCTAACTGTAAATGGATATTGGTTGTAGGAAAACAATAACAGTATTTGTTGACTTTAAAATATACATAGAATTAAAAGTTATGACAAAAATAGTGCAAAAATATGAAGAGAGTGAAATGTTTAAAGTATGTTAAATTATCTGAAGATGTAAAAGTCCTAATTAAATTCTGTTAAGTTGAGGGATACATATTTCTAAAAGAAGAGTTAAAAATGATTTAGTAACAAGATAGGGGATGAAAATTGAATGACAAATTATTTCATTAAAGGGAGAGAGAAGGAATATAAAATAGATGGAATGAATAGAAAATCATAAGATGGAAAGATTTAAATCTATATATATCACCAATTGCTTTAAATATAAGTGGACCAAATGCTCCCATTAAAGACAGATATTTAAAAGCTGAATTTTAAAAAGTTAACAATATGCTTTGTAAGAGATAAACCTTAAATATAAGAACATAAGATGGTTGAATTCTAACAGAAGGAAAATATATACTATAGTAATACTAAGAGAAAGCTGGTATAGTAATACTTCATATTAGGCAAACCAGACTTCAGGGTGAGAGACATTTTACTGTAGGTAAAGGGAGTTTTCATAGTTATAAAAGGGGGTTAATCCACCTGGAAGATGACAACAATTCTACATTTGTACCTGGTAACATAGCAACAAATTAGATAAATTAATAGAGTTTAAAAGAGAAATAGGTAAATCTATAATGATAGAAGATAGAAGATTTTACCATAACTCTCCTGAGAACTGATGGTGCAAACAGACCGAAAATAAGTAACAATGTAGAAGATTTGGGCAACACAACTAACCATTGGTATATTCTAGAACACTTCATCCAAAAAGTCCAGAATATACACTATTTTCTAGTGCACATGGAACATTTAACCAAGTTGCTTATATGCTGGATTAAACTACAATTCTCAACACATTCCAGAAGACTGTAATTTAGAATATGTTCTCTGACCACAGTGATATTAAACTAGAAGTAAAAAGATAATACAAAATGTGCCCAAATGAGTGAATATTAAGTAGTATACTTCTCGTAACCCATGGTAAACTGGAGACCACAGTAAAATTAGAAAATATTTTGAACTGAAAAATAGTGCACATAAAACACATCAAAGTGTGGGATTTAGTGAAAGCTGTGCTTAGAGGGAAATGTATAACCGCAGTTGTGTTTAGAAAATAAGACAAGAATAAATCTGTTCTCTAAATATTCCTTTCAAAAACTCAGTAGAAGAACAAGAAAGTAAAGTGGAAGCAAGGAAATAAGATGAATAGAAATTAATGAAATGAGGGGAAAAGTACAATAAAAATCAATAAAGCCAAAAGTCATGTCTTTGAAAGGACCCCTCTACTCCCCGTTAGCAAGTATTCAAGGACAAAAAGAATAGACAGTAACTATCCATATCAGGAATTGAAAAAAGAGACAAGACTACAGATCTCAGACATTTACAGAGATAAGAGGATAGTATGAACAATTTCATGTGAATTTGAAAAAAGAACTTCCAAAACGGATACACCAAGAAACAGAAAATAGAAATAGTCTTATAGCTATTAGAGAAATTGAATCTGTAATAAAAAAAAACCTGCCCACAAAGAAGGCTCCAGACCCATATGTCTTCACACTTGAATTTCAGTGAATATTTTAGGAAGAAATAACACTAATCTTACACAAAGATTTTAGAAAATGGGAAGTGAAAACGCTTCTCACCTTTTTAAAATGAGACTAGCATAACCTTGATCCTAAAAGCCTACAAGGACAAAATTAATTGGCCAGGCTTTTAAAACATTGAAGATAATAAGTTTAAGATATTAAACTTATAAGCATTACAGTGAAGTGTATTTATTAGGCAAATGCAAGGTTGGTTATTTACCACATTCAAAGAGTAAAGGAGAAAAAAATACCAATAGCTGCAGAAAAAGTCATATTCCTTAACAAACTAAGACTAGACAGTAAATTTGTTAATCTAGTAGAGTTTTTACATAAAGCCTACAAAAAACATTCTTAAAATAATGAAACTTTCCTCAGATCAGAAATGAGAGAAACATTCCCTCTATTACCATTTCTTTTCAACATTGTATTAGAGGTGTTCTAGCCAGTGTAATAGAGCA
Organism: Rhinopithecus roxellana; assembly: GCF_007565055.1. Classification (NCBI taxonomy): domain Eukaryota; kingdom Metazoa; phylum Chordata; class Mammalia; order Primates; family Cercopithecidae; genus Rhinopithecus; species Rhinopithecus roxellana. The sequence goes on from NC_044551.1 coordinate 102,620,876, forward strand.
AGAAAAAGAAATAGTGTGTCATTTGGAAGGGAGAAAGTAAAACTACCTGTATTTGCAGATAACACAGATGTATTTAGAAAGCTAAAAAGTATCTAAAATGACCTATTAGGAATAAGTGAGTTTAGCAAGTTTGCTGGAAACAAAGTCAATATGTAAAAATCAATGTTATTTGTCTACTAGAGTAATTAGGAAATGAAAATTGTAAAGCTCTACCATTTACAGTAGCATCTAAAATCAAATATCTAGCAGTACAATCAAAGAAATATGTTAGTCTTAGCATATAGAGGACTGTAAACTATTATTAAAAGTTAAGACCTACATCATTAGGTAAACCATTTCATTGATTAAAAATAAATATTTTAAAGACACCGGTTTTGGCCAAATTGATCTGTGGATTCAATATAATCATAATAAAATCTCAGCAGGTTTTTTTTAGCCTTAGAAATTGAAATGTATATGAAAATGTAAGAGCCAAGAATAGTTAAATCATTTTGAAGAATAGCCAAAGGTAGAAGAACTTACACTATCATATATTAACACATTGTTACAAGAGTTGAAGTAATTAAAACAGTGTAGTGTTAATGCAAGAATAAATAGATCAGAGCATCCAGAAACAAAAACATACATATATGGATGGAGGTGATATGTGACAAGTAGTAGTAACTGCCAAGCAACAAGAGAAGAGGTGTTTTTCAGCAAATGTTGCTAGGTCAGTTTGAGCTCTGTATGGGGAAAAAGTGAAACTTCAGGAGGGTAACATAAAAGAATATCTAACAGACGGAGACAGGCAAAAAATGTCTTAAACAGGAAAGAGCACTAACCAAAAAGGAATAAACAGAAAAATCTGAACTATGTTAAAATCAAGGACTTCTCTTTATTAAAAACAACATTAAAGGAGTGAAAACACAGGCCAAAGACTACTGGGAAATAGTTGTAATTTATATAATTGACAAAGGACTTACCCAGTATTTATAAGCATCAATAACAGAAGATGGACAACCAGGTAAAGTACCAAAAACTTAAATAGGAACTTTATAAACAAAGATACCTAAATGTCATAAAACTGTTAAAATGTGTTCAACCTCACTGGTCTTTAAATAGTGCAAGATAAAATCACAATAATATTCTGCTACGTAACCTATCAAATGGCTAAAATGAAAAAAAAATGACACCACCAAGGGCTGGCAAGAATATAAAGCACTGGAATGCTCAAGTGGAAGTATGAATTGATATGACTACTTGCAAACTGTTTGGAAATACAGGTTGAACATCCCTAATCCGAAATGCTTCAAAATCTGAACTTTTTGAGCCCTGACAGGATGCCACAAGTGGAAAATTCTACGCCTGACCTTATGTGACAGTTCACACAGAATTATTTAAAACATTGTGTAAAACATTGTGTAAAATTACTTTCAGGCTGTGTATACAAGGTGTATGTGAAACATAAATGAATTTCATGTTTAGACAGTCCCATCTCCAAGATATCTCATTATGTATATGCAAATATTTCAAAATCAAAACACTTATGGCCCCAAGCATTTCAGATAAGGGATACTAAAACCTGTATTTACTAAGGCTGTTCTAATTCTTACATCCTCTGACCACACAATTTGAAGCCTATGTATATATCCAGTAGGAATGCATACAAGTGTGTTCCAAAAGACATATATAAAATCTTCACGTCAGCATTATTTATAATTCAAAACTGGAAACTGCCCAGTGTCTTTCAGCAGTGAATGAATAAATTGTATATTCATTCAGTGGAATGCTGTATAATAATGTAAATGATTAACTACATAGAACAATGAGTCTCAAAAACAATGTAAATGAAAGAACCCTGACACAAATACGTACTGTACAGATTCTGTATTAAGTTCAAAACTTATTTGTGTTGTTAAAATTAGGGTAGTAGTTATCGTTGGGAAAGGGTGAGTGGTTAGTGACTGGGAGGAGACACAGATTTCTGGGATTCTGGCAGTCTGATCTCCGGATGGTGAGTATGTGAGTGGTCTACTTTGTGAAAATATATCAAAATGTATCTTGTCATTTGGCAGTTTTCTGTTCCGTTACAATTCAATAAATACTTTAAAAAATAGTTAACAGAAACCTATTGACCCAGCTTTCCCACTTTGGGATTTTGTCCTAAACAAAAGAAAATGACTTAAGGATTCCTGAGCTAACCTGTGTGATAGATGACAGGGTGTCCTGTTACAGCATTGTTTGTAGTAACAAAAGTGTCTGTTATTGAGCAAGTGGTTGAATAAGTCATGGAATATGCATTATGTGGAACGTTACTCATTTAGTTTAAGACTTTATCTATTGACCTGAAGAATTGTTAAACTTTTTTCAAAATGCAAACTAGAATGTATTGTTTGTTTTCATTTTTGTTTAAAAACATATGTGCATAGGTTTTTGTATGAGTCTGGAGAACAGAGTGGAAAGGCATATTTACTGAAGTAGGAGTGGAGTTAGTGATTTGTACAGGGACAGTTACTGAATTTTTCTAGGTGCATCTTTGTATAATGTTTTCTCAGATGCTGCTCTTACCACCAGTCTTTTGGCAGTTCATTGTGTTGACAGTTCATTGTATTGACAGCTGCCTCTTTCTTGCCTTCGACATCTATTGTCCTGTGATAGTCAGCTAATATCAATCACTGATTGAAGGATTATGACTTATAGTAAAAGAGAAGTAAAAGAGTGTTTAGAGAAAACTTACCTGGGTATTTTCTGGATAATATATAACTCATAAAATTAGCAGTGCAAGGGTGGGCACACACCTTGGGCCCAGGTACTCCTACTTGGGCCCAGAGGCCGAAGCAGGAGGATTGCTTGAGCCTAGTAGTCTGTGGCTTTAGTGTGCTTCATTGCTCCTGTGACTAGCCAGTGCACTCCAGCCTGGGCAACACAGTGAGATTCTGTTCTTAAAAAAAAGAATTGGCAGTGTGTGGCTATATCATGGGTGTTGTCAAATAGGATTATAATCACAAGTCAAAGTCATATGAAATATTTGTTCCTAATATTAAGGATATGGCTTGTTTCTTTGTTTCTTTCAAGAGGGAACAAGAAAGTCAAATGGCTCGTCTTAAAAAGCAGCAGGAAGAATTGGAACAGATGAGACTACGTTACCTGGCTGCTGAGGAAAAAGATACAGTAAAAACTGAGCGACAAGAATTGTTGGATATAAGAAATGAATTGAACAGGTATAATAACTAAAAGAGTGTTTCTTTCAAAAACCAAAGTTTGGTTCAGGGAAGGTACAACTTCAGGTCTCTCAAGGATAAAGTAGATCGTATATAAAAATATAGAAAATGTAACAGACATATACAATAGAAAATCCATGCCAGCTGAGTACTGTGGCTCATTCCTGTAATCCTGGCACTTTGAGTGGATGGTGGGAGGATCGTTTGAGCCCAGGAGTTCTGGGCTGCAGTGAGCTGTGATCATGCCACACTGCACTCCAGCTTGAGTGACAGAGTGAGGCCTTGTGTCAAATTTAAAAAGAAAAGAAAATCTATGCCAAAGACTATTAAACTTTTTTTTTTTTTTTTTGCTATGAATACAGCTGTGGAAGTCCATTCAGCTCTTGTGTTTCCATTTATAGCATTACTACTTTAAAATTTATTTTTGTGTGGTGATTTCAGGATTATTGCTACTATTGAACTGAGTCTTGACTTACATAAAGTATAAGAAATTTCAAATTTAGTTATATTATTAATATCTGTAACAATAGCTCTTAATGAGCCCTTACTTTGTGCCAGGAACCGTTTTAAATGTCTTGTATTGCCCAGCTCTTTTTTTAAAAAAAATCTTCAAAGCTACTTTGTGAGGAAGATATTTTCACCGTTTTCGAGATGAAGAGATTGAAGATTAAAGACAGAGCTTAAACACATTATTCAAGGTCATGTAGCTAGTAAATCATGGAGCCAGAGTTCAAATCTGATTCCAGAGATTGCATTTTTAACTACTATGCTACACTGGGCTTCTCTGTAGTGCTGTGTTCATCTTAATCACAACTTCAACGGTGTTTCATGTTAGAAAAGTAATCACTAGGAAGCAGCATATAAATGAATTCTAGTTTTTTTGGAGGGTAGTTTTGGGGGAAGACTTTTTGGCTTAGTCTATCAAGGGTCTAGTATATTTTTGTTTGAGCAAAGTGCAGTTTTAGTTAACTTGGACTGGTTAAAAAATATACCATACACTGGGTAGATTAAACAGAAGTTTATTTTCTCACAGTGCTAGAGGCTAGAAGTCAAAGATCATGGTGCCAGTGTGGTTGGTTTTAGAGGGCCACCTTCTCGCTGTGTCCTCTCTCTGGTGTCTCTTCTTAGGAGAGCACTAATCCTATGATGAGAGTTCACCCTCATGGCCTCATCTAAACCTGATTATCTCCCCAAGGTCCATCTCCAAATACCGTCACATTGGAGGTTAGGGGTTCAACATCTGAATTTGGCAGGGACACATTTCAGAGCATACACATTACATTTAACACAGTATCTTATTATATCTCCATGTATGAAGTGGAGAAAAATGTGGTCACTATATTAAGTGGGTTCCTAGCTGAATTAAATAACTGTATTTAAAAGGTAATTGAAGAAATACCAGTTGTAAAAGGTCAGCTCCAAGTACCATGCTTAACAGGGTTCAATCTGTGGTACTTTTATTCTCATTTATTCAGGAAATATTTATTTGGTATCTACCATGTTGTAGACTTGGAAGATATTACAACTTAACGAATTATAATATCCTTGCCTTCCAAAATTTTGCTGTCATATATAGCACTTTCTTGGTTCCAGTTTAGCAAATATATGTTTAGCTCCTGCTGTTTGCTAAGCACTGATTTGGTGGGTTAAAGATATCCATGTTGCCTATCAAATCTGTAGATCAGACACAATCTTACTAATGCCTTAATAAATAAGGATTCTGAGAAAACTGAAACCAATAAGATTAAGTATATTAGAGACAAAAGCAGAGTCCTCTGTATAAGCTATAAGAAAAATCAGTTAAGTGATAGATAAGACATAAAACAGTTGATGGGTAGAAGCCTAGGAGAACTGCTGTGGCCACTAATAATGGTGTGATTTGGCTGCCGAAGAGTCAGTACAGTTAGGGTCATTCATAGCAGTGGTGTTCATTATTCAGGACTGGTTAATCACCTCTGGGGTGTTCTTACCACTATGCAGCACACTTTGAGGGAAATTAGCTACCTAGAGAGCTTCCAGTGGAATGTGACCAGGACAGTAAGGGGCAATATATCATGCCATCCAAGAAGTGGTTAAGAGAATGAGGGATATTGAACTTGGAGAACTCTTGGGCAAAGTGGTAGGTAACTGTTTTCACATATCTGGAGAGCTACCATATTAAGAAGAAGTAAGTAGGCTTCTCCTCTTAGGCAATATCATAGCCAATTATTGAAAATATAAAGAGGCAAAAAAAAAAAAAAAAGAAAGAAAATATAAAGAGGCATACCGAGTTCAATATAAGAAGGAACTTTCTAAGAGCAGTTCTACGAAGTAATATGTTCCTAGTGGCAGGGAGTGTGCTTGTAGAGTCCAGAATAGCAGCTGTCAGGAATGTTCTAAAAGTTTTCTTTATGAGTTTCTTCAGCCATCAGGTTCTAAAATTCTATTGCGATCATGACTGATAATTGCATTTTAGCAAAGATTTGGTAGAGATGATCTATCAGTTGTGCAAAAATTGCATTTGTCCCATATGCATAGACAGATGATGCACAGAAGGGAAATGGTTAAATTTTCTGGTACATAGTTTGGCATGGTGTGCATTAATTAACCTAGAGGACCCTATCCTCCAAGGCAGCTGTAAGAGTTAGCGTAGGGGAAACAACAATTCAGAAATCTGCCCTTCCTTATCCACATGAATCACTCAAATTGCATGGAAAGACTTGGTACCAGTGTCTCACTAACCACTCCATTGCCCACCCAGGTCCCAGAGTACAGTGCCCTGCACTGTTTAGGCTTTTTGTTTTAGAATAGATAAAGACATTTGGTATCCTTCTTGGACTGTAGTTTCCTTTTTTGTGAGGAATTATAGGAGTTTCAGAGGGTCATCTGAACAAATGAAAGTGTGTTCTGCCAACAGTCATGTACCCTCTGGGGCCATCCTGGTCTGTGAGAGCAGGACTTGTTCCTCACTGCTTCTTTCTCCCTCTCCCTCATCCTGTGTGTAAATTTAGAAATGGACTTAGTCTTCAGAGGAAATAAGCCACGGAAAAGCCAGTCTCAAAGGGAGGAACTTAGATGCAACTGCTTTGTCTTAAAATCAAGACAAAATATCGGAATCGTTGCAAATTAAAATACTTTTGTAGCCACTAATATAGAAAAATATAAAATTGTATCTTTTTTTTTTTTTTTTGAGACAGAGTTTTACTCTTGTTGCCCTGGCTGGAGTACAATGGCCGATCTTGGCTCACTGTAACCTCAGTCTCCCGGGTTCAAGTGATTCTCCTGCCTCAGCCTCCCAAGTAGCTGGGATTACAGGCATGTACCACCACGCCCAGCTAATTTTGTATTTTTAGTAGAGATGGAGTTTCTCCATGTTAGTCAGGCTGGTCTTGAACTCCCGACCTCAGGTGATCTGCTTGCCTCGGCCTCCCAAAGTGCTGGGATTACAGGCATGAGCCGCCGTGCCCAGCCAAAATTATATCTTAATTGTACGTTCTAAATTAAACATATTCCATATCCAAATTTAGTGTTATTATCACTTAGTAAGTAGGCCAGGTACAGTGGCTCACACCTGTAATCCCAGCACTTTGGGAGGCCGAGGCAAGTGGATTACTTGAGCCCAGGAGTTTGAGACTAGCCTGGAAAACATACTGAAATGCCGTCTCTACAAAACTATATATATATCTCACACACACACACAAATTAGCTGGGCGTGGTGGCATGGCCTATAGTCCCAGCTACTCAGGAGGCTGAGGTGGGCAGATCCATTGAGCCCAGGAGGTTGAGGCTGCAGTGAGCTGTGATCGCACCGCTGCACTCCAGCCTGGGCGACGGAGTGAGACCTTGTCTCAAACAAACAAAATATACTAAGTATTATTATTACTGCTCCATTTTCAAGACAGTTTGACCAACAGTGTTCTGTTGGAAATACCCAAATCGCAGGTCAGCATCTACTCTCCTTTTCTTATCCCCAAATGAGATTATAACAAACATAACTTGAAGATATCCATACAAAACCTTAACATGCATATGCCCTTTGAACCACACATACATATAGAATTTCACTTTCTACAAATAATTAGAGATACAACTCCATAATAGTAGGGAATTTTCTTGGTTCACTTCTGTATCCCCAAAACTTGTTTGGCACAAATAAATGTTTGTTGAATGAATTTTTTTAAATATGTTCAAAACAGCAACAACAAAGGTTTAAAAACGAGCAACCTAAAGATCAATAATAAAGGATGACTAAATGATGATACCCCAAATAATGGAATATTATAAAACAATTTAGAAGAACATTTAATGATATAAAAAAATCACTATATAAATGAGAAAAGTAGTATACAGAATTGCATATGTAGTATCATTAAGTTTTTCAAGACATACATATTTTAAGTACATATATGCATTTTTTAAACTTGAAAATACAGAAAAATGTTACTCAAATTGGGATCACATTACAGATGATATTTTTTTCTTCTTTACATAGCTCCAAAATATCTAGTTTTCATGTATTTTGTAATTAGAAAAGCAAGTATTGTTTTTAAAGTTGCCTTTTATAAATCTGCAGACTGTTGACTAGCCAAGTGGAACATTGTTTTTGTTTTCTTCCTGAAAATATTACTGAAACCTTATTTTACCATTGAATCATTTTGTTTTTAAATAGTGATGTTAAGAAAACCAACACAGTTGCTAGAGTGGCATTTGTTCTTGACTTCTCAGGTTAAGGCAACAAGAGCAAAAACAATACCAGGATTCCAGAGAGACTGCAAGTGGAAAAAAGGATGGTCCCCATGGCAGTGTATTGGAAGAAGGCTTGGATGATTATTTGACTCGCCTAATAGAAGAAAGGGATACTTTGATGAGAACGGGTGTGTATAATCACGAGGATCGAATAATAAGTGAACTCGACCGAAAGATCAGAGAGATTTTGGCAAAAAGCAATGCCAGTAATTAATAACATTTGGAAAAGCTTTATAGAGACTCTAAGTCTGAATTTTAATTTCTTTGTAAAACCTTCAAAAGTGAGGAAAATGGATGTTTTAAAATGGTATTTTCAATTTTTTATAAGCAAAATTTTGTATGTTATTGTATAGTATTTATTTGATCTTATTTACTTTATGCTACCTCTCCCACACTGGTTTTATTTGTAATTTGCATTTTATATACTCATTTTAAATGACTTCTCAGTGTTTTTCGTAGTTTATAATCTGGTGGCTAACTTTCAAAACAGCTTTTCACTAAGTGAATTGTAGGAGAAATGACTGCGGTAATTTCCAGTTCTATAATATTTCATGTTGAGCCAAAAGAGTGTATCTTGCACTTTAAAAATGCTGCATCCTATTCCATTTGAATGTAAATTCTTAAAAGTTGAAACCAATTGTAACCAGTTTAACTCATTTTAGATGACCTTTTTTTCTTAACTTATAATATTTGCAAGTGACAAGTTTGAAAACAAAGCAAGATCAGTGCAGAGAAGCCATATGACATGTTGGGTGACAAATTGGTCATTTATTTAAATAAAGTTAATACAGATTAAATTTGTTTCAAGAGCTATTGAATTTTCAAATTCTCAGTGTACTTATAACTTTTAAGAACATGAAGTATTAGCTTAATATAGTGTTCTCTGTTGGTTTCTTCCTCAAGTTTGCATTGTTTTATTTTGTTAAAATTAGAGATTTGTTTTTATTTTCCAGTTATAGTAATACTAGCTGTCAGCTTAAACCCTCTGTAATAGAACATGGAAACAGACACATAAAGACATTAGCTGAAAAAATAGAATGAAAATCAACTATTTTTTACTCCCCCTAATTTCAATCAATCTTTTTCAAAGTGCACGAGATTCAGTCATTGAATTTATTCAGTGCCATGTCTGTATAAACTCTAAGAGTTCCTTTATATCATATTCTTCAGAGCCAACATTTGTCCTCAAAGCAACGCTTCCCACCTCCTTTTACAGAGTACTGAAAAAGTTTTAGCAAAGTCACAGATTAGGTTGAATTTCAAAATATATGTACTTTAAAAAGTTCTGATTTCCAAATGTAATTAAGTATATACTTTAGGAAGTTACCAATAACTTCCATCAAAGCAGAGTAGGATATATGGTAACATTAATTTTCTGTCATTTTAAATGAGATATATTTCTTACTAGGGAGATTAAAGTCCCTATGCTTTTATTTTTTTCCTTATTAACAGAGCATTAATCTTCTAAAAAATAACCCAGCAGTAAATAATAAATTACTGAATGAGAGGATAATGAATCTGTGAATCATAGCAGGAATTTGCAATATTAATTATGATTAGCTATTTCTCTCATTGATTTTTGTGCCACTTGAATGGAACAGAAGTATGCCTTTTGTTTTGAAAGGTCTGGGGTAAAATGCTGTGACTGTTTGCTGCAATTGCATTGTGTGGTGCCTGAGACTGCTTTCAAACACTAGAGGGGGCCTCTGATTTAGAGAAACAAAAAGGACTTTCCTAAAATGGATGTGTAGTTGATTTTGCCTTCTGTAAAGCTCTTTTGGCTATTGTAATTTAACAAATAAAATCATAATTGTGTGCATCTCTGAGTTCTTGAGCAGCTTGAGTTCTTTTTTTTCTAAACAGAGTTGGCAAAGTGTTCGAGTTTTCCTATTTCAAATGACTGTCTTTTTTTCTCAAGTGTTTACATACTATTTTTTGTCTTACAACTAGGGGAGTCTGAAATCTTCACTCTCTTTTGTAGTCCTTTTAGCAATAACCATTCCATTTGTAAGTGGCATCGAATGTTTTTACACTGATTTTGCCTAGGAGTTAATGAGTATGACCACAGTAGATAAATCAGTGAGTGGGTGCAGGCATGGGTAGGTGAATAAGTTTCCAGTAACAGGAAAATATCAAATATTTTAAGGTAAAATCAGATTTACCTTTAAAATTTCTGTGTTTTTTTTCATGGAAAAAGTCTAGTTTCCATGTTTAATGCAGGCATGTACTGCATAGGAGGGGTGTTTAATGTCTACCAGGTATATCTAATACCATATCTGTATAAACATAGGAGTTCCCTTGCAGATAAATCCTAGTAATTTCTATCTGTACCTGAATTCCTGTTGCTTCAAGCATATGTGGGAGTTTGAATGTGGTTTAAGGATGTATTAGGGCCTCTGCTGATGGGGAGACAGTCTCATCTGACCAGATGATTTTCTCCTCTACTTCCTGTCCAGATGCTGCCCAACCTGAATCTGAGTTCACAGATTGCCCCAGCATACATTGCCTGTTTGCAGCCACTGCAGAATGGACCGACCTGTTTTTTACAGTCTGTAGGAAGGGCCCTCTGGTAGCTATTTATGGACTTAAAAGATGTGTTCTCACTACCTTTTTGTCTAACTTGATTGAATACCTAAATTTTTTATTTTTTTAATTGATATAATTCACACACCATAAAATCACCATTTTAAAGTATACAGTTCAGTGTTTGATATAGTCACAAGGTTGTACAACTGTCACCACTATTTTATACATTTTTATCACCCCAAAAAGAAACCCCTGTACCCATTAGCAGTCACTCCTCATTCCCTTCTATCCCAGCCCCTAACCCACTAATCTTTTGGTCTCTTTGGATTTGCCTATTCTGGGCATTTCATATAATGGAATCCCAAATTGGATATTGAAAATAGAAAATATTAGAAAACCTAAACTACCACTAGTTTCTATATGTTTTATCGGATGTTGAATTAAATGATACAGAGACTCAGAAGACCAACATAAGGGCATAATATTCATCATCATATTCATCCATTGGGAAAAGAGTTCAACTTTTCTTCTATCTATCACCTCTAAAGCACTGACCAAATACAACAGTGAAAAGTGGATAATGTTCTAGCAATTCTGATACTGAAAATGGGGTTATTGACACATATCATCGGTATCTCATCAAAATTGCACACTCTTCCATGCTTTTCAGAGTTTGGGGATAAATGAAGCAGTGTCAACCAGAATGTGAGGTCTGCGAGGGCAGCGACCAGGTCTGTCTTAGTTTCTTCCAGAACTAAAAGAGTGCCGGCCATATGTAGGCACTCAGATAATATTTGCTAAATTCATAAAGAAATAAAAAGATTGTGTATGGTCTACCTGTCAAAATAGATGTAAAAAAATTTGACGGCTGAAATGCAGGGGAAAATAGGACCCCATGGCCTCACTGACAGGTTTATGAACTTGTGGTCTGACTGCCTAGGCCCTGTAGAAGTGGAGGAGTTCTGTTTGTTGGATTGTTTTTTGCTTAAAAAAAAAAAAAGTTTGCTTTAAATTCATAGATGTAGAAAGTAGACTAGTGGTTACCAGGGGCTGAAAGGAACTAGGGGAAAAGAGGAAACGGGAATTACTGTTCAATAGGATCAGAGTTTCTGTTTGGGATGGTGAAAAAGCTCTGGATTATGGATAATGGAAATAGTTGCACACATTGTGAATAATTCCACTGAATAGTACACTTAAAAATAATTAAGATGGTACATTTTATGTTCTATATATTTTACCACAATTTAAAAGTTTGCTTCAAACTGTGCCTCAAATCTGCCTACCCAGTGTTCTCATGCTGAAAGTTTTCTGCACAAGAGTCGCTTGTCAAGTCATTTCTGAAGATAACATCTTGTCATTCTTTGATTGTAGAAATGGATCAAAGATGCTTCCCTGAATGTTTATAGTACCTTTACCAAAATCTGAAATGAGTGAAAACTAATGGCTACATTTAAATCCTGAGTTCTAAAGATAAGTTGGAGACTCCTCGAAACTTAGAATTGTAATGCCTTCATGTTTTATAAAATTATGTCTTGTTATCTTTAATGACAATTTAGAAAAAAAAAATTGGTTTTTAAAATTTAACAGTCCAGACGATGGATGTAAATTGGAGCGAGAATTAAAAACAACAAACCCCAAAACATATTACTAGTACCCTAAAGTAGGCTTAGTGTCTTTTTTTGGTGGTAGGTTGTCTTACTGTCGGTTAGTGGTCTTACTAACCAATAACATGGTTTGTGTAAGCCTGTTAAAGTCTGGCTAATTTTAAATTATGACTTGAAAATTTAAATCCGTCTTAGACATTTGTGTTTTGGCAATTGTATTAACAGCATATCCCTTGGAGCCTAGACGTTTCATCATACCCTTCTTCTGCCACTTGCTCTAGTGTACGATCATGCTTCTTCCTAGCTAATGTGCCCTCTGCTTCCAGGTCTTGGAGACACGTAATCCATCCATATTGGCATAAATGGGGAAATAGAGACAGAACTGCCGAAGTACCTAAATGTTCTACTGAAACTAAAAGAACTAGATTGCTCACTGATTTTGTTATATAACCTCTGTTTGGCATCAAATTAGAATCTGCTATTGTTAGGAATGTAACTGTAGAAAGGCTGCTATATACTTAATTCCCATTTTATTTGCTTCTCTGGGGGTTGTCTTAGTGTTTTCATTTGAAATGTTTTTACAGATGTAGGCTCTTCAGATATGAAGTTGCTGAAGTGGAGACTCAGAAGTTTAGCTTTCAAATTGAAGAGGGGTGGAAATCTGTTTAGGAAGATTAATTTTTAGATAAATAATTTACTGACTGATATATTAATGTACAATAATCCCTAGAGGCTTTTAAAGATGTTATTATATTCTTAAGGTTTCTAAGAATGTTAAACCTGTCATTCGTAATAGGAGAGAACTAAAATAGAGTCCATTTATAATTTCTTCTTGGAAACATTTCACTCACACATTCGTCGACAAATTTCTTTTCTTTTCCAAATAACTTATTTAATAGTTGGACAGCATAGCTCTTTTCTTGATTAACATGTTAACTAGTCAAAAGCATGCAGATGTACTGGATGACTGCAGAATTTTCCCCAATAGTTTAGATTAAAATTTGGCTAGAGCAAATAAAACTTGACTATAAAATCTTACTTTGACATAATTGTGAATTTTAGTGAATGTCAACCCAATAGTGAGAGTCTATGTCTAGTAGGTTACAGTATACTGCTCAATTCTTCAGCAAGTTCTCATATTAGTGAATAGATTGAGCAGGATTAAAAACATTATTAAAGCACTAGTTTCATTTCTATGACTAATTTGCAAAGAAGGATTTAGTTACTAAAATTTCAGTCTGTTTTCTTGAAATTTGGAATCTCAAGACTATTATCACATTACTTGAATTCAGTTCATATTGTGAGCAAAATGCGATGCCCTGCAGATGGTAAGTCATCAAGAATCTGAGGTGTTACTATTAGTACACATCTTCAGTTATTCTGTTCAGATCAGAGAAGATAGTGTAGCAGTCTGCTTGGTGTATTCACTTAATTGTTGCCTTGAGGAAGGAGATTTCAGTTCCTGATTTAGCTTCATTGTTGGCAGATGAGATTAATGGTCTTCTCTTGGTTTCTGGCAGAAGTTTATTTAGGTAACTAACTGAAATTTGTAAAATTTGCACAAAGAGAATAAAAGTATCAAATAGGAAAAAGATGTGTAAATAGTTTTCAGAAGTAATTTAGCCCACAGACTTTTTTTCCTTTTGCCAGTAAAAATTGCATTTGCAAGTTCACATTTAGCCTACCTCTTCTCCTCTATTACCAATCCTCATTTTTTTTCTCTTCCATCTCCTTATCCATGTATAACATTTGCCAGGAACACTGACACTCCAAATTTGTCTTAAAAAGATTATTTAGAAAACTCAGAGCGAGAGAGATATGCTGAGAGAGAGAGGGATAGACAGACATAAAGAAAGAGAAAGAGATGGAGAAGAGACAGAGCTTGGAGCCCAATTTTCATTTGGGCTGTTTTCTTTTTCTTTCTAAGGTCTATAGAATTGTCATATGGTTCCACTGCTTCTACTATTATTTTTTGCCTCATATTGTCACTTGAACCGCAGTGTCATTATCACATCTATCTGAGCATCTCTATGATCCCAGCAGTGCAAATATGAAGAGATGCAATTGTCAACCTAGTATGTTTTGGCATGACTCCAGAATTTAAAATTTCCTCTATATGTGCAGTAGGCATTTTAATGCTACCCTCAGTGCATATACACATTTAGTATAATTCCCAATGGTGTGCCCTTCTACTAGATAAAAGAGAATAATCTATTTACTGTGATCAAATAAATTGAGGAATTCATTCAACTAAAATGTATATATTTAGCAAGTATACGGAAGCTTTTTAGTCTAAAACTTTACATAGTTGTGTATAAAGTATTACTATTGTTCTTCCCATTATGGTATCTTGGAAAGAGATTTACACATTTCTTTGTTATTAAGAAATTATGAAAGTGTCAGGGGGGCCTCCAATGCCTTCATGTAATCAATAGCAAAGACAGAATAAAACATGTATAGACAGACAGATAGATTTCTTCTCGTTTATCTACACTCACTGCTCTCCCAATGATGGCTTCAGTTGCTATGATGCACAGTACACAAAAGTTTCTAATCACAGCATTATTACTAAAAGCTCTAATTATACATGTTAATTATTATTATTATTATTATTTTATTTTATTTATTTATTTATTTTTTTTGAGACGGAGTCTCGCTGTGTCGCCCAGGCTGGAGTGCAGTGGCGCGATCTCGGCTCACTGCAAGCTCCGCCTCCCGGGTTCACACCATTCTCCAGGCTCAGCCTCCGAGTAGCTGGGACTACAGGCACCCGCCACCTCGCCCGGCTAGTTTTTTGTATTTTTAGTAGAGACGGGGTTTCACCATGTTAGCCAGGATGGTCTTGATCTCCTGACCTCGTGATCCACCCGCCTTGGCCTCCCAAAGTGCTGGGATTACAGGCTTGAGCCACCGCGCCCGGCCTACATGTTAATTATTTTATGTCAAGAACCTTTTTCTCAGATTCAGTAAGAGGAGATACTAAATTTGAAACTACAAGTATTATCAAACCCATTTGAACCAGAGAAGCAATTTGTCACAAATTACATTAGATTAGCTGCTAGTCATAAGGGAACTTAGAGGTAAGCTTATTGAGGAGACTGGAACACCCCAATCTATTTCTAGGCCTGTACTCCAAAAATGTTGGCTAGCAAAGGATGAGGGAATGAGTATATGCAAACTCAGATGGACTCTAAGGTACCCTTAAAATCCATAGGGTCCAATGCACTCTATAGAACATAACATTTTTGACATTTGGGGTACAAGTGATGCTGTTGTCTGAATGCTTGTGTCCCTCGAAGTTCATCTGTTGAAACCTAATTACCAATGTGATGATATTAGGAGGTGGGGCCTTTGGGAGGTGATTAGATAATAAAGGTGGGGTCCTCATGAATGGAATTTGTGACCTTATAAAAGAGGACCCAGAAAGCTGCCTTCATTCTTCTACCACATGAGGACACAGCTATCAGGGACATCTATGCATCAGACAGTGGACCTTCACCAGATATCGATACTGGATTTCTTAGCCTCTAAAACTGTAAGAAATAAATTTCTGTTATTTATAAGCTACTCGGCCTTTTGTATTTTGTTATATCAGGCCAAACAGACTAAGACAAGTGATAGTAATGGTCAAAGAAAAGAAAGGAAAAAAACTCCCCAGCAAACTTAGAGGAATTTTCTCAACCTGATAAAGGACATCTATGAAAAACCTACAGCTAATGTCTCGCTTAATGGTAAAAGGGAGATGCTTTCCTTCCAAGATCAGGAACAGAAACAAGAACATCTGCTCTATTCAATAGTGTATTGGAAGTTCATAACCATTGAAATAAGGAAGAAAAGAGAAACTAAAGTCATCTAGATCACAAAGGTAGGACAAAACTATCCTTGTTCACAGATTACATGATTGACTATCTCAAAAAATCCAATGGAATCTACAAAGTTTCTAGAACTAATAAGTACATTTAGCAAGGTTACAGAATACAAGGTCAATATGAATAATAATAAAAAATCAGTCACATTTCTATATATTAGTCACACACAGTACCAATACCATAAAAATATGTAATATTTAGGAATAAACATAACAAAAATGTGAAAGACGTATGCACTGAAAACTATAAAATATTATTGAGAGAAATTAAAGAAAACGGAAGTAACTAGAGAGACATGACGTGTTTATATATCAGAACAGTCAGTGTTGTTAAGGTGTCATTTTGTAATCCCTATCAAAATCCCAGCATACTTTTTCGTAAAACTTGAGAAACTGATTCTAAAATTTCTGTTGAAACACAAAGCACCTAGAATATCTTTATAAATCTTGAAGTCAGGTAGTGTTACTCTTCCCATTTTGTTTTTCTTTCAGAAAGAAAAAGTGGGAAGACTAATACTACCTGATTTCAAGATTTTTAAAGCTACAGTAATCAAGACTGCACATACATAGACGGCTGATTTTCAACAAAAGTGCAAAGGCAATTCAGTGGAGAAAAGATGGTCTTTTTGACAAATACTTCTGGAAAAACTGGATGTCCATAAGTAAAAAACTAAACTTTGATCCCAACTACTAGACACAAGTTAATTCAAAATAGTTCATAGGTATAAATGTAAAAGCTAGTTATAAAACTTCCAGAAGAAAGCACAGGAGAAAGCCTTTGTGGCTTTAGGTTAGACAAAGATGTCTTTCATGTGACACCAAACACACAATCCATAAAGGAACAAACTGATAAATAGAACTTCATCAAAATTAAGAACTCTGCACTTCAAAGACACTGATTAGAGAATGAAAAACAAGCCATGCTTAGAAGAAAATATTTGCAAGTCATGTATCTGATTACAGGATTTATATCCAGAATACATAAAGAATTTTTGAGCATCAGTAAGAAAACAGCTCAGTCTTTAAAAAGATAAATCATTTAAATAAATGCTTCACTACAAAACATATACGGATAGCCAGTCAGTACAGGAAAAGAAGCTCAACATCCTTACTAATTAGGAAAATGCAACTTAAAACCATAACGAGACACTACTACACAACTATTAAAATGGCTAAAATTAAATGGACTACATAGACTGACCATGGACTCCTAGGTATTTACTCAGGAAATAAAGCATACATCCATACAAAGAATTGTACATGAATGTTCATAAAAGCTTTGTAGCTAAAAAAGAAATGTTCTTCAACAGATGAATGGGTAAACTATGACATATCCATACAATTAAATATTACTCTTCAATAAAAATGAGTTACGGATAACATGCAACAATATAGAGGAATTTCAGGATAATTACACAGGATGAAAGAAGCCCAACGAAAAGTACATTATGTATACTTCCATTTATAGAACGTTCTAGAAAGTGAAAATCTATAGTGATAAGCAGATCAGTGGTTGTTTCCTGTGGGGATGCTGAGTAAGGAAATGAACAGGATGGAGAAATTATAAAGCGGCATGAGGAAACTTTAGGGGTAATGGATAGGTTTATTATTTTGATTCAGGTGATAGCTTTACAGGTTTATACATGTCAACATTTTCAAAATGTATACTTTCAATATGTGCCACTTATTATTTTTTGGCACATATTTATCTTATGGCAATTAAACCTAAATAAAGATGTTGAATTTTTTTAAAATACCGGTACTAAAATAACAGCTGCCAATCCACCCTTGGTTGTCTTTTTGTATTGATTGATTGATTGATTGATTGATTGATTGAGATGGAGTCTCAGTCTGTCACCCAGGCTGGAGTGCAGTGGCGGGATCTCCGCTGACTGCAAGCTCTACCTCCGGGGTTCACGCCACTTTCCTGCCTCAGCCTCCTGAGTAGCTGGGACTACAGGCGCCTGCCACCACGCCCAGCATGTACTTTTCCACATAAGTAGATTTTCCAGATAACGGAGGCTTAGCATTTACTCCATTGGAAACTGCTTATTTTCACCATTTTAAAAGTAAACCTTCAAAAAATGTATCACAGCCTCCTTTGAATGTTGAATCACAGACTACAGAAACTGAGTTACCTTTTCTGTATGTCACAGACTACCATGACGGGCTGCTGCAGCAGAGGGGAAAAAGTACTATATTTGGAGTTATTTGATATTATGTTCAGGTTTATAGCTTGCTTCCTTTCACAGGGAATTTGAGGCACTTTGCAAAATTATATTTAATTCAAAAGGAAAAGAATAAATTATTGAAGGAAAGAGAAAATACAGACTAGCAAGTACTAAAGCTAGGGAAAATATTAGTGAACTGGAATATTGTCATAATCAATGCTCTTATTGTAAGTGACAGAAATTCATTCTGAAATCGCTAAGCACCAAATAGAAAATAATTACCCTGTAAAAATGATGGCGGTAATGAAGAATGGTGGAAATGCCATTGAGATTAACACCAAGAGGACCCTCTCTGTATGTTCTTGCTTCTGATTCTATGTTTGCAGACTTCTTTCCTTCACTGCATTAAGGGAGTGAGAAAAAAAATAAGAACATAGAAGACCTAAATATTAATATTATTATTATTATTTTGAGATCGAGTCTTGCTCTGTCACCCAGGCTGGAGTGCAATGGCACGATCTCAGCTCACTGCAACCTCCACCTCCTGGGTTCAAATGATTCTCCTGCCTCAACCTCCCAAGTAGCTGGGATTACGGACACCCACCATCATGCCTGGCTAATTTTTGTATTCTTTAGTCGATATGGGGTTTCAACATATTGGTCAGGCTGGTCTTGAACTCCTGACCTCAGGTGATCCACCCACCTCGGCCTCCCAAAGTGCTGGGATTACAGGTGTGAGCCACCACACCTGGCACTAAATATAATTAAAAGGTATAATTTGTTGTAGATATGCGTTCTATATTCAGAGAACAGAAAATCAACCTTTACAAGTTTACTTGAAATATTCAGAAACAATGAGCATATATTAGTCCACAGAAAATATTAAATTGTAAAAATATTGAGTAGGGGGTGGCTGGCTAGATGGCCAAATAGAGACAGCTCCGGTCTGCAGCTCCCAGCAAGATCAATGCAGAAGGCGGGTGATTTCTGCATTTCCAACTGAGGTACCTGGCTCATTTCATTGGGACTGGTTAGACAGTGACTGCAGCCCGCAGAGGGCGAACAGAAGCAGGGTGGGACATTGCCTCACCTAGGAAATGCAAGGGGTTGGGGAACTCCCTCCCCTAGCCAAAGGAAGCCATGAGGGACCGTGCTGTGATGAACAGTGCATTCCAGCCCAGACACTATGCTTTTTCCATGGTCTTCGCAACCCTCAGACCAGGAGATTCTCTCTGGTGCCTATGCCACCAGGGCCCTGGGTTTCAAGCACAAAACTGGGCGGCCATTTGGGCAGACACCGAGCTAGCTGCAGGAGTTCCTCTTCATACCCCAGTAGTGCCTGGACTGCCAGTGAGACAGAACCGTTCACACCCCTGGAAAGGGGGCCGAAGCCAGGGAGTTAAGTGGTCTAGCTCAGTGGATCCCACCCCCACAGAACCCAGCAAGCTAAGATCCACTGGTTTGAAATTCTCGCTGCCAGCACAGCAGTCTGAAGTTGAGCACGACCTGACCATGCTCCAGCTTGGTGCGGGAAGGGGCGTCCACCATTGCTGAGGCTTGAATAGGTGGTTTTCTCCTCACATCATAAAGCCACCAGGAAGTTCAAACTAGGTGGAGCCCATCGCAGCTTGGCAAAGCCACTGTAGCCAGACTGCCTCTCTACATTCCTCCTCTCTGGCAGGGCACCTCTGAAAGAAAGGTAGCAGCCCCAGTCAGGGCCTTATAGATCAAACTCCCATCTCCCTGGAACAGAGCACCTGGGGGAAGGGGCGGCTGTGGGCACAGCTTCAGCAGACTTAAATATTCCTGCCTGACAGCTCTGAAGAGAGCAGCGGAGCTCCCAGCACCATGCTTGGGCTCTCCTAAGGGACAGACTGCCTCCTCAAGTTGGTCCCTGATGCCCATGCCTCTTCACTGGGAGACACCTCCCAGCAGGGATCAACAAACACCTCATACAGGAGAGTTCTGGCTGGCATCTGGCAGGTGCCCCTCTGGGTTGAAGCTTCAAGAGGAAGGAACAGGCAGCAATCTTTGCTGTTCTGCAGCCTATGCTGGTGATACCCAGGCAAATGGTCTGGAGTGGACCTCTAGCAAACTCCAACAGACATGCATCAGAGGGGCCTGACTGGTAGAAGGAAAACTAACAAACAGAAAGGAATAGCATCAACATCAACAAAAAGGACATTCACAACGAAACCCAATCTGAAGGTTGCCAACATCAAAGACTTTGGTCTTTGATAAATCTTTGGAGATAAATCCATGAAGATGGGGAGAAACCAGTGCAAAAATGCTAAAAATTCCAAAAACCAGAATGTCTCTTCTCCTCCAAAGGATCACAACTCCTTGCCAGGAAGGGAACAAAACTGGATGGAGAATGAGTTTGATGAAGTGACAGAGTATGCTTCAGAAGGTGGGTAATAACAAACTCCTCCAAGCTAAAGGAGCATGTTCTACCCCAAAGCAAGCAAGCTAAGAAACTTGAAAAAAGGTTACATGAATTGCTAACTAGAAAACCAGTTTAGAGAAGAATATAAATGACTTGATAGAGCTGAAAAAAACAGCATAAGAACTTCGAGAAGCATACACAAGTTTCAACAGCCAAATTGATCAAGAGGAAGAAAGAATATCAGAGATTGAAGATCAACTCAATGAAATAAAGTGTGAAGTCAAGATTAAAGAAAAAAGAGTGAAAAGAAATGAACAAAGCCTCCAAGAAATATGGGACTATGTGAAAAGACCAAATCTATGTTTGATTGATATACCTGAAAGTGACGAGGAGAATGAAACCAAGTTGAAAAACACTCTTCAGGATATTATCCAGGAGAACTTCCCCAACCTAGCAAGACAGGCCAACATTCAAATTCAGGAAATACAGAAAACAACACAAAGATACTCCTCGAGAAGAACAACCCCAAGACACATAATTGTCAGATGCACCAAGGCTGAAATGAAGGAAAAAATGTTAAGGGCAGCCAGAGAGAAAGATCGGGTTACCCATGAAGAGAAGCCCATTAGACTAACATGGATCTCTCTACAGAAACCCTGCAAGCCAGAAGAGAGTGGGGGCCAATATTCAACATTCTTAAAGGAAGAATTTACCCAGAATTTCATTTCTAGCCAAACTAATCTTCATAAGTGAAGGAGAAATAAAATCCTTTACAGACAGGCAAATGCTGAGAGATTTTGTCATCACCTGGCCTGCCTTACAAGAGCTCCTGAAGGAAGCACTAAACATGGAAAGGAACAACTGGTACGAACAACTGCAAAAACATACCAAATTGTGAAGACCATCGACACTATGAAAAAACTGAATCAACTAAAGGGCAAAATACCCAGCTAACATCATAATGACAGGATCAAATTCACACATAACAATATTAACCTTAAATGTACACGGGCTAAATGCCTCCAATTAAAAGACATAGACTGGCAAATTGGATAAAGAGTCAAGACCCATGGGTGTGCTGTATTCAGGAGACCCATCTCACATGCAAAGACACACATGGGCTCAAAATAAAGGGGTGGAGGAAAATTTACCAAGCAAAGCAGGGGTTGAAATCCTAGTCTCTGATAAAACAGACTTTAAACAAACAAAGATCCAAAGAGACAAGAAGGGCATTACATAATGGTAAAGGGATCAATACAACAAGAGTAGCTAACTATCCTAAATATATATGCACCCATTACGGGAGAATCCAGATTCATAAAGCAAGTTCTTAGAGACCTACAAAGAGACTTAGACTCCCACACAATAATAGTGGGAGACTTTAACACCCCAATATTTCTGTCAATATTAGAAAATTAACAAGGATATCCAGGACTTGAACTCAGCTCTGGACCAAGCAGACCTAATAGACATCTACAGAACTCTCCACACCAAATCAACAGAATATACATTCTTCTCAACACCACATTGCACTTATTCTAAAATTGCCACATAACTGGAAATAAAACACTCCTCAGCAAATACAAAAGAAGAGAAATCATAACAAACAGTGTCTCAGACCACAGTGTAATCAAATTAGAACTCAGGATTAAGAAACTCACTCAAAATTGCACAACTAAATGGAAACTGAACAACCTGCTCCCGAATGACTACTGGGTAAATAACAAAATGAAGACAGAAATAAAGATGTTCTTTGAAACCAATGAGAACAAAAACACAATATACCAGAAACTCTGGGACACATTTAAAGCAGTGTGGAGAGGGAAATTTATAGCAGTAAATGCCCACAAGAGAAAGCAGGAAAGATCTAAAATTGACACCTTAACATCACAATTAAAAGAACTAGACAAGCAAGAGCAAACAAATTCAAAAGCTAGCAGAAGACAAGAAATAACTAAGATCAGAGCAAAAATGAAGGAGATAGACACATGACAAACTATTCAAAAAATCAATAAATCCAGGAGCTGGGTTTTCTTTAAAGATTAACAAAATAGACCACTAGCCAGACTAATAAAGAGAGATGAATCAAATACATGCAAAAAAAATGATAAAGGGGATATCACCACTGACCCCACAGAAATACAAACTACCATCAGAGAATACTATAAACACCTCTACACAAATAAACTAGAAAATCTAGAAGAAATGGATAAGTTCCTGGACACACACACCCTGCCAAGAATAAACCAGGAAGAAGTCAAATCCCTGAATGGACCAATAAGTTCTGAAATTGAGGCAATAATTAATAGCTTACCAACCAAAAAAGTCCAGGACCAGACAGATTCACAACCAAATTCTACCAGAGGTACAAAGAAGAGCTGGTACCATTTCTTCTGAAACTATTCCAAACAATATAAAAAGAGGGAATCCTCCTTAACTCATTTTATGAGGCCAACATCATCCTGATACCAAAACCTGGCAGAGACACAATAAAAAAAGAAAATTTCAGGCCAATAATCCTGGTGAATATAAATGCAAAAATCCTCAATAAAATACTGGCAAACTGAATCCAGCAGCATATCAAAAAGCTTATGCACCACGATCAAGTCGGCTTCATCCCTGGGATGGAAGGCTGGTTCCACATACACAAATCAATAAACGTAATCAATCACATAAACAGAACCAATGACAAAACCCACACAATTATCTCAATATATGCAGAAAAAGCTTTCAACAAAATTCAACACCCCATTCATGCTAAAAACCTCTCAGTAAAGGGCTAGACATTGATGGAACATTTCTCAAAATAATAAGAGCCATTTGTGACAAACCAGCAGCCAATATCATACTGAATGGGCAAAAACTGGAAGCATTTCCTTTGAAAACTAGCACAAGACAAGGATGCCCTCTCTCATTACTCCTATTCAACATAGTATTGGAAGCTGTGGCCAGGGCAATCAGGCAAGAGAAAGAAATAAAGAGTATTTGATTAGAAAAAGAAGAAGTCAAATTGTCTCTGTTTGCAGAAGACATGATTGTATATTTAGAAAACCCTATTGTCTCAGCCCTAAATCTCCTTAAGCTGATAAGCAACTTCAGCAAAGCTTCAGGATACAAAATCAATGTAGAAAAATCACAAGTATTCCTATACACCAATAACAGACAAACAGAGAGCCAAATCATGAGTGAACTTTCATTCACAATTGCTAGAAAATGAATAAAATATCTAGGAATCCAACTTACAAGGGATGTGAAGGACCTCTTCAAGGAGAACTACAAACCACTGCTAAAGAAAATAAGAGAGGACACTAACGAATGGAAAAACACTCCATGCTCATGGATAGAAAGAATCAATCTCATGAAAATGGCCATACTGCCCAAAGTAATTTATAGATTCAATGCTTTCCCCATCAAGCTACCATTGACTTTCTTCACAGAATTGGAAAAAACTATTTTAAATTTCATATTAAACCAAAAAAGAGCCTGTATAGCCTAGACACTCCTAAGCAAATAAATAAATAAACAAATAAACTTTTTTTAAAAAAGCAAAGCTGGAGGCATCACGCTACCTGACTTCAAACTATACCACAAGGCTGCACTAACCAAAACAGCATGGTACTGGTACCAAAACAGATATATAGACCAATGGAACAGAACAGAGGCCTCAGAAATAATACCACACATATACAACCATCTGATCTTTGACAAACCTGACAAAAAGAAGCAATGGGAAAAGGATTCCTTATTTAATAAATGGTGTTTGGAAACCTGGCTAGCCGTATGCAGAAAGCTGAAACTGGATTTGTTCCTTACACCTTATACAAAAATTAACTCAAGATGGATTAAAGACTTAAATGTAACACGTAAAACAATAAAAACCTTAGAAGAAAACCTAGGCAATACCATTCAGGACATAGGCATAGGCAAAGACTTCAGAACTAAAACACCAAAAGCAATGGCAACAAAAGCCAAAATTGGCAAATGGGATCTAGTTAAAATAAAGAGCTTCTGCACAGCAAAAGAAACTATCATCAGAGTGAACAGGCAACCTACAGAATGGGAGAATATTTTTGCAATCTATCCATCTGACCAAGGGCTAATATCCAGAATCTACAAGGAACTTAAACAAATTTACAAGAAGAAAACAACCCCACCAAAAAGTGGGCAAAAGACATGAACAGACACTTCTGAAGACATTTATGCTGCCCAAAAACATGAAAAAAAGCTCATCATCACTGGTCATTAGAGAAATACAAATCAAAACCACAATAAGATATCATCTCATGCCAGTTAGAATGGCAATTATTAAAATGTCAGGAAACAAAAGATGCTGGAGAGGATGTGGAGAAATAGGAATGCTTTTACACCATTGGTGGGAGTGTAAATTAGTTCAACCATTGTGGAAGACAGTGCAGCAATTCCTCAAGGATCTAGAACTAGAAATACTATTTCACCTAGCAATCCTGTTACTGGGTATATACCCAAAGGAGATTATAAATCATTCTACTATAAATACACATGCACAAATATGTTTATTGCAGCACTGTTCACAATAGCAATTACTTGGAGCCACCCCAAATGCCCATCAATGATAGACTGGATTAAGAAAATGTGGCACATATACACCATGGAATTCTATGCAGCCATAAAGAAGGATGAGTTCATGTCTTTTGCAGGGACATGGATGAAGCTGGAAATCATCATTCTCAACAAACTAATACAAGAACTGAAAACCAAACACTGCATGTTCTCACTCATAAGTTGGAACTGAACAACGAAAACACATGGACACAGGGAGAGGAACATCACATACTGGTGGGAGGGATAGCATTAGGAGAAATACCTAATGTAGACAACGAGTTGACGGGTATAGCAATCCACCATGGCACGTGTATACCTATGTAACAAATCTGCACATCCTGCACATATACCCCAGAATTTAAAGTATATTAAAAACAAAAAAGAAAAAATAATAATTAAACAAAGTCTCTAAGAAATTTGGGATTATGTTAAATAGTCAAACCTAAGAATAATTGGTGTTCCTGAGGAAGAAGGGAAGTCTAAAAGTTAGGAAAACTTATTTGCCAGAATAATTGAGGAAAACTTCCCTGGTATTACTAGAAATCTAGATATCCAAATACAAGAAGCTCCAAGAACTCCTGTGAAATTCATTTCAAAAAGATCATCACCTAGGCACATAGTCATCATGTTATCGAAAATCAAGGTGAAGGAAAGAATCTTAAAAGCTGTGAGACAAAAGCATCAGGTATCTATAAAGGACAACCTATCAGATTTACAGAAGATTTGTCAGCAGAAACCTTATCAGCAAGAATGATTGGGGTCCTATCTATAGCCTTCTGAAACAAAATAATTGTTAATCAAGAATTTTGTATCCAGTAAAACTAAGCTTTATAAATGAAGGAGAGATAGTCTTTTTATGACAAAAAGAAATGTTCAAACAATTTGTCACCACCAAGCCTGCACTACAAGAAACACTAAAAAGAGTTCTAAATCTTGAAGCAAAATCTTGAAATAAAACAAAAAATCATTAAAGCATAAATCTCACAGGGCCTAAGAAACAATAACACAACGAATAAAAAACAAGATACTTAAGCACCAACTAGCATGATTAATAGAACAGTACCTCATATCTCAATGCTAACATTGAATATAAATGGCCTAAAGGCTCTACTTAAAATGATACAGAAAGGCAGAATGGATAAAAATCCATCAACCAAGTATCTTCTGTCTCCAAGAGACTCACCTAACACATAAGGACTCACATAAATTTAAGGTAAAGGAGTGGAAAAAAATATTCCATGCAAATGGAAACTAAAAGTAAGCAGGGGTAGCTATTCTTATATCAGAAACAAACAAACAAACAAACAAACAAAAAAACCAGACTCTAAAGCAACAATAGAAAAAAAAAGAAAGAAAGACAAAGAGGAACATTATATAATTAGAAAAGGATTAGTTCAACAGGACAATATTACAATCCTAAATATATATGCACCTAACACCAAAATTCATAAAACAATTACTGCTAGACCTAAGAAACGAGATAGACAGCAACACAATAACAGTGGAGGATTTCAATTTTCCACTGACAGCACTAGACAGGTCATCAAGGAAGGAAGTCAACAGAGAAACAATGGACTTAAACTATACCCTAGAACAAATGGACTTAACAGATATTTACAGAACATTCTACCAACCACTGCAGAATATAAATTCCAATCATTAGCACATGGAACATTCTCCAAGATAGATCACATGATAGGCCACAAAACAAGTCTTAAATTTGAGAAAAATCAAAATTATATCAAATACCCTCTTAGACCACAGTGAAATAAAACTGGAAATTAACTCCAAAAGGATCCCTCAAAACTATGCAAATACATGAAAATTAAATAATCTGCCCTTAAATGATCTTTAGGTAAACAATGAAATCAAGATGAAAATTTAAAAATTCTTTGAACTGAATAACAGTGACACAACTTATCAAAGCCTCTGGGATACAGCAAAAGCATTGTTAAGACGAAGCTTCATAGCATTAAATGCCTACATCAAAAAGTCTGAAAGAGTACATTTATGCAGCCAACAGACACATGAAAAAATACTCATCATCACTCGCCATCAGAGAAATGCAAATCAAAACCACAATGAGATACCATCTCACACCAGTTAGAATGGCGATGATTAAAAAGTCAGGAAACAGGTTGTTGGAGAGGATGTGGAGAAATAGGAAAAATTTTACACTGTTGGTGGGACCGTAAACTAGTTCAACCATTGTGGAAGACAGTGTGGTGATTCCTCAAGGATCTAGAACTAGAAATACCATTTGACCCAGCCATCCCATTACTGGGTATATACCCAAAGGAGATTATAAATCATGCTGCTATGAAGACACATGTGCATGTATGTTTATTGCAGCACTATTCACAATAGCAAAGACTTGGCACCAACCCAAATGTCCATCAATGATAGACTGGATTAAGAAAATGTGGCACATATACACCATGAAATACTATGCAGCCATAAAAAACTATGAGTTCATGTCCTTCGTAGTGACATGGATGCAGCTGGCAACCATCATTCTCAGCAAACTATCACAAGAACAGAAAACCAAACACCACATGTTCTCTCTCATAGCTGGGGACTGAACAATGAGAACACTTGGACACAGGAAGGGGAACATCACCCACCATGGCCTGTTATGGGGTGGAGGGAGGGGGGAGGGATAGCATTAGGAGATATACCTAATGTAAATGATGAGTTAATGAGTGTAGCACACCAACATGGCACATGTAGACATATGTAACAAGCCTGCACATTGTGCACATGTACCCTAGAACTTAAAGTATAATAATAAGTAAATAAAGTTTTTTAAAAAGAGTACAAATTTACAATCTAAGGTCACACCACAATGAACCAGAGAAACAGGAATGAACTAAACCCAAACCCAGCAGGAAAAAAAAATAATAATAACAAAGACCATAGCAGAACTAAATGAAATTGAAACAAACAAAAAAAAAAATGGAAAGGATAAATGACACAAAAAGCTGGTTCTTCAAAAAGGGAAATAAAACTGATAGACCACTGGTAAAATTAAGCCAATTTCTAGAAGAGTTTTTCCAATGTTATCTTCTAGAGTTTTTATGGTTTCAGGTCTTAGACTTAAGCATTAGTAGATCACACATTAGGCCACAAACTAAATATTCATAATTTTTACAAAGTTGATATCATATGAAGTACTTTTTCCAATAGCAATGAAATGAAATAGAAATCAATAGCAGACTGAAAAATGAAAAATCCACAAGCTTGTAAAAATGAAACAATGAATATGTCAAAGAAGAAATCAAAAGAGAAATTCCAAAATGCCTTGACACAAATAAAAATTAAAATGCAATATACCAAAATTATGGGATATAGTGAAAGCAATGCTGAAAGAAAAATATATAGTTAAAAGTGCTCAAATAAAAAAAGAATAATCTCTAATTGACAACCTAACTTTACCCCTTAACTAGAAAAAAGAACACTCTAAACCCAAATCTAGCATAAGAAAGGAAATAGAAATTAGAACATAGACAAAATAAAGAACAGAAAAACAACAGAAAAAAATAAGTGAAATTAAGTGTTGACTTTTTGAAAAGATTAACAAAATTGTCAAATATTTAGCTAGTTGACTAAGCAAAAGAAACGAGACTTAAATAACTAAAATCAGAAATTAAAGAGAAGACATTACTATGGATTTGTACAGAAATAGAAAGCACTATAAAAGAATATTATAGACAATTGTAAACTAACAAATTGGATGACCTAGATGAAATGGACAAATTCCTAGAAACGCACAACCCACCAAGACAATCATAAAAGAATAGAAAATCTTTTAAAAAATCTATAACTAGTAAAAAGATTAAATTAGTAGTGAAAAATATCCCAACAAAGAAAAGCCCAGGACCAGATGGCTTCACTGGTGAACTCTATGATGTATATAAAGAATTAAAACCAATCCTCCTCAAGTTCTTCCAAAATATTAAAGAAGAGGGAAAACTTTCATTTGAGGTAGATTTCATTCTATTGGAAAACTTCCATTCTTTGAGGCAACATTAGCCTAATCACAAAGTCAGGAAAAAACAGTACAAGAAAAGAAAAATACAAACCAATATCCTCGATGAATACTGATATGAGAATCTTCAACAAAATACTAACAAACAGAACTTAATAGTACATTGAAAGAATTATACACTCTGACCAAGGGAGATTAAATCTTGGAAAGCAAAGATGGTTCAACATACAGAAAAAATAAAAATATTAGTTTAATACATCACATTAATGAAGAAAATCTTCATATTATCTCAATTGATTAGGAAAAATATTTGACAAAATTGAACACCCTTTCATGATTACAACATTTAAATTAGAAAAACTTCAGTAGTTCTTTTCTATTCCTAGTTTGAGTGTTTTAATCATAAAATGCCCAATCTTACCACTTCTATTCAACATAGTTCTGGAAGTCCTAGTCAGGGCAATTGGGCAAGAAAAATAAATAAAAGGTGTTTATATTAGAAATGAAGAAGTTAAATTGTCTCTGTTCACAGATAACATAATCTTATAAACAGAAAACCCTAAAGTTTCCAGGAAAAGCAATAAATTAATTTAGCAGGACCAGATGGCTTCACTGAATTCTACCAAATATTTTAAAAATAATTTTTAAAAATCCTCCTCAAGCTCTTTCAAAATATTGAAGAGGAGGGAAAACTTCAACTAATAAATGAATTCAGCAAACTTTTGGAAAGCAAAATTGACAAGAAAAAAGTCAGTTGTGTTTCTATAAAATAACAATGAATGATTCAAAAGGAAATTAAGAAGACAATTCTATTTACAAATAACATCAAGAAAGTACTTAGGAATAAACTTAACCTTAACCTCCTTGGTTAAGTTTATTCCTAAGGACTAGTACACTGAAAACTACAAAATGATGTTGAAAGAAATTAAAGAAGAAACCAATAAATGGAAAGACATCTCATGTTAATGGATTGAAAGATTTAATATTGTTAAGAGGTCAATACTACCAAGAGCATTCTACAAATTCAGTGCAATCTCTATCAAAATCCCAATAACATTTTTTTCCAGAAATAGAAAATCCCATCCTAAAATTCATAGGGAATTTTAAGGAACTCTGTCTTAGTTCCTTTGTGCTGTTATATCAGAATGTTTAAGTTGGAATAATTTATAAAGAATAGAAACTTATTTCTTAGAGTAATGGAGGCTGGGAAGTCCAAGGTCAAGGCACTGGCAGGTTTGGGGTCGAGTGAGGGTCGCTGTTTGCCTCCAAGATGGCACCTTGCTGCTGCATCCTTCAGCAGGGGGGATGAACACTGTGTCTTCATATGGTGGAAGGGAAGGATGGACAACAGAGTACTTCCTCCAAACTTAAGCATTTCTATAAGGGTACTGATCCCATTCATGAGAGCAGAGCCCCCATGACTTTGTCACCTTCCAAAGGCTACATCTCTTAATACTGTTGCATTGGGGATTCAGTTTCAACATGAACTTTGGAGAGGACACCACCATTCAAACATTAGCAGACTCTGAATAACAAATACAATCCTGAAGAAAAAAAGTGAAGTTGGAGTTCGCACATTTCCTGATTTCAAAACTTACTACAAAGCTATATAATCAAAATAGTGTGGTACTGGCATAAAGTCAGACATATGGACCAATGGTCTAGAATTGAGAGCCCAGAAATAAACCCACACACATACGGTTAGATGATTTTTATAAAGGTGCCAAGACCATTCAATGGGGAAAGTACAGTCTTTTTGACAAATGGTGTTGGGAAAACTGGATATACACATGCATAAGAAAAAGTTAGACCTTTACCTTAAATCACATATAAAAATTAACTGAAACTGCATCAAAAACCTAAATTAAAACCTAAAATTATAAAACTCTTATAAGACAACATATGAGGAGATCCTTATGACATTGGATTTGGCAATAATTTCTTGGATATGACACCAAAACCGCAGACCACAAAGGAAAAAAATAAATTGGACTATATCAAAATGTAAAATTTCTCTGCAAAGGACATAATCAAAAGAGTGAAAAGCTAACCCATGGAATGGGAGAAAACAATTGCAAATCATATATCTAATAAGGGGTAAATATCTAGAATATATAAAGAACTCCTACAACTAAAAAATGACAACAAAACAACTTGATTTAATAATGGCAAAGGACTTGAATAGGCATCTCTCCAAAGATATGCAAATGGCTAATAGGCCAACACACAGGATTAGAAGACTGAGACTTTCAGCCTCACCCTCCCATCCTCTTGGGAGGGGAAATGGGCTAAAGGTTAGGCTGATAATCAATGGTCAACAATTTAATCAATCATGTCTACATAATGAAACTTCTGTAAAAACCCAAAAGGATTAGATTTGGAGAATTTCAAGACAGCTGAACATGTGCCAGCTCCTGGAGAGTGAGGCACCTGGAGAGGGCATGGAATCTCCATGCCCCTTCTCCCATACATCACACTATGCATCTCTTCCATCTGAGTATTCATCTATATTCCTTATAATATCCTTTATAATAATAAGTAAATGTAAGTAAAGTGTTGCCCTGAATTCTGTGAGCCACCCTATCTGATTAATGCAACCCAAAGAGGGGTCTTGAGAACTCTGATTTATATGGTTGGTCAGAAGGATAGGTGACAGCCTACTACATATGATTGATGTCTAAAGTGGGGGATGTTATACTACAGGTAGAATTAAATAAGGGGACACCTAACTGATATTTGCTGCACAATTGCTTGGTTGGTGTGTAGTTAAAAACAACAATGGGATCTGAGTAGATGGTTGAATAAGAACAGCTCCAGTCTGCAGCTCCCAGTGAGATCAATGCAGAAGGCAGGTGATTTCTGCATTTGCAACTGAGGTACCCAGTTCATCTCACTGAGACTTGTTAGGTAGTGGGTGCAGCCCATAGAGGATGAGTAGAAGCAGGGTGAGGTGTCACCTCACTTGGGAAATGCAAGTAACCGGGGGACCTCCCTACCCCAGCCAAGGGAAGCCATGAAGGACTGCTACCTGGCCTGGATACTACGCTTTTTCCACAATTTTTGCAATCCTCAGACCAGGAGATTCTCTTGGGTGTTTACATCACCAGGGCCCTGGGTTTCAAACACAAAAGTGGGCAGCTGTTTGGGCAGAACCCGAGCTAGCTGCAGTTTTGTTTGTTTGTTTGTTTGTTTTTTATATATCCTAGCTAGGGCTCCAGGGAGACAGAACCATTCACTTCCCTGGAAAGGGGGCTGAAGCCAGGGAGCCAAGTGGTCTCACTCAGCAGGTCCCACTCCTATGGAACCCAGCAGGCTAAGAACCACTGGCTTAAAATTCTAAATGACAGCACAGCAGCCTGAAGTCAACCTGGGACGATCAAGTACGGTTGGGGGAGGGGCGTCTGCCATTACTGAGGCTTGAGTAGGCGGTTTTCCTCTGACAGTGCTAAGGAGGCTGGGAGGTCTGGACTGGGTGGAATTCACAACAGTGTGGTGAAGCTTCTCTGGCCAGACTGCCACTCTAGATTCCTCCTCACTGGGCAGGGCATCTCTGAAAGAAAGGGAGCAGCCCCAGTCAGGGACTTGGAGATAAAACTCCCATCTCCCTGGGACAGAGCGCCTAGGAGAAGGGGCGACTGTGGGTGCAGCTTCAGTGAACTTAAACTTTTTTGCCTGGTGGCTCTGAAGACAGCCACTGATCCTGACAAGGAGGACTCTCCCAACACAGTAGTTGAACTCTGCTAAGCGATAAATTGCCTTGTCAAGTGGGTCCCTGACCCCCGTGCCTCCTGACTGGGAGAGACCTCCCAACAGGGGTCAACAGACGCCTCATACAGGAGAGCTCAGCTGGCATCAGGCTGGTGCTCCTCTGGGATGAAGCTTCCAGAGGAAGGAGCAGGCAGCAATCTTGCTATTCTGCAGCATCCACTGGTGATACGCAGGTGAACAGAGTCTGGAGTGAACCTCCAGCAAACTCCAGCAGACCTTCAGTAGAGGTGCCTGACGGTTAGAAGAAAAACTAACAAACAGAAAGCAGCAACATCAGCATCAACAAAAAGGACCCCCACACAAACACTCCATCCAAAGATCATCAGCCTAAAAGATCAAAGGTAGATAAATCCATGAAGATGAGGAAAAACCAGTGCAAAAATGCTGGAAATTCCAAAAACCAGAATGCATCTTCTCCTCCAAATTATCGCAACTCCTCTCCAGCAAGGGCACGAACCTGGACAGAGAATGAGATTGATGAATTGACAGAAGTAGGCTTCAGATGGGGTAATAACAAACTCCTCTGAGCTAAAGTAGCATGTCCTAACTTAAGTAAAGTAGCATCTCTTAACTCCATTCAAGGAAGCTAAGAACCTTGATAAAAGGTTACAGGAACTGCTAAACGGAATAACCAGTTTATACAGGAAAATAAATGACCTGATGGAGCTGAGAAACACAGCCTGAGAACTTCGTGAGGCATACACAAGTATCAAGTGTTGAATCAATTAAGTGAAAGAAAGTATATCAGAGACTGAAGATCAACTTACTGAAATAAGGCAGGAAGACAAAATTAGAGAAAAGAGAATGAAAAGGAATGAACAAAGCCTCTAAGAAATATGGGAAACAAAGCCTCCAAGTGAAAAGATCAAACCTACAATTGATTGGTGTACCTGAAAGTAATGGGGAGAATGGAACCAACTTGGAAAACACACCTCAGGATATTATCCAGCAGAACTTTCCAAACTTAGCAAGACAGGCCAACATTTAAATTCAGGAAATACAGAGAACACCACTAAGATACTCCTCGAGAAGAGCACCCCAAGACGCATAATCATCAGATTCTCCAAGGTTGAAACAAAGGAAAAATATGTTAAGGGTAGCCCGAGAGAGAGGTCAGGTTACCTAAAAAGGGAAGCCCATCAGACTAACATCAGATCTCTCTGCAGAAACCCTAGAAGCCAGAAGAGTGTGGTGATAAATATTTAACATTCTTAAAGAAAAGAATTTTCAGCACCGAATTTCATATCCTGCCAAACTAAGCTTCATAAGCAAAGGAGAAATAAAATCCTTTACAGACCAGGAAATGCTGAGGGATTTTGACACCACCAGGCCCACCTGACAAGAGCTCCTGAAGGAAGCACTAAATATGGAAAGGAAAAATTGGTACCAGCCACTGCAGAATATAAAGACCAATGACACTGTGAAGAAACTGCATCAACTAACAGGCAAAGTAACCAGCTAGCATCATGATGATGGGATCAAATTCACACATAACAATATTAACCTTAAATGTACATGGGCTAAATGCCCCGATTAAAAGACACAGACTGGCAAATTGGATAAAGAGTCAAGACCCATCGATATGTTGTATTTAGGAGACCCATCTCATATGCAAAGATACACATAGGATCAAAATAAAGGGATGGAGGAAAATTTACCAAGCAAATGGAAAGCAAAAAAAAAAAAAAAAAAAAAAAAAAAAGCAGGAGTTGCAATCCTAGTCGCTGATAAAAACTGACTTTAAACCAACAAAGATCAAAAAGGACAATGAAGGGCATTACATAATGGTAAAGGGATCAATTCAACAAGAGGAGGTAACTATCCTAAATATATATGCACCCAATACAGGAGCACCCAGATTCATTAAACAAGTTCTTAGAGAACTGCAAAGAGACTTGGACTCCCACACAACAATAGTGGGAGACTTTAACACGCCACTGTCAATATTAGATCAGTGAGGCAGAAACTTAATAAGGATATTCAGGACTTGAACTCAGCTCTGGACCAAGCAGACCTAATAGACATCTACAGAACTCTCCACCCCAAATCAACAGAATATACATTCTTCTCAACACCACAAAGCGTGTATTCTAAAATTGACCACATAATTGGAAGTAAAACATTCCTAGCAAAATGCAAAAGAACAGAGATTGCACTCTCAGACCACAGTGCAATCAAATTAGAACTCAGGATTAAGAAGCTCACTCAAAACCACACAACTACATGGAAATTGAACAATCTGCTCCTGAAAGACTACTGGGTAAATAATGAAATTAAGGCAGAAATAAAGAAGTTCTTTGAAATTAACAAGAACAAAGAGACAATGTACCAGAATCTCTGAGATATAGCTAAAGCAGTGTTAAGAGGGAAATTTATAGCCCTAAATGCCCACATCAGAAAGCTGGAAAGATCTGAAATTGACACTCAAATGTCAAAATTAAAAGAACTAGAGAAGTAAGAGTAAACAAATTCAAAAACTAGCAGAAGACAAGAAATAACTAAGATCGGAACAGAAATGGAAAAGATAGAGACAAGAAACACCATTCAAAAAATCATTAAATCCAGGAGCTGGTTAACAAAATAGACCGCTAGCTAGACTAATAAAGAAGAAAAGAGAGAAGAATCAAATAGAGACAGTAAAAAATGATAACGGGGATATCACCACTCATCCCACAGAAATACAAACTACCATCAGAGAATGTTATAAACACCTCTACACAAATAAACTAGAAAATCTAGAATAAATGGATAAATTCCTGGACACATACACACCCCAAAGACTAAACCAGGAAGAAGTCAAATCCCTGAATAGACCAATCACGAGCTCTGAAATTGAGGCAGTAATTAATACCCTACCAACCAAAAAAAGCCTAGGACCAGATGGATTCACAACTAAATTCGATCAGAGGTACAAAGAGGAGCTGGAACCATTCCTTCTGAAATTATTCTAAACAATAGAAATGGAGGGACTTCTTTCTAACTTATTTTATGAGGCCAGCATTATCCTGATACCACAACCTGGCAGAGACACAACAAAAAAGGGAAATTTCAACCCAATATCCCTGATGAACATCGATGTGAAAATCCTCTATAAAATACTGGCAAACCAAATCCAACAGCACATCAAAAAGCTTATCCACCATGACTAAGTCAACTTCATCCCTGGGATATAAAGTTGGTTCAACATATGCAAATCAATAAACATAATCCATAACATAAACAGAACCAATGACAAAAACTACATGATTATCTCAATAGATGGGAAAAAGGCCTTCAATAAAATTCAACACCTCTTCATGTTAAAAATTCTCAATAAACTATTGATGGAACATATCTCAAAATAATAAGAGCTCTTTATGACAAACCCACAGCCAATATCATATGCATGGGCAAAAGCTGGAAGCATTCCTTTTGAAAACCAGCACAAGATAAGGATGCCCTCTCTCACCACTACTATTCAACATAGTATTGGAAGTTCTGGCCAGGGCAATCAGGCAAGAGAGAGAAATAAATTGTATTCAAATAGTAAGAGAGGAAGTCAAATAGTCTCTGTTTGCAGATGACATGATTATATATTTAGAAAACCCCATCATCTCAGCCCCGAAACTCCTTAAGATGATAAGCAACTTCAGTAAAGTCTCAGGATACAAAATCTATGTGCAAAACTCACAAGCATTCCTATACACCAATAACAGGCAGAGAGCCAAATCATGAGTGAACTCCCATTCACAACTGCTAGAAAGAAAATAAAATACCTAGGAATACAAGTTACAAGGGACGTGAAGGACCTCTTCAAGGAGAACTACAAACCACTACTCAAGGAAATAAGAGTGGACACAAACGGAATAACATTCCATGCTGATGGACAGGAAGAATCAATATTATGAAAATGGCCATACTGCCCAAAGTAATTTATAGATTCAATGCTATTCCCATCAAGCTACCAGTGACTTTCTTTGCAGAATTAGAAAAAAACTATTTTAAATTTCATATTAAACCAAAAAAGAGCCCATATAGCCAAGACAATTCTAAGCGAAAAAGAAAAAACAAAGCTGGAGGCATCATGCTACCTGACTTCAAACTATACTACAAGTCTACAGTAACCAAACAGCATAGTACTGGCACCAAAACAAATATATACACCAATGGAACAGAACAGAGGCCTCAGAAATAACACCACACATCTACAATCATCTGATCTTTGACAAACCTGACAAATTAAGCAATGGGGAAAGGATTCCCTATTTAATAAAAGGTGCTGGGAAAAATGGCTAGCCATATGTAGAAAACTGAGGCCGGGTGTGGTGGCTCATACCTGTAATCCCAGCACTTTGGGAGGCCGAGGCGGGTGGATCATGAGGTCAGAAGATCGAGATCATCCTGACTAACACGGTGAAACCCCGTCTCTACTAAAAATACAAAAAATTAGCCAGGCGTGGTGGCATGTGCCTGTAGTCCCAGCTACTCAGGAGGCTGAGGCAGGAGAATCACTTGAACCCAGGAGGCAGAGGTGGCAGTGAGTCGAGATTGCGCCACTGCACTCCAACCTGGGTGACAGAGCAAGACTCCATCTCAATAAATTAAAAAAAAAAAGAAAAAAAAGAAAAGGAAAGAAAAGAAAATTCAAACTAGACCCCTTCCTTACACCTTACACAAATTTTAACTCAAGATGGATTAAAGACTTAAATGTAAAACCTAAAACCATAAAAACCTTAGGAGAAAACCCAGGCAATACCATTCAGGACATAGGCATGGAAAAGACTTCATGACTAAAACACCAAAAGCAATGGCAACAAAAGCCAAAATTGACAAATGGGATCCAATTAAACTAAAGAGCTTCTGCAAAGCAAAAGAAACTATCATCAGAGTGGACAGGCAACCTACAGAATGGGAGAATATTTTTGCAATCTATCCATCTGACAAAGGGCTAATATCCAGAATCTACAAGGAACTTAAACAAATTTACCAGAAAAAAACAAACAACCTCATCAAAAAGTGGGCAAAGGATATGAACAACAGATACTTCTCAAAAGAAGACATTTATGTGGTCAAAAGACATGTGAAAAAAGCTCACCATCACTAGTCATTAGAGATATGTAAATCAAAAGCACAATGAGACACCATCTCATGCCAGTTAGAATGGCGATTATTAAAAAGTCAGGAAACAACAGATGCTGGTGAGGCTGTGGAGAAATAGGAACACTTTTACATTGTTGGTGGGAGTGTAAATTAGTTCAACCATTGTGGAAGATAGTATGGCAATTCCTTAAGGATCTAGAACCAGAAATATCATTTGACCCAGCAATCCCATTACTGGGTATATACCCAAAGGATTATAAAGCATTCTACTGTAAAGACACATGCACACATCTGTTTACTGCAGCACTGTTCACAATAGCAAAGACTTGGAACCAACCCAAATGCCCATTAATGATAGACTGGATAAAGAAATGTGTTAAATATACACCATGGAATACTACACA
Organism: Rhinopithecus roxellana; assembly: GCF_007565055.1. Taxonomy (NCBI): domain Eukaryota; kingdom Metazoa; phylum Chordata; class Mammalia; order Primates; family Cercopithecidae; genus Rhinopithecus; species Rhinopithecus roxellana. The sequence goes on from NC_044551.1 coordinate 102,659,176, forward strand.
GCCATAAAAAATGAGTTAATATCCTTTGCAGGGACGTGGATGAAGCTGAAAACCATCATTCTCAGCAAACTAACACAGGAACAGAAAACCAAACGCCGCATATTCTCATTCATAAATGGGAGTTGAACAATGAGAACACATGGATACAGGGAGGAGAACATCATACACCAGGGCCTCTCAGGGTTGGGGACAAGGGGAGAGAGAGAGCATTAGGACAAATACCTATTGCATGTGGGGCTTAAAACCTAGATGATGGGTTGATAGGTGCAGCAAACCACCATGGCATATGTATACCTATGTAACAAACCTGCACATTCTGCACATGTATTCCAGAATTTAAAGGTAAAAAAACCCTAAAAGACATACTATATGAGAAAGTGATTTGCATCCTGCAATGTATTACATGCATTAGCAACTATTTTAAAAAATCAGCAAGAAAACCAGGCAAAACCAACCCACACATCTGTGTCAGAAGTGTTGTACTGAGCAACTGAGAATAGGAAAAATGCTGTTCTTTTTTTTTCTATCTTTTTAATATTCAAGAGAATTGAAAGCAGGAACTCAAAGAGATATTTGGACACTCATGTTCACAGCAGCATTATTCACAAGAGCCAAAAGGTAGAAGCAACCCAAGTGTCCACTGACATATGAATGGATAAACAAAATGCAGTGTGTATATACAATGGAATAGTACTTAGTCTAAAAACAGAGGGAGGGGTTTAGGCCAAGATGCACCTAGAAGTAGCTACAGTGTGTGGTTCTCATGGAGAGGAACAAAAGGGGGAGTAAATATAGAACTTTCAACGGAAACATCCAGGTATTTGACCCATGGAGACAAATCAAGGAAATAACTGGACCTGTGGAGAATGAAGAAATGCAAGGCAAAATGATGGCCCACCTGGGAGCAAAATGGAACCAAGGGAATCTTCCCCACTCAAAGAAGCAGTGAGTGAATGTGTGACCCTGGGAAACCATACCTCTCCCTTGGACCTTTGCAACCCTTGGGTCAGGAGATCCCCTTGTGAATTCACTCCACCAGGGCCTTCAGTCTGACATACAATTCTACATGGAGTCTCAGCAGAGCAGCCACTCAGGCATGCACATTGGCCCAGGAGCTTTACCTACTCCAGCTCTGGGCTTCCCAGCAAAAGTGACTGCAACTCCAGCAAGGCAGGAGGTTGGACCTCCATACATGCCCCAAGGAAGGGGGCTGAATCCAGGGTACTGAGCAGCAACACTTGGCAGGCCCCACTTCCACAGTGCCTCACAGGATAAGACCCACTGGCTTGGAATTCCAGCCAACCACTGGCAACAATATTGACCTAGCACAGCACAGCTGCTCTACCATGTGGCCAGACTGTTTCTTTAAGTGGGTCCCCAATCCATTCTTCCTTACTGGGTGTGACCTCCCATCCAGGGCCTCCAGTCACTCCTGCTGGTGTTGTCTCACCGACAGAGTTTTTTTTTTTTTTTTTTTTTTAATATGTATTTATTTATGTATTTATTTATGTATTTATTTATTTATTTATTTATTATTATACTTTAAGTTCTAGGGTACATGTGCATAATGTGCAGGTTTGTTACATATGTATACTTGTGCCATGTTGGTGTGCTGCACCCATCAACTCGTCAGCACCCATCAACTCGTCATTTACATCAGGTATAACTCCCAATGCAAACCCTCCCCCCTCCCCCCTCCCCGTGATAGGCCCCGGTGTGTGATGTTCCCCTTCCCGAGTCCAAGTGATCTCATTGTTCAGTTCCCACCTATGAGTGAGAACATGCGGTGTTTGGTTTTCTCTTCTTGTGATAGTTTGCTAAGAATGATGGTTTCCAGCTGCAACCATGTCCCTACAAAAGACACAAACTCATCCTTTCTTATGGCTGCATAGTATTCCATGGTGTATATGTGCCACATTTTCTTAATCCAGTCTGTCACTGATGGACATTTGAGTTGATTCCAAGTCTTTGCTATTGTGAATAGTGCCGCAATAAACATACGTGTGCATGTGTCTTTATAGCAGCATGATTTATAATCCTTTGGGTATATACCTAGTAATGGGATGGCTGGGTCATATGGTACATCTAGTTCTAAATCCTTGAAGAATCACCATACTGTTTTCCATAATGGTTGAACTAGTTTACAATCCCACCAACAGTGTAAAAGTGTTCCTATTTCTCCACATCCTCTCCAGCACCTGTTGTTTCCTGACTTCTTAATGATTGCCATTCTAACTGGTGTGAGATGGTATCTCATTGTGGTTTTGATTTGCATTTCTCTGATGGCCAGTGATGATGAGCATTTTTTCATGTGTCTGTTGGCTGTATGAATGTCTTCTTTTGAGAAATGTCTGTTCATATCCTTTGCCCACTTTTTGATGGGGTTGTTTGTTTTTTTCTTGTAAATTTGTTTGAGTTCTTTGTAGGTTCTGGATACTAGCCCTTTGTCAGATGAGTAGATTGCAAAAATTTTCTCCCATTCTGTAGGTTGCCTGTTCACTCTGATGGTAGTTTCTTTTGCTGTGCAGAAGCTCTTTAGTTTAATTAGATCCCATTTGTCAATTTTGGCTTTTGCTGCCGTTGCTTTTGGTGTTTTAGACATGAAGTCCTTGCCCATGCCTATGTCCTGAATGGTACTACCTAGGTTTTCTTCTAGGGTTTTTATGGTACTAGGTCTAACATTTAAGTCTCTAATCCATCTTGAATTAATTTTCGTATAAGGTGTAAGGAAAGGATCCAGTTTCAGCTTTCTACTTATGGCTAGCCAATTTTCCCACCACCATTTATTAAATAGGGAATCATTTCCCCATTTCTTGTTTCTCTCAGGTTTGTCAAAGATCAGATGGCTGTAGATGTGTGGTATTATTTCTGAGGACTCTGTTCTGTTCCATTGATCTATAGCTCTGTTTTGGTACCAGTACCATGCTGTTTTGCTTACTGTAGCCTTGTAGTATAGTTTGAAGTCAGGTAGCGTGATGCCTCCAGCTTTGTCCTTTTGACTTAGGATTGTCTTGGCAATGCAGGCTCTTTTTTGGTTCCATATGAACTTTAAAGCAGTTTTTTCCAATTCTGTGAAGAAACTCATTGGTAGCTTGATGGGGATGGCATTGAATCTATGAATAACCTTGGGCAGTACAGCCATTTTCACGATATTGATTCTTCCTATCCATGAGCATGGTATGTTCTTCCATTTGTTTGTGTCCTCTTTTATTTCACTGAGCAGTGGTTTGTAGTTCTCCTTGAAGAGGTCCTTTACATCCCTTGTAAGTTGGATTCCTAGGTATTTTATTCTCTTTGAAGCAATTGTGAATGGAAATTCATTCATGATTTGGCTCTCCGTTTGTCTGTTACTGGTGTATAAGAATGCTTGTGATTTTTGCACATTAATTTTGTATCCTGAGACTTTGCTGAAGTTGCTTATCAGCTTAAGGAGATTTTGGGCTGAGACAATGGGGTTTTCTAAATATACAATCATGTCATCTGCAAACAGGGACAATTTGACTTCTTCTTTTCCTAACTGAATATCCTTGATTTCTTTCTCTTGCCTGATTGCCCTAGCCAGAACTTCCAACACTATGTTGAATGGAGTAGTGAGAGAGGGCATCCCTGTCTTGTGCCAGTTTTCAAAGGGAATTTTTCCAGTTTTTGCCCATTCAGTATGATATTGGCTGTGGGTTTGTCATAAATAGCTCTTATTATTTTGAGGTACGTTCCATCAATACCGAATTTATTGAGCGTTTTTAGCATGAAGGGCTGTTGAATTTTGTCAAAGGCCTTTTCTGCATCTATTGAGATAATCATGTGGTTCTTGTCTTTGGTTCTGTTTATATGCTGGATTACGTTTATTGATTTGCGAATGTTGAACCAGCGTTGCATCCCAGGGATGAAGCCCACTTGATCATGGTGGATAAGCTTTTTGATGTGCTGCTGAATCCAGTTTGCCAGTATTTTATTGGGGATTTTTACATTGATGTTCATCAGGGATATTGGTCTAAAATTCTCTTTTTTTGTTGTGTCTCTGCCAGGCTTTGGTATCAGGATGATGTTGGCCTCATAAAATGAGTTAGGGAGGATTCCCTCATTTTCTATTGATTGGAATAGTTTCAGAAGGAATGGTACCAGCTCCTCCTTGTACCTCTGGTAGAATTCAGCTGTGAATCCATCTGGTCCTGGACTTTTTTTGGTGGGTAGGCTATTAATTATTGCCTCAATTTCAGAGCCTACTATTGGTCTATTCAGGGATTCAACTTCTTTCTGGTTTAGTCTTGGAAGAGTGTAAGTGTCCAGGAAATTATCCATTTCTTCTAGATTTTCTAGTTGATTTGCGTAGAGGCGTTTATAGTATTCTCTGATGGTAGTTTGTATTTCTGTGGGGTCGGTGGTGATATCCCCTTTATCACTTTTTATTGCATCTATTTGATTCTTCTCTCTTTTCTTCTTTATTAGTCTTGCTAGTGGTCTGTCAATTTTGTTGATCTTTTCAAAAAACCAACTCCTGGAGTCATTGATTTTTTGGAGGGTTTTTTGTGTCTCTATCTCCTTCAGTTCTGCTCTGATCTTAGTTATTTCTTGCCTTCTGCTAGCTTTTGAATGTGTTTGCTCTTGCCTCTCTAGTTCTTTTAATTGTGATGTTAGAGTGTCCATTTTAGATCTTTCCAGCTTTCTCTTGTGGGCATTTAGTGCTATAAATTTCCCTCTACACACTGCTTTAAATGTGTCCCAGAGATTCTGGTATGTTGTATCTTTGTTCTCATTGGTTTCAAAGAACATCTTTATTTCTGCCTTCATTTCGTTATGTACCCAGTAGTCATTCAGGAGCAGATTGTTCAGTTTCCATGTAGTTGAGCGGTTTTGATTGAGTTTCTTAGTCCTGAGTTGTAGTTTCATTGCACTGTGGTTTGAGAGACAGTTTGTTATAATTTCTGTTCTTTTACATTTGCTGAGGAGTGCTTTACTTCCAATTATGTGGTCAGTTTTGGAATAAGTGTGATGTGGTGCTGAGAAGAATGTATATTCTGTTGATTTGGGGTGGAGAGTTCTATAGATGTCTATTAGGTCTGCTTGCTGTAAAGCTGAGTTCAATTCCTCGATATCCTTGTTAACTTTCTGTCTCGTTGATCTGTCTAATGTTGACAGTGGGGTGTTGAAGTCTCCCATTATTATTGTATGGGAGTCTAAGTCTCTTTGTAAGTCTCTAAGGACTTGCTTTATGAATCTGGGTGCTCCTGTATTGGGTGCATATATATTTAGGATAGTTAACTCTTCCTGTTGAATTGATCCCTTTACCATTATGTAATGGCCTTCTTTGTCTCTTTTGATCTTTGATGGTTTAAAGTCTGTTTTATCAGAGACTAGGATTGCAACCCCTGCTTTTTTTTTTTGTTCTCCGTTTGCTTGGTAGATCTTCCTCCATCCCTTTATTTTGAGCCTATGTATGTCTCTCCATGTGAGATGGGTCTCCTGAATACAGCAGACTGATGGGTCTTGACTCTTTATCCAGTTTGCCAGTCTGTGTCTTTTAATTGGACCATTTAGTCCATTTACATTTAAGGTTAATATTGTTATGTGTGAACTTGATCCTGCCATTATGATATTAACTGGTTATTTTGCTCGTTATTTGATGCAGTTTCTTCCTAGCCTCGATGGTCTTTACATTTTGGTATGTTTTTGCAATAGCTGGTACTGGTTGTTCCTTTCCATGTTTAGTGCTTCCTTCAGGGTCTCTTGTAAGGCAGGCCTGGTGGTGACAAAATCTCTAAGCATTTGCTTATCTGTAAAGGATTTTATTTCTCCTTCACTTATGAAACTTAGTTTGGCTGGATATGAAATTCTGGGTTGAAAATTCTTCTCTTTAAGAATGTTGAATATTGGCCCCCACTCTCTTCTGACTTGTAGAGTTTCTGCTGAGAGAGCTGCTGTTAGTCTGATGGGCTTCCCTTTGTGGGTAACCTGACCTTTCTCTCTGGCTGCCCTTAAGATTTTTTCCTTCATTTCAACTTTGGTGAATCTGGCAATTATGTGTCTTGGAGTTGCTCTTCTTGAGGAGTATCTTTGTGGCGTTCTCTGTATTTCCTGAATTTGAATGTTGGCCTGCCCTACTAGGTTGGGGAAGTTCTCCTGGATGATATCCTGAAGAGTGTTTTCCAACTTGGTTCCATTTTCCCCCTCACTTTCAGGCACCCCAATCAGACGTAGATTTGGTCTTTTTACATAATCCCATACTTCTTGCAGGCTTTGTTCATTTCTTTTTCTTCTTTTTTCTTTTGGTTTCTCTTCTCACTTCATTTCATTCATTTGATCCTCAATCGCTGATACTCTTTCTTCCAGTTGATCGAGTCAGTTACTGAAGCTTGTGCATTTGTCACGTATTTCTCGTGTCATGGTTTTCATCTCTGTCATTTCATTTATGACCTTCTCTGCCTTAATTATTCTAGTTATCAATTCTTCCACTCTTTTTTCAAGATTTTTAGTTTCTTTGTGCTGGGTACGTAATTCCTCCTTTAGCTCTGAGAAGTCTGATGGCCTTCTTCTCTCATCTCGTCAAAGTCATTCTCTGACCAGCTTTGATCCATTGCTGGCGATGAGCTGTGCTTCTTTGCAGGGGGAGATGCGCTCTTATTTTTTGAACTTCCAGCTTTTCTGCCCTGCTTTTTCCCCATCTTTGTGGTTTTATCTGCCTCAGGTCATTGATGGTGGTGACATACTGATGGGGTTTTGGTGTAGGTGTCCTTCCTGTTTGATAGTTTTCCTTCTAATAGTCAGGTCCCTCAGCTGTAGGTCTGTTGGAGATTGCTTGAGGTCCACTCCAGACCTGTTTGCCTGGGTATCAGCAGCAGAGGTTGCAGAAGATAGAATATTGCTGAACAGCGAGTGTACCTGTCTAATTCTTACTTTGGAAGCTTCCTCTCAGGGGTGTACTCCACCGTGTGAGGTGTGGGGTGTCAGTCTGCCCCTAGTGGGGGATGTCTCCCAGTTAGGCTACTCAGGGGTCAGGGACCCACTTGAGCAGGCAGTCTGTCCCTTCTCAGATCTCAACCTCCCTGTTGGGAGATCCACTGCTCTCTTCTAAGCTGTCAGACAGAGTCGTTTGTGTCTGCAGAGGTTTTTGCTGCTTTTGTTGTTGTTGTTGTTGTTGTTTAGCTGTGCCCTGTCCCCAGAGGTGGAGTCTACAGAGACAGGCAGTCTTCCTTGAGCTGCTGTGAGCTCCACCCAGTTCGAGCTTCCCAGTGGCTTTGTTTACCTACTTAAGCCTCAGCAATGGCAGGTGCCCGTCCCCCAGCCTCTCTGCTGCCTTGCGGTTACATGGCAGACTGCTGTGCTAGCAACGAGGGAGGCTCCGTGGGTGTGGGACCCTCCCGGCCAGGTGTGGGATATAATCTCCTGGTGTGCCCATTTTCTTAAAGTGCAGTATTGGGGTGGGAGTTACCCAATTTTCCAGGTGTTGTGTCTCAGTTCCCCTGGCTAGAAAAAGGGATTCCCTTCCCCCTTGCTCTTCCCAGGTGAGGCGATGCCTTGCCCTGCTTCAGCTCTCGCTGGTCGGGCTGCAGCAGCTGACCAGCATGGATTGTCTGGCATTCCCTAGTGAGATGAACCCAGTACCTCAGTTGAAAATGCAGAAATCACCGGTCTTCTGTGTCTCTCACTCGCGCTGGGAGTTGGAAACTGGAGCTGTTCCTATTCAGCCATCTTTCTCCGCCCACCGACAGAGATTTTAATTCTTCCTGGGATGCAGTTCCCAGAGGGAGGGACAGACCACCATTTTTACTGTTTTGGCGACTAAGCCAATCCAGTCTGTGGGCTTTGGGGAGCCTATGCTGACCGGGGCAGAAGCAATACTCCAGCGTAGTGTGGCTGCTCTATGAAAATGTGGTCAGACTGTGTCTTTAAAAAGGTTCCTAATCCCATTTCTCCTCCAACTGGGTGAAACCTCCCAACTGGGGCCTCCACGTACCCTTACTGGTATCTTCCAGCTGACAGAGATTTGAATTACCCTCAGGACAGAATTCCCAGTTGGAGGGGTGGACCACCACCTTAGCTGTTTGGGCAACCACCATTCCAGCTTGTGGGCTTTTGAGAGTTCAAACTGACCCCAGGTGGAAGGGATCCCCCAGCACAGCACAACTGCTCTACCAAAACACGGCCAGAGTGCTTCTTTAAGGGGGTCCCTGATTCATTCCTCATCACTGGATAGGACCTCCCACCTGGGCCCTCCAGCCACCCCTGCCAGTGTTCTCTGGCCAACAGAGATTTGAAAACTTCCCGGGACAGAGCTTTGAGAAGGAGGGGTGTGCTGCCATCTTTGCTGTTTGGGCAACTTAGCTGTTCCAGCCTCCAGACTTTGGAGAGCCCAAACCAAGTAGGGGTGGAAGCAGTATCCCAGCACAGCACAGTTATTCTATGAAAGCATACTGTGACTTTAAGCAGGTCTCTGATCCCATTCCTCCTGACTGGGTGAGACCTCCCCACTGGGGTCTCTAGCCACCTCCTACAGATGTGTTCAGGTTGGCAACAGGTCCGTACCTCCCTGAGACAGAGCTCACAGAGGAAGGGGCAGGCTGCCCTCTGCTGTTTTGCAGCCTTCACTGGTGATACCTCCAGGTACTGGAAAATCTGAGGTAACTAGGGATTGCAGCAGACCCCAGCAAACCACAGCAGCCCTATGGAAAAGTGGCCAGACAGTTAAAAGAAAATGAAAATCCCATCCGAAGGTCAGCAACCTCAAAGATTGTTGGTAGATAAGTCCACAAAGATGAGAAAGATTCAGTGCAAGCATTCTGAAAACTCAAAAACTTAGAGTGCCCTATTTCCTCCAAATGACCACATCACCTCTCCAGCAAGGGTTTAAAACTGGGCTGAGGCTGAGATAGCTAAAATGACAGAAGTAGAATTCAGAATGTGGATAATAATGAACTTTACTGAGTTAAAGGAATGCGTTGTAACCTAATGCAAGGAAGCTAAAAGTTATGATAAAATATTTCAGCTGACAGACAAAATAGCCAGTATAAAGAAGAATGTAAGTGAACTTCTAGAACTGAAAAACACAATAAAATAATTTCATTATACAGTTACAAGTATAAATAGCAGAATAAACCAAGCAGAATAAAGAATCTCCGAGCTTGAAAACTGTCTTTCTGAAATAAGACAGGTAGGCAAGCCATGGTGGTTCACACCTGAAATCCCAGCACTTTGGGAGGCTGAGGTGGGTGGATCACTTGAGGTCAGGAGTTCAAGACCAGCCTGTTCAACATGATGAAACCCTGTCTCTACTAAGAACAGAAAAATTAGCTGGGCATGGTGGTATGCACCTGTAATGACAGCACTTAGAAAGCTGAGGCAAGAGAATTGCTTGAACCCAGAAGGTGGAGGTTGCAGTGAGTTGAAATCATGCCACTGCACTCCAGCCTGGGCAACAGAGTAAGACTCTGTTGCAAAAAAAAAAAAAAAAGAAGAAGAAGAAGAAGAAGAAGAAGAAGAAGAAGAAGAAGAAGAAGAAGAAGAAGAAGAAGAAGAAGAGAAAGAAAGAAGAAGAAAAAGAAAAAAGAAGAAGACAGGCAAGCAAGAAAACAGATAAAATAATAAAAAAGAATTAACAAAATATCCAAGAATTATGAGATTATATAAAGAGACTGAATCTATGACTGATTGGTGACCTGAAAGAGATGGGGAGAATGGAACCAATTTGGAAAACATATTTCAGGGTATCATCCATGAGAACTTCCTGAACCTAGCTAGACAAGCCAACATTCAAATTCAGCAAATGCAGAGAACCCCAGTAAGCTACTCCATGAGAAGATCCCTAAGACACATAATCATCAAATTCTCCAAGGTCGAAATAGAAGAAATAATGTTAAAGGCAGATAGAAAGGACAGATCACTTACAAGGTATTCCATAGTATTCCATAGTATTGCTCATCAGACTAACAGCACACATCTCAGTGGAAACCTTACAAGTCAGAAGAGATTGGTTCCCAAAATTTAACATTCTTAAAGAAAAGACATTCCAACCCAGAAATTTATATCTGGCAAAATCTTCATAAGTGAAAGAGGAATAAGAATCTTTTCAGACAAACAAATGCTGAGGGAATTTATTACTACCAGACCTGCCTTGGACACACTTTACCTATGTAACAAACCTGCATATGTACTCATAAACTTATTTAAAAAAAAAAAAAAAGGATAGGAATTCTGACACATGCTACAACATAGACGAAGCTCAAGGTCATTATACTAAGTGAAGTAAGCCAATCATAAAAAGGCAAATACTGAATGATTCCGCTTATATGAAGTACCTAGAATAGTCAAATTCATAGAGACAGAAAACAAGATGATGGTTGCCAGGGGCTGTGAAGGGAGAAATGGGGAGTTAGTGTTTATTAGTACAGAGTTTGCAAGATTAAAAAATTTCTGTGAATGGATAATGGTGACAGTAGCACAACAATGTGAATACTTAAGTCTGCTGAATTATACTTAAAAATGGTTAAAAATGGTAAATTTTATATTATGTGTATTTTACCAGCATTTAAAAATTTTGCAGAGAACTGTACATAAACACACACTCCAGAGTACATGTAACGCTGTGAAATCTAAATAAGCTTGGAAGATTATATCAATGTCAGTTTCTTGGTGGTGATATTATACTATGGTTATGCAGAATGTTATTATTAGGTGAAATTGGGTGAAGGGTATTCAGAATTTCTCTGTATTATTTCTCACAGTTGTGTATATGAATATACAGCTATCTCAAAATAGAAAGTAAGAAAGACAAAAAAAAGATGAAGAACACACATACATTTCTATCTGTGTAACAGGGATGGAGGATTCCAGGAGAGGTGAGTTTCTATACCTCAGTTTCCTCACTTTTAAAATGAGGCTAATATCACCATTCTGTGGAAATGTAAGAGAATATTTATTATGAGGACATGCCTATGGAAGTAAAAGGATTACAAGGGCATTATGTATGCTACCTACTTTAAAAAGGTGCGCACACGCACAAATTCTATTTATCTATACATGGAAAAAGGGAATGATAAAGCAAATATGACACAATTTTAACATTCTTGGTAATCCCAATTATTTTCAACTTTTCTATAAGTTTGGAATTATTTCAAAATAAAAAGTAAAAAATAAAGGTTGTAAAACAGATGGAAATCTTATATCAAAATTAATAAAATTATATTTCTTTAAGGATAAAAAATATAAATATTAAATTATGCTAAAAATTTATATTACCAAACTTACATAATACTCAGAGAAAAAGTCATAATATTGATTGGTATTACCAAAAAAAGACATTAAGTAAATATTTAAAAAGTTAATACACTCAAATAATATAAGAGCAGAACTAGAGGGCTGGGTGTGGTGGCTCACACCTGTAATCCCAGCACTTTAGGAGGCCGAGGCAGGAGGACCACCTGAGGTCAGGAGTTTGAGACCAGCCTGGCCAATATGGCGAAACCACACCTCTACTAAAAATACAAAAATTAGTTGGGTGTGGTGACGGGCACCTGTAGTCCCAGCTACTCAGGAGGCTTAGGCAGGAGAATTGTTTGAACCCAGGAGGCAGAGGTTGCAGTAAGCCAAGATTACACCACTGAACTCCAGCCTGGGTGACAGAGTGAGACTCCGTCTCAAAAAAAAAAAAAAGAAAAGAAAAGAAAAAGAAAGAAGTATAAACACAGAAAATAAATTATCATGAAGGGGGAAAATAGATTCATAGCAAGTTATTAAAATCATTTTGGTGTATTCCTTGAAAGTAAATTTTAAAACTTTGATGAAAGGCTTAAGGGACCAATTTTAATGATAGAAATTGAGCAAATTGTCAAATATCTAAACTCTACAAATTGGTCTAAACCCAAGTGGTTTCACAGGGGATTTCTACCAAACCTTAGGAAATAGATTATTTAAATGTCATTTAAATTACCCTAAAATATAAAAATATAAGAAAACCTTCCCAAAAAACTTTTTGTGAAATAAGCATAATATTTACACCAAAGCTTGGCAAAGTAATGAGAGAAAGAAAATGTGCCTGTGAGTGTACTATAGAAAGCTAAAGCTTTATCTCACTTGTTTGAATATCAACGCAAAATTCTTAAATGTTCCAAATAGTAGCTGAGAGAATCCATCAGCACAACCAAATTATAATGTACCATGACCAAATTTATACCAGGTATGCAAGGATCTTTCACCACTAGAAAACTGGTACTTCACCATATTAATAAATCTAATGCAAAAAATAATTTTATTATGATATAATCATGTTTAGATGCCAGAAAGGCATTAATAAAATTCAACATCCATTATTGATTTTTGAAAGTGTGTCCGGAGTTGAAAGTGTGTTCCATTGGGTTCTTGGTCTCACTGACTTCCAGAATGCACCTTCAGGATGAGTGTTACAGCTCTTAAAGTTGGCACAGACAGAAAGAGTGAGCAGCAGCAACATTTATTGTGAAGAGTGAAAGAACAAAGCTTCCTGAGCAGGTTGTAGCTGTTGGCTAGGGTGGCAGTTTTTATTCCCTTATTTGTCCCCGCCCACATCTGCTGATTGGTCCATTTTACAGAGTGCTGATTGGCGTGTTTTTCCAGAGTGCTGATTGGTGCATTTACAATCCTTAACTAGACACAGAGCACTGATTGGTGAGTTGACAATCCTCTAACTAGACAGAAAAGTTCTCCAAGTCCCCATTAGACCCAGGAAGTCCAGCTGGCTTCACCTCTCACAAGTATTAACAAAATAAGAACAGATGGTGTGGTAGGCTGAGATGGCTTACCCAAGATGTCCACTTCTTAACTCCTGGACCCTGTGAATATGTTAATTTACATAGCAAAATATATTTTGAAGGTGTTATTCAGGATTATGAGGTAGAGAGATAATCCTATTATCGATTATTGGATGGGCCTATTGGTGTAATCATGAATTTCTTTGTAAGACACAGGCAGAGGGAGAGGGTTGATAGTACTGAGGAGGAGAGGTGATATGAGGAAGGAAGCAGAGATCAAAGTGCTGCTGCTGTGAACTAAGAAACCCAGAAATTGCAGCACTGCAGCAGCCTCCAGATTCTGGAAGAAGCAAGGAATGAACAATTTTTCCCTGGAGACTTTAGAAGGAACCAGACTTGCTGAAACCTTTAGTCCCTCAGGTTCATTTGCACTTCTGTCGTCCTGTAATTTTTTTTTTTTTTTTTGAAATGGAGTCTCACTCTGTCGCCCAGGCTGGAGTGCAGTGGCACAATCTCGGCTCACTGCAAGCTCCACCTCCCAGGTTCACACTATTCTCCTGCCTCAGCCTCCCAGCTACTTGACATTAGTACTGTTATAAAGAAACTCCAGAGAGTTCCCTTGTCCCTTCTACTATGTGAGAAAGGTGCCTTCTATGAACCAGAAAGTGAGTCCTCACCAGACACAGAACCTGCTGGTGTCTTGATGTCAGGCTTCCCAGCCCCAAGAACTGTGAGAAATAAATTTGTTTATAAGCCACCCAGTGGATGGCATATAGAACATTTTGTTACAGCAGCCTGAATGAATGAAGACATACGCCTTCTCCCCACTCAGAATATCCCAACTCATATGACCTGTCTAAGCTAGGAGCAGGTCGGAGGTTCACGACCCAGTGAGTAATTGAGTGATTTAGAAAATAACTTTATTTTGTTTTTTTCAATAAGTAAGATAATAACAACATGGTTCAATAGTCAAAAGTAACCAATGATTTCAGGGTGAAAAGTCTACCTCCATCACATGTGTCCCAGTCAAATAGGGTCTCACCAAAGGAAAACCAGCATGTTTAGATCTTTGTGCAGCCTTTTAAAGATATTACGATCATGCCACTGCACTCCAGTCTGGGCAACAGAGCAAAACTATCTCAAAACAAAACAAAACAAAACAAAACAAAACAAAACAAAACAAAACAAAAAGATATTCCGGGCATGTACAAGCAACAATCACTATTAACCATTTTTAGTTTTTCATTTGAAAGTATAGGAAATGACCACAATATGATACTACTTCCCACCTGGCAGAATGGATAAAATAAGAAAGATTGACTCTGCCAAACATTGACTTGAATGTGGTAATGGAAATTCCCATATATTACTGGTCAAGAGTGTAAAAGGTCCTTATAGAATGAGTTTGGAAGTATTCTCTCCTCTTCAGTTTTCTGAAAGAGTTTGAGAAAATTTAGTACTAGTTCTTTAAATGTTTGGTAGAATTTAGCAGAAATTCTACCAAATATTTAAAGCAAATCGATCAGATCCTGGGCTTTTCTTTGATGGGAGAGTCTTTATTACTGCTTCAATCTCATTACTTGTTATTGTTCTCTTCAAGTTTTCTATTTCTTCTTGATTCAATTTTGTTAGATTCTATGTGTCCAGAAACCCATCAATTTCTTCTAGATTTTCCAGTTTGTTGGCATATAATTACTCATAATGGTCTCCTGTGATCCTTTATATTTCTGTGGTAGCAATTGCAATGTCTCCTTTCTCATTTCTGGTTTTATTTGAGTACTCTCCTTTTTTTCTTAGTCTAGCTAAATGTTTGTCAATTTTATCTTTTCAAAAACACAACTATTTGGTTAATTTTTGTATTTAAAATCTCTTTCATGTATTTATCTTCTGATCTTTTTTAGTTCTTTCCTTCTACTAATTTTGGGTTTTGTGTATTCTTGTTTTTCTAGTTCCATGAGGTATGAAGTTATGTTATTTATTTAAGATCTTTCTACTTTTTTGATGTAGGCATTAATTGGTATAAACTGCCCTTTTAGAGCTATTTTTGCTGTGTCCCATACGTTTTGGTATGTTGTGTTTTCATTTTCATTTGTCTCAAGAATTTTTAAATTTCCTTTTTAATTTTTTCATTGACCTATTTTTTGTTTAGGAGCATGATGTTTAATTTCCACATATTTGTATAGTTGCTGATGTTTTATCTGTTATAAATTTCTAGTTTTATTCCATTGTGGTCAGAAAAGATACTTGACATTATTTCCACTTTTAAAAGTTTGTTAAAACTTATTTAGATCTCACACATGGTCTGTCCTAGAGAATATTCCATGTGTTGTTGAGAAGAATGTATATTCTGCAGCTATTGGATGGAATGCTCTGTAAATGTCTGTAAGTTTCCTTTGGTCTAGATTGCAGTTTAACTCCAAAGTTTGTTGATTTTCTGTCTGGATGTTCTATTGTTGAAAGTGGGGTTCTGAAGTCCCTTACTATTATTTATTGTACTATAGCCTATCTATCCCTTTAGGTCTATTCATATTTGTTTAATATGTTTTGGTGCTCCAATGTTGGGTACATATACATATACACCCACCCGCTACCCTCCGATAGGCCCCAGTATGTATTATTGCCCTCTATGTGTCCATGCATTCTTATCATTTAGCTCCCTCTTGTAAGTGAGAACATATAATATTTGGTTTTCTGTTCCTGCATTAGTTTGTTAAGGAAAATGGTCCCCAGCTCCATCCATGTCCCTGCAAAGGACATGATCTCATTCTTTTCTATGGCTATGTAGTATTTCATGGTGTATATGTGCCACATTTTCTTTATCCAGTCTATCACTGATGGGCATTTGGGTTGATTCCATGTCTTTGCTATTGTGAACAGTGCTGTAGTGAACATATACGTGCATGTGTCTTTATAATAGAAAGATTTATATGCCTTTGGGTATATACCCAGTAAAGGGATTGCTGGGTTGAATGGCATTTTTGTCTTTAGGTCTTTTAGGAATCACTCCACCATTTTCCACAATGGTTGAACTAATTTACATTCCTGCCAGCATACTACTGCATTTTTTAAATGTATTATCTGGTTGTTTTGAGGATCATGTTTTCTTCTTTTCTTCAGTTACCCTTCCTTTGTGTTCATGTGGTTTTCTTTAGTAGTGTCTTTTGGTGTCATGCTATTTGTTTTCAGCGTATGTATTATAGGTATTTGGTTTGCAGTTACTGTGAGACTTATGAAAAATATTTCATAATAAATTGTTTTAAACTGATAACTTTGAGCACGAAGAAATAAAAAACCTCTACACTTTAACACCATTCCCCACCCCCACATTTTGAATTTCTGATTGCTTTTTTTTTTTACATATTTTTACATTGTCTATTTCTTAACCAATTGTTACAGTTACTATTGTATTTGATAGTTTTGTTCAGTCTTCACACTAAAACTAGAAGTGGTTTACATGCCACAATTACTGTGTTATTCTGAATTTGTCTATATACTTTTATGAGTGTTTTTTTTTTTTTTCTTTTTTCTTTTTTTTTTTTTGAGATGGAGTCTCGCTCTGTCGCCCATACTGGAGTGCAGTGGCCAGATCTCCGCTCACTGCAAGCTCCGCCTCCCGGGTTTACGCCATTCTCCTGCCTCAGCCTCCCGAGTAGCTGGGACTACAGGCGCCCGCCACCTCGCCGGGCTAGTTTTTTGTATTTTTTTCAGTAGAGACGGGGTTTCACCGTGTTAGCCAGGATGGTCTCGATCTCCTGACCTTGTGATCCGCCCATCTCGGCCTCCCAAAGTGCTGGGATTATTACAGGCTTGAGCCACCGCCCCCGGCCATGAGTAATTTTTTTATACGTTCAGATGTTTCCTTGCTGCCCATTAGTATTCTTTTGTTTCAGAATTGCCTTTAGTATTTCTTATAAGACAGAGCTGGTATTGATGAACTCCCTCAGCTTTTGTTCATCTGGGAAAGTCTGTATCACTCCTTCATGTTTAAAAGATATTTTTGGGGGGTACAGTATCCTT
The DNA here is from genome assembly GCF_007565055.1 of Rhinopithecus roxellana. Classification (NCBI taxonomy): domain Eukaryota; kingdom Metazoa; phylum Chordata; class Mammalia; order Primates; family Cercopithecidae; genus Rhinopithecus; species Rhinopithecus roxellana. Next base: position 102,675,909 of record NC_044551.1, read on the forward strand.
GGCTGTCAGTTTTTTTTTTCTTTTAGCACTTTGAATATATCACCCCACTCTCTCCTGCCCTGCAAGGATTCTGCTGAGAAATCTGGAAAAGCTGTACTGGGGCTTTGTTGAATATGATGTTTCTTTTGTCTTGATGCTTTCAGTATTCTTTGTCTTTGTTATTTTAAAAAACAATTTGGTTTAGGGACAGGTTTTTACTATGCTGCTCAGGCTGAAATCAAGCTTCCAGGCTCAGGGGATGTTTTCCCTTCAGCCTTCTAAGTAGCTGGGACTACAGGCATTCACCACCATGCCTGGCTCATTGTCTTTGATTTTTGATAATTTGATTATTATGTGCCTTGGGTAATTCTTCTTTGGATTGAATTTGATTGGTGATCTCTGAGCTTACTGCACCTAGGTCTTATATTCTTTCTACAGATTTGGGGAATTTTCAGCTGTTATTTTCTTGAATATGCTTTCTATCCATTTTTCTCTCTCATCCTCTTTGAGAATTTCTATTATGCAAATGTTAGTTCACTCGATGATGTCATCTAATTTTTTTCCCCCTCTAATTGGGAAATTTCACATCCTCTACCTTTGAGTTCATTGATTCTTTCTCCTGTTTGGTTAAGCCTGCTGCTTAGGCTTTCCAATGAGTTTTTCAGTTCAGTTATTATATTCCTTATTTCTAGAATTTCTATTTGGTTTTTAAAAATTGTTTCAATTTCTTTGTCAAATCTCTCATTTTGTTCCTATATTGTTTTCCAAATCTCATTTAATATTCTACCTGTATTTTCTTATGATCCCTGAAATTCCTTGAGAGGATTATTCTGAATTCATTGTCAGACATTTAATAGGTTTTCAAATTTTCTGGTTCAATTACTGGAGCTTTGTTGGTTTCTTTTGGTGATGTCGTATTTCCCTGAGTTTTCACATTCCTTGTGTCTTTACATTGGTACCTGCACATTTGAAGAGATGGCCACCTCTTCCAGCTTCTGCCCAAGTGTTATTTGGTACAGTTAGACCTTCACTACTTAATGTTGAAACTTAATCTACAGGCTGCTGTTTCTTCCCATTTAGAGGAGGATGTATAGTGAGTATCAAAACTAAAACATGGTACTGGAAGTAACTCACTGCCTTGCCATTGTTTCCTGGTCTGAGGAAGACTTCTAGTGAGTATCAAAACTTAACCTCAGCACCAAAACTTAAACACAGAACTGCAGTAGTTTCCAAGTCTGGAGAAGACTTAAGTACCAGATCTTAATTCTGTCCTTTTAGTTTTTCTGAGTCATGGGAAGGCTCCACATTAACACCTAGGAAGTGTGGAAAATCTGTCCAGGGATCTGAGCTTTCCCACAGATCATGCCCCCCACAGTGCTATGGCGCTGGCCATTCTCCTCAGTGTGGTGTCCCCACTGATGGGAATGCAGAGAAGCTGCCAAGATTCCTGTGCCAGTCACTGCAATGGGCACCTCCATTCTTTATGTATAATTCACTCTGGTAATTTTATATCTTCTCAAGAGACATATTAAACAAGAAAAGTTCAAATTATATAACTCTTTCACTAAAATATGGATTAGATAAAAGAGCACCTATAATAGTTCATATTCAATATGTGTAATAAAGTATCAGCTGGCTGAGATCATTACAGTAATAATTGAGAATACACCATGTTAGTTGCTAAAAAGAGATGGTCAGATAATGCCAGTAACAATAACAAGTCATGAGAGTCTGAGATTTGGATTATACAAATTTCAAAAGGGAAATACCCCAAACCTGCACTGTGGAACACTAGGGGAAGAACTGATGGCAGAATTAGAAGACGTGGTTTTAAGTCTCAGCTCCGCTACTTTACCTCTTAGTACCTCCTCTGCTTTCTCATCTATCCAAATGGCAGTGACTCAGACCATGCCTCCTTTAAAGGGTTATACTTTGACCATCAATTATGTTGGGTCAATGTGCTTTATAAACTACAAATCATTATCAAATATAGTTGTTACTAGTCAGGTATGACTTAAACTATAAGATGTATCCAACCAAGACTTTACCCCTATTCTTGTTTTCACTAGTGCACTGTATAAATTTTGCTGAGAAGAAGTTGAAAAGTCCTCTTCACAGTAGTAAAGTTTTCTTCCACTCTGCTAAGCCTTTATTTCCTCATCTGTAAAAGCAGGATAGTAATAGTATTTCCCTTCTGGAGTATTGTGAGAATTAAATAAAATACCACATTTGAGGTGCTTGGCAAAATGCCTTTCTTGTGGTAAGTACCCATGAAATGACATGTCTTGTTATTATGTTGTTTGTATTATTATGAGCAATGAGCAAGCACTCATTAATATATTATGTAAGTGCTAATTGGAACACCAATGTTCCACAGTTTGTGAATCTAGTTTGTACAATTCTTAAGAAGCTGCTAAAACAATTAAATGGGAGTCCATTAAACTGAGGTGGCTGTAACACCCTGTATTCCTATGTAAGCAAACCAAAACTTAGATTCATTTCCTGTAAGTGGCTAATTTAAAAGAAAATAAAACTTAAGCTCAGCCAATCACAGGCAGCCAACAGGGCATTAGTTGTACTGTTTTGAATGACTCACTGGACTAGTCCAAATAAGGCCATTGTGCAAACATTAAACAATAAAATAATTGCTTTGCTTCCGCATTCACCCTATAAAAACTTTCCTTTCAGCCATCTCTGGAACAACTCAAACTGCTTGTGGTTTGGTGCTGCCTGATTCATGAATCACTGTTTGCTCAGATAAACTCTTTGAAATTTTAATGTGCCTTAGTTTATCTTTCAACAGAGCTATGAAACAGTGTTTTGAAGTTAAGGGTTATATTTAAACAGCTTTTTCTGGAATTATGCATTTAGATATTTTCCTAACATGTCTCATTAAAATTTTTAAATTATATGTACTTATTTCTTTTCCTTGAAACAATTCATTTCTTATTTCTTCTATCAGTTTTCTGATGGATTGGGCATAGTTTCTTATGCCCAAGTAGGGAATGTTAATAGAAGTACCACTTTCGCTGTTACAAATGGTTTCAAGGAGTAGTCAGATCATTCCTGAGTGACAGAATAACAAAATAAAGAAAAGAAAGGCCTATTGAACGTTCACCAAGCCACAACTATTCCAAAACAAATAAAGCTGGTTCACTAAATGTCATACCATAGGCCAAAATAAATCCCACCAGGGTAAAGAGTTAAACAAAACAAAACAATAAAAAACAACCTCAGGGTGCTAAAGGTCTTTTGAAACACAGAGACAAGGGAATAATCCCTTAAGGAAAGGATTGATAGATTTAATTTCTTTAAGTCAAAAAATAACATAAATAAAACTAAAATGAAAACAGCAAACTAGGAAAAATATTTGTAACATATACGACAGATTTACGTCTTTATTATACAGGGGAATAAAGATTGTGTGCAATGATGTATGTGAAAGGATTTTGTAATGGTGATAAATGAGACAATTCAGTTTATAAAATAGGGATAGTTTATAGAATGGCCAAAAATTATACATTTGTTACAAATTAGGTTGTAAAATAATACTTTAAAAAATACTTAAAATATATATGTAATCTTACAAATAAAATACTTAAAATACTTAGAAAGTGTTCACATATAATTAAATGGAAATTGTTATAACACAATATGTTTAATATGGTGTGAATTTTAAGAGTATGTTTTGACAAAACTGCCAAAATATGATTCTAAGAGATATGAGCATATTAAATGTTCTTTTGTTTTTCTGTTTTCCAAAATTTTGACAATGAATATATATTCTAACCAAACCCCTAATATATGTTATTTTAAAAACATATCATAAACATAGTAAAAATAATGAGTAGGAAAAACATTCCAACATATTTAACAAAAAATTAACAGCTTCTTACCTTGATGCTGCCTCCTATTTTCTGAGCTAAATCTTAGTTTTATTCTGTTAATTACATAACTTGAACAGAGTTTCATCAGATCTTATATTTAAGAATGTATATCACAGAAAAATAAATATAAATTGTCTAATTTTATGGTTAAATAAAATTATGCTAATTCATAAGATAGAATGTTGTGCAACTATTAAATATGCATGTTTAAAAGAATAATGCTATGATCAAAGCAAATTGCATAGCAGTCTATTCAAAATAATCCCAATCATGCTTTTGTTCAAATTTCACTTTTTCAATAAAGCCTCTCCTGATTACTGCATTTAAAATTTCAACCCCCTCCCCTCTGTCCCCAAATCTCTGACCACCTTGCTTAATCTGCACTATTTTTTCCATGTGCTTCATACCCTCTACCATACTACATTTTTATTACGATGATTGTTTATTGTTTGTTTCTTCATAGAATGTTGGTAGGCACCTAATGAAAATTTGTTGAATGAATGAATGAATTTGAGTAGAGCCATAGAAAAAATTAGAAAGAAATACAAGAAAAATTAGAAAAATATCAATTGTAGCTGTTTTTAGACAGTGTGATTGAGTAGTGATTATTTTCTTCTTTATTCTTCCCTAGCTGTACAAAGTTTCTGCAACAAACGTGAATCACTTTTATAATGAGGAAAACATGTGTTTGTGTGCATGTGTGTATGTATATATACGTTTAAAGAATGTTAAACTATGTGTCAAGGTAGATCTTTACCCCTGAATCATTCTAGGTATTCTGTGTTTTCAGAAACCTCCTGGGGAAATGATTTTACAATCTTTCTCATCATTCTGCATGAGGGTTTAACATCTGCGAGTCAAGAAACATTTATTTCTGTCTCACTTAGTTCTGCTTGCCATTGGCAAGGTTAAATGCTGCCTGTGGATCGACTGTCAGGCACTAAGGCAAGCATTGAAGACAAGAAAAACGGGGCAGGAGAGAGACACATTGTTTTACAGTGATGGAGTAATGACAATGAAAAGGTAAGTAGGAGGAAGAGAGAAGAGAAAAGACAGCACAATGACAAGTTATAAACATTTGTTTATCCTCTTTGATGTGCTAGCATCCTATGCTGGGTGCTACAATGTGCATAGAGGAGATTGTAATACTGTTCCTGTCCTCAAGAGTTTATAATGTGGTAGGGGAGCTTAAAGCCTAATATTTACTCCTTGTCTCCAGCCATAACCATAGCAGGTGTTTATTGACTTAGAGGGATCCTGCTCATTAGTAGCTGTGTTAAGTGGCCTCTGATGGGAATGGATGCTAGACAACTAAGTATAATAAAACTGTTTTGATACTTACTGTAAAAAAAAAAAAAAGTTTGACTACTTTAAATTATCCTTCTATGAATTATCCCCCTTATGCATTATCTGCAGCTTCATTTTGCTGGATCTTGTCTTTCTGCCTAATTTTGATCCTTGACTAGCTCTTCATTAGGACAATCAAGACATACACTTAAAACTTTTCAAAATAACTTTAAGACCGGCCTAGGTGAAACATAAATAGGTCTGTCTGGAATAGGAAAGACCATATTAAAATTAGAGAGGCAAGCATGAATGATCTAACGTTTTTATGTTTGAGGTATTTGCTCTTAGGGTGTTTCCTTCTCTCCAAGAAATGGAGAATTGTTTGGAAGGCTGGTGTAAATCCTTCCTACTCTCTATCTTCTGGGAGATGAAAAACACTAAGCTAATCATCGTCTGTCCTAGGATGTTCCTGATAAGCAACCTTTGATAGTTTTCTTCAAAAGAACCCAAATTTATTTGACTTTCTCCCTTGAGTCTTTTGCTTCTAACACTATTAGTTTTTGCAGAAACATTATCTAGTTCTCTGCAGCATCCTGAAGTGGTGGGACCCTATCCTAACACCAGTGTTTCATTTGAGGTTTGAACTCTGTCAGTTCTCATGGGGTAGTTGTGTCTTGGCTCTGATTTTGAATTCTACTTCCATTTTTACATCTAGATAAAATATATTTCCTTAGGCACCAGTATTGCCACAGTTACTGCTGATTTATATGCACCTTTGAGTCACTTGTGCCTTTCTGTCCTGGGACTGCTGAGCCTCTGTGGTTCAGTAGAATGGCCATGGGAACTGAAATTTAGAAACCCGGGTTTGGGTTCCAGCCTTACCCCTTCCCGTCACCGTGGCTTTAGTAAAATTTAATTTAGGTCTCTCAACCTACACTGGGTGTTTGTAAGCATTAACTAGGGGAGCAAACGTGAAAATGCTTTCTAAACTGGAATCAGAAATAAAAACACTGTTTTGTTTCCGTTTTTGGGGGGATGAGCTTCTTGAATCTCTTGTTCTTTCCCATCAAAAGGCTCTCCTTTGCTTTTCCAGGCTACCCTGAGAGGGGTTAATAACCCCAGCACTTTCGGAGGCTGAGGCAGGTGGATCACCTGAGGTCAGGAATTCGAGATTAGCCTGGCCATCATGGTGAAACCCCATCTCTACTAAAAATATGAAAATTAGCCAGGCATGGTGGTGGGCCCCTGTAATCCTAGCTACTTAGGAGTCTGAGGCAGGAGAATCGCTTGAATCTGGGAGGTGGAGGTTGCAGTGAGCTGAGATAGTGCCACTGCACTGCAGCCTGGGCAACAGAGTGAAACTGTCTCAAAATAAATAAAATAAAATAAAATAAAATAAAATAAAATAAAATAAAATAAAATACTCCTCCAGCCCCTTTTCCCCTAGTTCTTGCCTCCTGTTAAGATACCATCTTAACAGTCCCTTAACAGTCTCAGGAAGCTAGACATCTTACCGTGGTAGTTTCCCCTTCAAATATGCTTAGTAGTACCACAGCCCTCTCCTCTTTAGCTCCTGGAATACTTAAAAGTTTCCAATGATCTATGAGATTTGATTATTGAAATTCATTGTGGCTCAGGAGGCAGACTGTCTGGATTCCACTCCTGGCTGACACTCACCAGGTATGTAACTTCGGGCACCGTAATGCATGCCTCTATGCCTCAGTCTTTATACCTATAAGATATAGATGATTATAGTGCCTACCCCATAGAACTATTGTGAGCATGTGAGGAGTCAGGGCATACGAACCATGTAAACTGTGCTGGACATGTAGTGAGTACTCAATGCCGGTCACCTGCCACTGTGTGAAGGGGACTCCTCTGCTGCATTTGCCACCTGTGTGGAAGCTCCATGAGGGACCATGCTTTGTCTTTGAAGTACAAGAACAAGGCCTGACTTAGAAAAAGTGCTTAATAAAGATTTGTTGAATGTCATAATGAATTTATGGATTTAAATTCTAAATTTAAATCTAAACCAGTACTCTTAAAATGCTGGGATCATGATTTCATTATCCCTGTTACATTTAATCAAGTCAAAAAGCAGAAGAATTAAAGCCAAACCTTTAGAAAAATAATTCCCCTGATGTTGCATCTAAATCACTGGTAACTATTTGTAGATACCATGAACTTCCATTCATGGCACTGCCTAGTCATTTTTGGTGTCTAAAATAATAATTAATAAATATTTGCCAGAGTACAAAGAGCTCTGCTAGACATTTTGGATGAGACAACAAATGACTCTCTCTCCATTCAAGATGAGGGCTGTGAAGTTAGAACATAGTATCAAAATAAGTCTGTACCAAAAGAGTAGACAAGCCCTCTCTCTGCTGGTGGCAGATGGTGAACTTTGTCATGGGTCAAGGAACATGGGGAAATTCATAATTACTCAGGTGTGCTTCTCCCCCCTCCACCACATCCATCATTTTGTTAATACATAAATAACTCTGAATGTATTTTTTCTTACCCCTCTGTCCTGTATTTGCTATTTTTCCTTCTAATAGTTTGTTCTATAGTTTTATTGACAGAGGCAACTCAAATCATTTTCAGTCTTAAAAATTTTCTTAGTCTTAACCAAATATCTTAACAATTGTAAATGTAAAGAAAAGCTCCATTGAAACAGTAAGTGTTTTAATTAGTTCACATAAAATATATTCTTTTGGAAAAGAAATTAATATCTCCAAGAGATGTTTACACGTCCCATGTTTATTACAGCATTATTCACAATAGCTAAGATATGAAATCAACTTAAGTTTCCATAAATAATGTTAGTATTATTCAGCTTTAAGAAGAAGGAAATCTTGCCGGGTGTGGCGGCTCACGCCTGTAATCCCAGCACTTTGGGAGGCCAAGGCGGATAGATCACAAGGTCAGGAGGTTGAGACCACCCGAACTAACATGGTGAGACCCCGTCTCTACTAAAAAATACAAAAAATTAGCCGGGCGAGGTGGCGGGCGCCTGTAGTCCCCACTACTTGGGAGGCTGAGGCAGGAGAATGGCGTGAACCTGGGAGGCGGAGCTTGCAGTAAGCCGAGATCGTGCCACTGCACTTCAGCCTGGGCGACAGGATGAGACTCTGTCTCAAAAAAAAAAGGAAATCTTGTCATTTGTGACAACCTGGATGAACCTGGAGAACATTATGCTAAGTGAAATAAGTCAGGCACAGAAAGATAAATACTGCATGATTTCACCTCACTTAAGTGGAATCTTAAAATACTGCATTATTTCTTTCACTTAAGTGAAATCTTAAGTCAAACTTGTAGGACCAGGGAGTAGAATGGTGGTGGCCAGGGGCTAGAGGAAATGGCAAGGTATTGGATAAAGGGTACATTTCAGTTATTCAGGATAAGTTCTGGAGTCACGACATGGCGACTATAGTTAGTAATACCGGATTGTATACTTAAAATTTGCTAAGAGAACAGATCTTAGAAATGTTCTCACCACACATACAAACAAAAGGTAACTGGGAGGCTATATTTATATGTGTGTGTGTGTGTGTGTGTGTGTGTATACATGTATGTGTATGTATCAGAGGTGGCCAGTTAAATTTCTCAGGTGAGTAGCTATCTTAAAAGTGCTAAACAGATTATATCATATGCAATGAACACCTTTCCCTGGATGAGCAGGTAGTTTAGAGGATGAAAACTAGATCAGAGGTAGCAGTTATCGTGCTGCCTACCCAATGGCCTTCAGCCCTCTGTCTTCCTAGTTAGTAGAGCTCATCTCCCTAGAGAGGCCCCAAATGCCAAACAGTTTCATTCCCAGTCTGCCTTATAACATAGGCACAGGATTCAGGGGTGTGTGAGTAGAAGTCTGCTGAGTGGCTTCTGGGAAAGGCTTTTATCCCTAATTACAAAATGATAATTAATAAACACATTTTTTTTCTACCTTGACATTGGTACTGAAGAACGTGAAGCCTGGAGCCATAGCAGCCTTCTTGGGACTCTAACATTAAAAACCAAATACTGAACATACTATAAAAGAAAGGAGGAAAGAATCTGGGCTTCTGATGACATCTCTAACTGCTACACTCACCTTCCTGGTGTGTGAGAAGAGAAATGTGCTTGCTACCACCTACCTTTAGTTGACTATTCTGTTATAAGCAGTCAAAACTATACGATGTATCAGGGTCACTTGGCTGTCATACTGCAAGACCAAATAGTATCAACTAAGCAACTTATTTTCAAAATGGGCCTACGTGAACCAGTGAAACATTTAGAACAGGGCAATGGATTGGCCCATGGGAGTTAGGAATTCCGGTTTCTATCATTTCAGCTCTGGCATCAACTAGTTAAGTGATTGGTACTAGATAAGTCATATAACCTCTCTGGTGTGCAATTTCTTTACCTGTAAAATGAGATATTTGGATTGAGAAAGCACTTAGGTCCCTCCCTTTCATCTCTAACATTCTCAGATTCTATGTTTAAAGTAGCATCTCAGATAGGGTTCCCAAAGAAGCCAACTGAATCTGACATAAGCTTGAAGGAGGTTTATTAGGAAGTGGTCTTGGGATCAGCATCTGTGAAAGAGGTGGAGAAGGTACAAGATTGGCCAGAGGGAGAATATGAGAATATGAGGGAGAATGAAGTCTCAGTGGAGGCCTCAGCCATGGGATTGCTGAGGCTGGGATACAGGAGCAGGGAGGCTGGACCTTTGTTACTCCCACATCCATCAGTGGAGGAGGCTGCCCCAGGAGGAGGGGTGAGGTGGCTCTCTCTCCAGCAATACAATCCACATAAGGGGCAGATGGCAGAGGGCTTTCTGCAGGGAGCACTCCCAGCAGCTGCGGAATGTGCTTCATTCCTGAATGGGGATCTGAGTAGTGCACCCACCATGAGTAGGAACCAAAGTTTACCTGTGTTAACAACACAAGGTTGACATCTTTCATTCCATTTTAATTGCTGAGTTTTTTTCAGTATGGAAAATTTCAAGCCTCCACAAAAGTAGAGAGAATAGTATAATGAACACTCATCTATTTCTCTCCCATCCTCAATAAAGGTCCACATTCTACCATTCTAGTTGCACATATTCCCCACCTCTATATTATTCCCCTCTGCTGGAATATTTTAAAGAAAACTCAAAATATTCTAATAATCACTTAGGGTTGATTAAATTCAACATGCCATAGATTGTTTAGGGTGTCCACATGTGTCTCCAATGTAAAGGTGTCATTGATTAGAATATTTTAAATCATAACAGGTTACTATTTCCCCATCTTCTATGAGTTTATTTCAAGGACTTCTCATGAAGTCCTGAAGGGACACTTTCAAGCCTCAGAGATTTCACCTTCCCCCTTCTTTCACACAGTAGTAGGAAACTACAAAGTGTGGCACTGGGTTTTAAACTGGGAGCAGTAGGTCCCATTATGAGCCAAGCCAATTAGGGGCTCCTAGTCAATAATATGTTTCACCACAGTATTTAGATGAGCAATGGTAAGCTGCAAAGCATTACTTGGTAAATGATGATTTTTAGGTTCCCAAGGTCAGTAGAACCAGGTTTTAAAATAGTGTTTGTTTTTGCTATGCCCTCACTTTTCAAAAATTCTTCCACATAATGGCCCTGTTCAATCATCTTTATTTCCAAATATTCATGTCCACTGACACTTCTGATAAAATGGAGGGTCTCAGCCCTATTGCCATAAAAGGGATCCCAGACGAAAAGGGATCACTAACAAAGTGATATGTTTAATTCCTTTCAAAAATCAACTGGGATGTGTAGAAAGATAGACACTGAAGGAAAGTTCAGATTGAATGCATCTCCCAAGCCATGTGCTCACAGGAGTTCCTCTGAGCTGTCTGCTACTTACTTGCCACTTACATTGTTTTCTAGAGAATGCATCTTTAATTCGGTTTTGTTTTCTTTCTTATGGGAAGCCTGGCTACAGAGACAGACGAAAAGGTTTTAATTCTTAAGTGATTGTTCAGAAGCATAAAAGCCTGAGGCAGTCTAGTTCATGTGTATTAATACTATAGAAGGACAGATGAGGACTAAAGACGGCAGTGTCTCTCCTAAAAAAGCATGTAGTTCAATTGTGAGGAAAAGCCAGGCAAGCATGGAAGTCCAATAAGAACAGTTACTTGAAAGCACAAAAATAAAATGAGTGTAACTTATACATAGATACAACCACCTTCATGCAGTCTAAGAAATTTAGATGTTTCTCATGCTGCTTGAAAAGTTAGCCAAATAATGAATTCAAGGTTTAAAATTCAAAGGGTAGAGAATATACTTGGGAACTGAAATATCAACCTTACATGGTGCTTCCATGATGCTCATGAAAGAGGTTTTTATTTGGAAGTATATGTTTCAAGGTCACAAAGTGGAATATAATTTTAATAACTCTTCTAAGGCTCAGTATCACTGGGACTAGGCAAACACTAGTGAAATTATTTTGCTTCTAAGAAATAAAGACTTGAAATATGAGATAGAAAAGTTCTAAGAGAAGCAGACAAAATCCAACAATATAAAATAAAATTATATATCACAATCAAGTGTTTCCTAGACTACATTAGAAAATCAATTATAGAAAGTTATCACAGTAATAAACACATATGATTATCTCAATAATGAAAAACTATTGACAAAATTGAATGTACATTTATAATAAAATATCTTATCAAGGAAGGCACAGAGCTATACTTACTGAACCTGATCAAGTATATCGACAGGAAACATCACAATTAATGGTATTGTTGTGAGCCTTCCTTTTAAAGTCAGAAATGAGACAAGATTGCCTATTATTAATTCTATTCAAACTTGTATTAGTGGTCTTCTCCAATGCAGTTATGGCAAAAATAAATAATAAGTAAAATGTGTAAGGACTGGATAATAACAAAACTATCTTATTCCCAAATAAAATCATTGTGTAGAAGAAAATCTACAGAAAAAGATTTACAAGTTGCTGGATATAAAAATCAATGTACAAAAATCAGTTGCATTTCTATACTCCAGCACTGAATAGTTAAGAAAAATTTAAATAGATCCCATTAATATATCATTAAAAACATAAAGATTCTAGGAATAAAATTTTTAAAATATGTGTAAAACTTCTATGAATAGTATACATATGTAACAAACCTGCACGTTATGCACATGTACCCTAGAACTTAAAGTATAATAAAAAATAAAAATAAAATAAAAAATAAAAAATAAAAAAAATAAAAAAAAAGAAAGCTATAGCTATAAAAGCAGTACTTTTGGTAATAGAGTTTAGAAAGAAAATAATTTTGTGTGAAAAAGAATCTTGTATGATAAATTTTTGTCCTAGAATAAAACAGAAAGTTCAAGCACGTCAAAAAAAAAAAAAAACAAAACAAACAAACAAACAAAAAAAAAACTTCTATGAATAAAATGACAAGGCTTTATTGAAATACAACAGAGAAGGCTTAATCACACCATCTACCATGTTCATGGATTGGAAATTTCAATATTTTTAAGGACAGTGTTCCCCAAATTGATATTTAGATTCAATATGATTTCATTAAAACTACCAAAGTGTTTTTTTTTCTGTGAAAATGACAAGCTGATTCTAATATTTATATGGACCAAGGGGAATTTAGCTTAACAGATATCACCATTTATAATAAATAATAATTGATCCAATATCTTATCAGTTTAGGGATGGTCAAATTGATCAAAGGAACAGAATAGAGAATGCAGGAAAAAATATGTATATAATACATTAGTCTGCTTGTGATGCCATAACAAAATATTATAGACTGGGGGGCTTACATAACATTTACTTCTCACAGTTCTAGAAACTGGAAATCCAAAATCAAGGTGTGACTAAGTTGGTTTCTGGTAAGCACCTCTTCCTGGCTTGCAGATGCGTGCCTTCTCATTGTATCCTCACATGGCAGAGAGACAGCAATCTCTCTCTTCCACTTCTTTTTTTTTTTTTTTTTTTTTTTTTTTTTTGAGACGAGTCTCTGTCGCCCAGGCTGGAGTGCAGTGGCCCTATCTCGGCTCACTGCAAGCTCCACCTCCCGGGTTCACGCCACTCTCCTGCTTCCGCCTCCCGATTAGCTGGGACCACAGGCGCCCGCCACCAAGTCCGCCTAATTTTTTTGTATTTTTAGTAGAGACGGGGGTTTCACCATGTTAGCCAGGATAGTCTCGATCTCCTAACCTTGTGTTCCGCCTGCCTCGGCCTCCCAAAGTGCTGGGACTACAGGCATGAGCCACTGTGCCCGGCCGCTCTTCCTCTTCTTGGAAAGCCCTACCCTTATAACCTCATATAATTCTAATTGCCCCCAAAATGTCCTCTCTTGAAACACCACCATACTGGGACTTAAGGTCTCAATACATGAATTTTTGGAAGACACCATTCAGCATATAGATACTTAGTTTATGACAGTAGCTATTATGTTGCAGGGACTTTTCAATAAATAATGCTGGGATAATGGGATACCCACAGGATAAAAAACAAAAATTGGGTCTATACCTTATGCCACATGTGACAATCCATTCTAATGGTTAAATGTGCAAGGTAAATTTATAAAACTCTTAGAAGACAATACAAACTATCTTTATAACCTAGAATTAGAGAAGTTCTTAAGACACACAAAACCCACAAACCATATAGACAAAGATTAGTAAATTAAACCGCCTTAAAACTAAGAACCTCAGTTCATCAAACTTCACCATAAAGATAGTGAAAGGAAAAGCCACAAATCAAGAGACAGTATTTGCAATATACATAACTAACAAACAGAAATAGGCAACAGAAAGCAGACCCTTCATAGAAGAGGAAATCCAGATAGCCAATACACACACAGAAAGTTGTGCAACCTCTTTAGTTAACTGGAGAAATACAAGCTAAAATCCTTAATGATTTGTTTTGTTACCACTAAGTAGGCAAAAAGTCTGGCAATATTAAATATTGGTGAGAGAATGCACAATTTCTATATGTATATTGCTAGTGAGAGAGTAAATTCGTAGATCCTGTAAAGAAAGCAATTTGACATTATCAGTGAAGATGCCGGTACCCATGACCCAGCAATTCCACTTCCAGCAAGGCCTAGAGAAATTCTAGGGTGTACATTTGGAGAATTCTTTATAAATATGTTAACAACAGAACTATTTGAATAGAAAAAAAAATGGGAAGTAACCCAAATGTGCATCAGCAATAGAACACACGGATGCTGGAGTGAACATGAATGAACGATAGCCACATGTAGCAAAATGAATGACCCTTAAGAACATAATGTCACTTGGAAAAATATAAAGCACAAAGAATATGTCTAATACGATTCTATGCATATAAAGTTCTAAAACATGCAGAAATTTAAAGCCATACAATTTTTCAGATAGAAGCATGATAAAATTACATATTAAGGTAGTAAGGGATGACTACTGGAAAATTCAGGATGGAAAGGAGATGGGAATCAGGTAAATTCTTTGCTTATGCTATCTATTCATTGTATCATTATTATTTGTACCTCACATATATTTTAAATATTCTTTTGTATCAACTTAATAATCGATAAGTTTTTAAAAAGAGAAATACTGACCTGCAGCAATCTTTACATTGATTATATCTAATTTGTGTTTTTTAAGAGAATACTTTTCTATAGATATCATTTCCTGACAATATTGGAATACAAGCAAAAAATAAATCCTCATTATCCCAATAAACATGACAGAAAATCTTCAAAGAGGAACTGCAGGCAGAGGGAGAGAGAGAGAATAAAATCACCACCCGCCTACACGAAGCCAAAAGTCTCCCTTGAAAAAGAGTCTGCGAGACACACATCCCCCAGCCGACATCGCTGTCAATTCCAGTGATAAGGCTGTAAATTCCCTTCCTGGGCCTGGAGTTTAGTGTAAACACTCCAAGAGCCTGCAGGACCACAGAGAGAGAGAAAGAAATAGCTTGGCTCTGGCTGTTTTTCCTCTTGGGGGAATGCTCACTATCAACTGTTGAATCACAAAACCCAAACTCCCGGCATCTACCAAGGGCTGTGCGCCCCTGTTGCGGGCGAAGAGGGAGAGGGAAGAGGGGGAAGGGCGTAAGCGGGGAAGGGGAACGGGTAGGTGGAGGGCAGGAAGGGCCGACAACGCTGGGGCCCCGGCAGTGGGTTCCTGCGCCTCAGGCCCTGGGATCCCGCTGCAGCGGCTAGGTTCCAGCTCCACAGAACTGCCCACACCCCGCGCCGAGACCTTTTCAGCTTGCAGACTACGCATCATTTTAGGAGCTGGAACTGACCACGCACACCTTTCTGCTCCGCGTCTAACTGGCCTCGGGAAATGGAAACATGGACAATACTCCAGGACTGCCACTCGCGGAATGAAGAAAAAAAAAAAAAAAAAAAAAAAAAAAAAGACGTGCTGAGCACAAGCTTAATAGATCCTTATTTCCATGTTCATGTGGGAGATTAAAGCACATCTTGCAATTAATTTGGTTGCCCTGTGATCCATTACCGAGAATGCACACAGCAGCAAGGCCAACTATGCTCAGCTTCGGGGAGAGCATGCGGCTCCGCCCGCAGAGCCAGCCTGAAACGTCTTCTCAGATAGCAGTTGGCAACAACAGCTCAGCCCGTCGGCTGCAGCACTTAAAGCTGATGGATATATATTATTTTTGTTTGGGAAAAAAAATCCATTCTACCGTTAATGACTCCTGGAGTATTAGCTCAACTATTTTGTGTTAAAATAAAGGATGATTTAGAGAAGTTTCCCATGGCCTCTCAGTAACTTATGTCAGTATATTTTTAAAAATCAACTTTATTGAAGTATAATTTACATACAATAAAATGCAGTCATTTTAAGTGTACGGGTTGATGAATTTGGTTTGTGCAACTACGTAAGATTAAGATGTAGAACATTTCCAACACCCAGCAGTTCCTGTCCTCCTTTTCTGTCCATCGTCCCCATCCCCTGCACTCCCTGACCCAGACAATCACTGATCTGCTTTCTGTCACCATACATAACGTTTTGCTGTTTCTAGAATTTCAAATAAATGGAATCAGCTAATATAGTTTAAATTCAGGGTCTCCCTCATTTTGAGAAACTTCTATTTTTCTGAGGTGTTTTCTCTTGATTCTCATTGCTCAAAAGTGCAAGACTTCATTTTATTTCCCCTAACCCAATCTAAATTTAAACTTAAGTACCAGAAAAGCTGAAGATTTCTAAATTGAAGGGAAAATACAGGCAACTCACACAGAACTTTAAAAAAAAAATGCTTTTCTTTTACCTGTTTCGTGTGAATTAACTGGACAAGTTTCCCAACCTCATGGCTGACTGCAAGTGTCAGCTTCTGGGGGAATAAGACAAAATCCATTTACCATAGCCACAAATAGAATTAAAAAGAAAACTCTGACAAGCCAGCCAATTATAAAATAGTAAAAAAGAAAAAAAAATTAAAAAGAAAGCTGCCTTTCAGAATTACCTATGGAAATTTCTTCTGTGTCCAGTCACTGACTGGGGCCACGGAGGAAGGTGGTAACTCTCTTCACATTTCTGAAAAGCCTCTGAGAGGCCAGGGAGTTTTGGGTGGTGTAATGATATTCCACTGATTGACACCTGTGCCCAGTTCCAGTAGAGCTGAAAGCTCTTCACAGTGAGCAACTCCAAGGTTCCCACTGTTCACAATCTTCCTATGCACAAGTCTTAGGAACTCAAGAATAGGCACAATTTTTACTTATTCCCTACATCTTCTAGGCCATCACCTTTAGAGAGTTTTCAAGAGGCTGCAAGTCATAGGATTATAGAACTTCCATCTACCACAGCGGAAAATGAGAATACAGACTGTTTTCCTGCCTTCTATTTTTGTTACTCAACGTATCTATTTTAATGGCAATTAAACTCTGGTACCCTCCCTTATCTCTGTTGGCTAATGTATTTAATTCCACCACTCCCATAGGGAATAATCCCAGATCTACAGCCTGCACTGTATTAAAGACTCATGAATGCTTAATCAGAGCAAACAGAGGATTTGGTTTGTATAAACTGCAAAAGCTTGTGTCTTTTATGTCCAAAGAGCAGGACTGAAAGAAGAAAATGACAATAAATCATTTCAAGAAACAGTCTAACGTAAATGTTGTATGTTTATTTAAAACTTCATACAATCATTTGTCTAGAGCTACAGCCCAGTTTCAGAAAGTGACTTGCCATAATGAGATTCAGAGGCAAGCAGCATTCAAGAGCCAAAAAGACATATTACCTCCTCCCCAAACTGGCTTATGGGGAAAATAATAAACTCTTAAATAGAAAGAACCACAGCATCCAAGAGAGTAATGCAACACTAACACAAACCTTTGATAATTTTAAAATAATTCTTAGTTAAGGGATTGGGATACACAAAATTAACATAGTTTTAAAGAGAGTAGAAGGAGGCAACTTCTTTTTTGTCTGAGTTGAAGTGAAAAAATCCAAGTTGATATCATCCTTAAGTTTCCTTCCAATAAAAAGAAACAAGAAGAATAGCAGTATGAGTCAGAGGTGGGGTGGGGATTTGGTTGCTTGTTAGGTATTTATTAAGTAAGAGGACGCATTGTGCAGGGATTTAGAGCTTGAGCAGGCTCTGGCTTCAGGGTGCCTTGGTTTGAATCTTGACTTTGCCACTTCTCAGCTGAATAGCTTGGGCATGACCATTCTTTTTCCCAGTCTCTTCATCTTTCAAATTGGATGATGATAAAAACACCAGCCTCAGAGAATTATTATAAGGATTAAACATATATGGAGCACTTTAATAGTGCCTGGCACCTAGTGAGTAAGTGTTGGGTTTTTGGAGAGATCTTCCATGTGTTTTAAATATAGCATGAGGGAAACTTTGGCAGTGATTTCACTAGAAAGTGGAGATGGGTAGAGGTTGACAAAAAGTTACTTGTTCTGTGACCCAAAGAGTAGATTTTTTGGAAAGAGTAAGCAAAATTATTCTCAAATTATTTTTGAGGTAAAGGGCAAATACAATTCTGTTCCTACATTGCCTCAAAACCAAGATATGTAAAGCCAGAGTCAATCCTTATTTCATAGGTTTACACTGTCTTTTAAAGTATGCATTATTCTCTCTTTTATTGAGAACAGCACGGAATCAGCTGGCCATTAGTGCTTTCTCAATGCACTATGGGCTTTCATAACTGGGTACACATGATCACATAAAGCCTGACTTCTCTAAGAGACAGTGGTGCCAACAAGTGCAACAAGACTGACAAGTCCAAAGTCTGGCCCATAGCAATATCCTAAAATCTGGATTAATCTGTTTGTAATATTCTGCTGGCAGTTGATGTGGTGATAGATTTTCTATTTTTTTCTCATTGATTTGTTCGATTGGGAAGAGGGGAGGGGGAACCCTAATGAACTTTCTACCCTGTAATAACCAAATAGAGAAGGTGGTGAGTAGAGGGGAGTTAATTTTATTATGTAGATGCTGATGTATAGTAATGCTTTCTGTCCTTACAGCTTCAAGGAGATACAAAAAAATTCTGAGGAATCAACCATAGAAATAGAACACAGTTTATTTGTAATTATGTGAACTGATCCTGGGGAAGAAAACGGATGTGAAGAATGTATAAAGCAACCTTAAAAAAACAACATTTTGCAGTTTGTAAGGGTGTTAATACAAATTTCAACATAACTATAAGGAAAAGTGCTATGTTTCATCAGTTTTACTGCCATCAAACACAGCTCTTCTAAATCAGATAAAGTGACACTATTGTAATGCTAGGCTGCTGGCACTTATAGCTATGGATTTTCTTTTAATTTCCTCAAGAAAAGTCATAGCATATATGTGTGTGATTGTGCGTTACTTGCCCAGATAAATAAGGACTATCCTGGTTTTAAAAAATCAAGTATGTAATTCAGCTGACATTAGTGTGCCATGAATGATGAAACCGAATTTAACCCAGCACTTTCAAATCCCGTTTTTGAGACACACTGAAACAGTAAGATAATGTACCTGAGGTCTTGATTTTACCTTTCCCATTTAGTCTGCTTGAACATAAAAGTGAGAGTTTCTTATAAAATCCAATCAATATTTATATTTGTATGAAAAGCATTGAAGAAGCAAAGTTGTCAAGCCCCTACCTTTCTGACATTTATAATCCAGATGGAGAGAAAGATATAAACATATGGAACATTTTATGACAAAAGACAATATAACTAGCTTTTCAAAAAAACTTTCAAAGAGATTTCACAGTCTGTATATGATTAATTCTTCATACAATTCCCTGTAGAAATTACATTGCTAGATAATTTCAGAGGAAAAATTTACTTCCACTGGAGAGAACTGGTGGGAGAGAGAAGGTAGAAGGCTTGAGGGAGGAATGGGGATGCCAGAAAAGAGGGAGGTAAGAGCCTGGGGCATGCTCAGGAGCCTGCATTCATCCACCTAAGAAATACTAAGCTTTTACTACATGCCAGGCACTGTGCTCCTGTATGAGTTGCAGGGGATAACAACAGGTTTAGTCCTTGCCTTCCTAGAACTTACAAAAATTGTTTTACATATTTTATTTTTGTTATCGGACCCATTTGAACTCCTACTCTATATGTGCCAAATAGAAGGATATCTGCTGCTATTTACAATAGCAGAGTTGAATTCAACCCAAATGCCCATCAATGACAGACTGGAGAAAGAAAATGTGGCACATATACACCATAGAATACTATGCAGCCACAAAAAAGAATGAGTTCATGTCCTTTGCAGGGACATGGATGAAGCTGGAAACCATCATTCTCAGCAAACTAACACAGGAACAGAAAACCAAACACTGCATGTTCTCACTCGTAAGTGGGAGCTGAACAGTGAGAACACATGGACACAGGGAGGGGAACATCACACACCAGGGCCTGTTGGGGGTTGGGGGGCAAGGGGAGGGATAGCATTAGGAGAAATACCTAATGCAGATGATGGGTTGATGGGTGCAGCAAACCACCATGGGACATGTATACCTATGTAACAAACCTGCATATTCTGCACATGTATCCCAGAACTTAAAGTATAATAATAATAATAAGAAAGAAGCACACCCGCTGGTTCACTTTCCTTCTCCCTCCATTATAATTCCTGTCCTTACTCAGGAATGCAGGTCCTTATGGACTCCCTAATCATCTCCCTATTTTAAAAAAAGCATTTTTATGAACACTTGGATACATTCACATAAAAGCCTGAAGAGACTGAAGGACTGTCTCTCTCAGGAGATGTATTTTTAAAGGATATAGTTAATGGTGTAACTCCAGGTGCCAGCAAGATGGCCCAGGAGGCAATTTTAGTGTGGGGAGAAGGGGGACAGTACAGAGAGCCTTGACACCCCAATCCCCATACAAAATCACATCTCCAGGCTAAAATACCTAGAATACTGATTTATCAAAGAGCTAACGTTTATTGAAAATAGCTTGAGTTTTTTCAACATGTCAACTAAGTTGTCCATCTCAAAGTATTTCTCAAAAGTCACTTAAGTGAAAAAAATGATTTTAACAATAAAATAAGAACCAGACTCTTTGGAGCAGATTTACTCTAGGCATACACCTTGTGGACCTTTTCATGGTTTTCTTATCTGTGTTTCTTTGAACATTTTGAAGTACTATCCTTTTATTTGAGGAAACTTTTCACATGAAAAATATCAGTGGAAAATAACTTTAAATATGCTCCAAAAATAAGGGCAGTACTGCAGTTATCTTTGCTAGAGACTCGGGGGAGGAGGGCCATGAAGGTAATAAAATCGCAACATGCAGCGTAGCGTGGTGAGCAACGCAGGGCCTGTGGTTCAATTGCCCTAGATCGTATTTTGGTCTTGCCACTGAATAACTTGAATCACTTTGGGTAAGTTCTTTAACTTCTCTTGAGCTCAGCTTTCCCATTTGAAAAACGTGGATAATCCAGCTTATTAGATTGGTATAAGAATTTGATGAACAAATTTATATCAAATTCTGAGCATAAATGAAGGGCTTTATAATTATTAGCTAGGATTCATTCATCTACTATGTGCCAGCTATTGTTTTAGGTATTGGGGATATTGCTGTGAGCAAAAGTTTTTTCTCTTATGAAGATTGTGTTCTACATGGAGTTCACAGACAATAAGTGTATAAATATATAATACATAATATGTAAAATGTCAGGGGTGATAAATGCTATGAAGAAAACTAAAGCAGAAGAAGGGTAGAGAGAATGCCTGTTGGGAAGAGGAATTACAGCAGATAGGAAGTTAGAGTAGGGTCTTTCTGACATTTAGGCGGGGACCTGACTGAGGGGATGGAGAGAGCCATATGCACATCTGGAAGAAAACAAAGAGAGGCTGAAGTCACTGTTACAGGATTTTGCTTTCTGTTTGCCAGATCCGCTTTTGAGCTGTTCTGTGGTTTTTGGCATGTCTGTGGACACTTTTACATGTTTCCTTGGAACTGCTGGGAGTGCTGAAGAGACAGAATCTGGGATGAGCTTTCAGGAATGAGCCCCAAAGTAACATCACAGTGCTACAGCCTGGGCTAGGAGGAGGAAGCAACCATGGGAACCCGGAGGCTTCCGCCACAGTTGCTGGCTCCAGAACCATCCGTGTCTATAGAAATCTGCACCAGCAAAATGACTGTGCTGCTTCACACGCCTTGCTAACGCTGGGATCCACCTCTCCATGACAGTAATCTTCCCCAGACCCTGAACCAGGAAACCCCTTGGCCATTTGGAATCTCAGTTAGCCTGAGTAAAAACAAGTGCTAGTAAGAGCTTCCAAGAAAATTCGTTACCTAGCTGAATCCCAAATATGTTAAAACTAGTGTCAGCATCCAGCTTCGGGCCAAATACAAGCAATTTTTAAGCAAGAGGGTAAAGTTTATCTTAGCCAGAGCATTATTCAATCCAGCTACCATTTATTGTGCTTTTCTTATGCACCACTATGACTGTTGTAGAAGCGGGGGCTTAGGGGGACTTCACTAGAAGAGACCTTCCAAACACGCAGCGTGGTTAGTGAAAAGCGCTTGATGCTTCGGGCAGGGATATCGGAGTATCAGGAAAAAGGTACAATTATTTTATACACGTTGCTCCCACCCGTAAGTGTCTATGACCTAGTTGACACCCTGCAATGTGTCCAGATTAATAGTTGCTCCTTCTGAGAAATGAACTGGGAGATGGGAAGAGAAGAAAGGTGCGCAAGGTGTTACATGGTGGAAGGCTAATTCTCTGTCCTGCTGCAACCACAGTGTGGCAAGCCCTGGTTATGAGACATGTATTGCATATGCCACAGCCCTCATTGAGTTATCCAAGCCCCTCAAAAGCCAAACTTGTGCAAGATGAGAGATGAGTCCTTGTCACATTGTGTGCCAGGGCCTACAAGTGCACCATAGCTTCCCACCTGCTGTTTTATCTTTACCCACAATGGTGTTCCCTGACTTCCCACCTGACAGGTGAGTTTCAAGGCTGCTCAGAATGTTTCCTCTTTCTGGGGCCCTACCCTGACCTCCCCAAGTCAGGGGGCCCCCCTGAACCACCTGCTTTCCCAGTTGGGCTTCTGAGGATTTAGGTCACATTTCTCTTAGGTTCTGATCATTTCTGTAATTACTAGTAATTGCTCCTATAATTTCTAGTCCACATGCCTGCTTTCCCAGCTGGATTCAGAGGTCCCAGAAGGGAGGGCCTGTTCTAGAGTGAGGAGTCTCTGGTGTTACGTGACCCACTTTGTAATTTTCAGTCTTCACTTCATTCTCTGGGGTAGGCCTTATAGCTACCAGCTTGTAGTGCTAAGATTCACCCCCAAGTCCACTCGGCTCAACCAGAAGCCTTAAATCATAACACTATGCTTATAGTGTCATAACACTTTGGAATATTCTGTATTAATTCTTTAATCCAAGGGAATGAATGAGGAATTTGACCACCTAGTAGGGCAAAAAATTGCAGGAAAGTTTCCAAGTCCCACCATCAAGATGTTTGCGTAGTTGGGCAGGGGATGGGATGGGCTGAGGTATTAGAATAAAAGGCCACGCAAGGAGGAGCTCAGGACCTGTAGGATGACCTGGGGCCATGGTACTTAAACAGAGAGCGACTCTGGAAGCATCCCCTTCAGTGGCTACATGTCTTTGTCACCCTGATGGAAGAGGTTCAGGCCCAGATAAATTAAATCTGTGCTATTTTGAAATCTACCTGTCACATGATCCCTTTTGCTTGACATGATTTGTGCTTACTGATAGCTCCTTTTTATAGAGATTACCTCTGCTATTAAGCTTTCCCATATGAGGGAAGTTTGAGGCTTAATAAAAGCACACAGTGACATTTTCAGATTTGTAAACATAGCTTTTCTTGACCACTTTATCAAGCTTCATAATTAGGGCTTTGAGTTTTCTCGAATGGTTTTTACACTTTGGTTGAAATGTCTTTCCACACACAGTGTAATGGAAAAAAAAAATCCACACAATAAGAGGTCCTGCTGGCAGGTGTTTTAACAGCTGTAAAATTATAAAGCCAAGAGTTCATTCTCATATCTTTAAAAATGACCAGGTCCTTGTGGGCCCCTATTAATGTTTTCTCAATTCTATTAATAGACTTCCTTTGCTAGTGCCTTGCAATGTATAGCACATGGCATGTTTTATGGAAACACTACCAGACTCTGTTTTGGAAGTTTCTTTTTCTTTCTTCCAGACTTGACATTACATGTTTGATCAGAAGTAATAATAATTTATACTTTTCTTCTTTTGGTACAAGCTACTTGTTTTAGTTTCTCAAAGTGGGGAACGTCACCAGAGAAAGGTCTATTTGAGAGTTAAAATCCTTTGAAACACAGAACACATTTGATTCTTGAAAATGGTTCCAAAGTCTGTTTGGTTTCCCTCTTCAAAGTGGTCAAATGCAAGCTGAAAAGTGTTTCGAATGAAAATCCCTCTGCTGTCTGTCATCTCCCTTGCTTGATAAACACAGGCAAGAACTGAAAACTACTGGCTCAGCACTGTAGTGTTGCTGACAACCATTCAGTCCATGCCAATTGCCAAGGCTTAGTTAATTCAATTAGTTAATTTTTAAAAAAAGTAATTACATAGCTAAAATACACATACATAGCTAAAATTTTCAATGGTGAGAGGGTCCACAAGCAAATGCAAATTATTCTCTACACCAGCCATTGGTTCTCCAATTTTTCCTGTTTCTTAAGCATTCTTAAAATATTCCATGTATATAATAAACATTTTATTATACACAGATAGCCTACTCTATATGCAGTCTCTACACACTATATCTTGACGATGGCATATTAGTACACATAGCTCTACAGAAATATTTTTAAAGGATTTTAGAATTCTATGACACTCAACGAATCCCCTTCTAATAGGCATAGATATCATTTCCAGTCTTCTGCTGTTATAAACAGTGATTCAATAAAGCCCCGATGTACAGCGAGGGCAGACCTCTGGTAGTATGGGGGTGGAACGGCTAATATAGCAGAGAAGCTGCCGCTTTTAACAGCTCATGGCAAGAGAAAGTCCTCAAAAGGTCAAGGATGGTTTCCTGGGCACACGTTTTGGAGGCTGCGCAGCTGCCACACTAACATGGTTTTAAAACTGTGCAATAAAATAATTTGACCCCTTTTGACCTCAAAGGTGTATGGCACTGATTCCTAAAGTCAGGACATTCCATTTTGGAGCAGATTTTTAGTGAAAATGGTGACCTTTGCATATTCTTTATTTCTGTCACCTTGTTTTCTTTAGTCTATTTGGGTATTTGACACACAAAATCAGATTGTCTCTACTAATTACCCAGGACATTTTTCCTGTGTTGTTTATTTCGTTTTAAAGGGAAAATAAATTGTTGGCTCTTTCAGTTTTTTAAAATTCAAACCTCAGTGAAATCTTCTTGCCCAAAATATTGAATCTGAATCTAAACAAGCCCTCTAAATCTAATAACCAAATTACAGAAAATATGAGAGAGAGAGAGAAAGAAAATCAAATTAACCTATACCATGAAGAAACAATCAACCGCCTGAGATGCTCTATGGGACAAACAATTCAATTTTTCTGTAAATACAAACCACAAAAAAGGGGCAGGAACTGAGCTCTGTTCTCGAATAAGAGAGGCTCACAAGAAGTAATAACCAAAACCAAAGTGGGTTTGAATTCAAACTATCAATAAATGAATAACACCACCTGTGAGACAACTGGGGAAATTTGAATATGGCCTGGGTGATATTAGGAAATTAGTTTTAGTTTTGTTAGGCAAGAAAGTGACTTGGTGAATATGTTTTTAAAAAGTCTTTAAACAGAGATGCATACTTAAACATTTGTCAGTGAAATGATATGACATCTGGGATTTGTTTTAGAATATTCCAGAAGAAAACTGGAGGTAATAAATGAAACATAACTTCAACAACTATCAATAATTTGCTAATTAAGTGATGGGTACATGGGATTCATTATATAATTCTTTTGATTTGGGGGTACCGTGTTGGTTTTCTGGAACTTCTTTTGATGTGGGGGTACCGTGTTGGTTTGTTCTAGAACAAAGTCCCATAGACTGGGTTTCCTCTGATGTCTGTGTCCTATTCTCCCCCTTTTAAACCTAGCTAATTCTAATCATATTGGATTAGAGCCTACCCCAGTGGCCTCATTTAACCCTAATTACCTCCTTAAACCAAATCTCCAAATACAGTCACATTCTGAGGTTTTAGGGGTTAGGACTTCAACGTGTGAATTTTAGGAGATTACAATTGAGCCCATAACAGGTACCAATGAACTTTTCGTAACAAACAAGTTTTATAAGTAAAAGAAATGTTAGCTTGTGTAGGAGACAGTTTATCATGGGCAGCTTGTTTGCTAATACACACAACACACTCTGTCAGGTGATCAGAAATCTCATGATCTCTACTTCCCTGCTCTCCTCCCAGACAGAATAAAAAAGCCACTGATCACAACCGAAATATACTGATTTATTTGGTTGTTATTTGATGAGCACACAGACCTCAAACCCTAAGAACTCACTGTGGGATGATTATGTATTCCATGACGTGAAAAGGTCACTCCAACCTTGGAAAGCACTTACATCCAAGAGGAGGGCAGCTAAGCTGTCCCCACTGAGACTGGGTATGTAGGGGTATAGGGCCCACTGGTTAAAGCAGATTGGTTATACCTGTGTAGCACCTGTTTTTCTTAAGTAAACTTTAATAGACTCCTTTAACCACACCAGCCACTCTTGTTTTTCCTCCCACTGTTTTTTCGCTCCCCATCTTACAAAGTAAACCAAGGACTCTTTGGATAAATTTTGTCCTAAGAATGGTGTCAGACCTCTAGGTGTCAGTCTTCAGAAACACAGAAAGGCAGTTTTCTTGGTATTCTCACAATTTGCTGTGAATTTTCTTTTCGAGAAATTATTTTGACAAAGTTTCAAGAATCATAATCCAGTACTCCCATTTCAAAAATACTTTCTTACCCAAAATATGGGGAAAAATTATATGTACACAGTTGTTCATCACAGTAGTACTTATATTACCTCAAATTTGGAAGCAACAGATACATATTTAATGTTAAAATAGTTTAACTATAACACATCTAATTGCTAGAAAATTCTATGACCATTAAGGGAGAATCCTATTAAGAAAAGTCCATGAAATATTTATTTAAATAAATGTTTTAAATTCTGGGAAAGAGGGAAAGGATAAACAAAGTCACAATACAGACAAATCTGTACAAAATTTTTGTGACACACAAAGAATTAACTTTCTTAATTTACAGCAAACTCTTACAAATCAACAATAACAGTAAAACACCAGTAACTCAATAAAGAAACAATGAGGATGAGCAATTTACAGAAAATGAAATATAGTTAAACATATGAAACAATGTCAAATGCATTCAACTCAAAATTCAAGAAATCCCTATTGCAATTACAATGAGACATTCTCTCTCACCCACCTGGTGGCAAAGATCCAACGATGGAGGAAATGGTTTGAAGAAAGAGGAACTGTTGGTAGAAGTCTAAATGGGTGTGACCCTTTATGGAGCACAGTTTGACAATATCTATCAATTTTTAAATGCTCATTTCCTTTTTCTCTTAGAGGTTCCACTGCTACTAATTCCAGAGAAATCTCTTTATGGTGCATAATGATGTGTGTGTGTATATGCATTATTACCACAGCATTTTTATGTAAATAGCAATCATTGAGGTATGGTTGGACAAATTATGCCATGTCTATATAGTGGAATACTTTGCAGCTGTTAATGGAAATGAGATAGCTTTGTGTTTACTGGCATAAATTCTGTGGTGAAGTATATATATATATACACACACATATATACATATACACACACATATATATACATACACACATATATACACATATATACACACACACATATATACATATATATATATATATTTATATGTTCATCTGTCCCTGCAAATGCTCAGCAGTATGTGAAAAGATGCATACTGGACTGCACACATTGGCTGTCTGAGAAATGAAACGTGGTGAAGGAGAGTCAGATGGAGATAACCTTTTCCTTTCTACAACTTTATACCCTGATAGATTCAGGCAAGTAGGTAGCACTTTTAGGACACAAAAACTCAAAGTGACAGTTAAAAAAATTTTTTAGAGGATCATGGGAAATACTCAGAATGCTAAGTGATAAACAGGAGACAAAACTGAATTTGCAATATATTAATAGTAAAAATTCATATGACAATTAAAAGGAATAGAACACTCACAAATTATAATAGCTTATGATCTGGTGGTTGAATTATTGGGAAGGTTTTTTCTCTATTACCTAAATATTTGGCAACCTGTTTTCATGACTTTTACCATTTTAAAATAATTGAAACAAAATAAAGCATACAAATTTTCTCGATTGACTTTAATTTTAGAAACTCACATGTGCACCTAGCAATGGGTCAGTGAAGAGCAGATCAGAGTGAGATGAAGCCCACAGGTAACCAAGAAACCAAACCCTGCATCCAGAACTATCCTGAAATCAAGAGAAGTTTCTCAGAGGCTTCTCGTATCCAGGCCATCCAGACTCACTGAGTGGTCTCAGTTGAACACCCAGAGAAACCAGCGTTTTCTCTTGAGAATTCGAAAATTATCTAACTTCTCCTTGTCTCAAATCCATGGTGTCCTCAGCGATTTCTCAGGTTGGCCCCACAAACCGTAGCCCCATTTATTTCCCGTAATCCTATTCTTGTAATTCTCTCTTGCCCTTAAGTCAGTTCCTACCTTTCTCCATATCCCACAAATCTTTCCATGTGCCATCTAGAACTGTCCCATTTTGACCTCCAACTCTCTTTGTCTTCAAAATCTTCTCTCGCTTCTCTGACAGACTTACTCATCAGGGTTCTCACAAGGAGGCTGCTTATTTTCTCAGGTCTCACTCATCAGAACCCAGAGACAGACCTACTTCTTTCTCTCCTGACACTGCCACTTCCAAACCACCATAACTCCTATATATATTCGTCTTCCAACCCAGTCTTCTCTTCTGAGCTCCAGATCCATGTATCCTACAGCCCCCTTGACAGATCTGCTACTGGGAGATCTCATAGGCACCTAAATTGAAGAAATGCCTATTGCATTTAAAAAAATATGCACAAAGTATCTTAAATGTGATCCTTCATCTTCTTTCTGCAATCCCACTTCTCCTTCTCTAGTGCTTTCCATCTTGGTAAATGAATCTATTTGTGCCAGAAGACTGGGCTTCCTTGACACTTCCTTCTTTCTCACTTCTATATCTAACCATCATCAAATCTATGGACTCCTAAATATTTCATAAGTCCAACCACTTTGCACATCTCTACTCCGTTATCCTGGTCTAAGCCACGTCATGTCTCAAGGAGACTATTGTAGTTGCCTCTACCTGCTCTTCCCATGTTTTCTCAGTCCTCTTTCTCATCTGGTCTCCACACTGTGGTTCTACATGTGTAACATGGAAATATGATCACATCCTCCTTGAGCCCCTTCAAATGTATGCCTTTGCTCACAGAATGAGACCCAAGCTCCTTAGCTGGCTCCGTAAAGCATTCCATAATCTGCCTCTACTCTAGCCTCCTCATACCCCCAATATTTAATGAAGAAACCCAGACTAATATGGGACCTGGCCTAGGAGAATAAATAGGTAAACAACATAACTATGATCATGACAAGTGCTATGAACAGGCTCTGCGCTAGAGACTATCAGGGTGAGAAGAGCTGACCTCTTTGAGATGGGGTGATTAGAAAAGGCCTTGGGAAGAAGCAACAGTTAAGTTCATCCCAGAAGTATGAGGAAGTATCAGGCATTGTGAGGACAGAGGGGAATGTTTCAGCACCTGCAAATTCAGAAAGCTAAAATAGGTGACAGGAGAGAGAAAAAGATAGAAGTCCATTGTGAATGGAGAAAAATGAGGTGGGAATTTAGGCAGGGTCTCCTCGCCATGAGCAGGGAAGAGTCGGGATTTTATTCTAAGGACAATGGAAAACCACATCTCCTTCACTGATCATACTCCAACCCACTGGGGCTCTTTCACTTCTTTAAATGGTTCAATATCTTTCCTGGCCCATGGCCATCCAAACATAGTGTTGTCTCTGGAACCCCATTTTTTCTTCTGTCATCCATCTGGTGCCAACACATCCTTTGGGTCTCAGCTGAAATGCTACTTTGTCCCAAAGCACATCGCTGGCCTCCCAGCTGAGGTCAGGCCCTATCACGTACTCTCATATCTCCCTATGTTTTTCCTTCGTGGCTCTTCCCACTATAGAAATGACTTGATATAACACGTCTGTTTGCCAACCACTCTATCCCTAGGACTGGGCACAGCCCAGATTCTTTAAAAGGATTCTTAAATAAATGAACAAATGCCTAAGTTAATGAAAATTGGGGAAGCTTAGAGTATGTTTGACCAAGGCTGACAATGACCATAGAAACTTTTAAAGTTGGAAGTGATCTGGAATCCCTTTAAGCCAAGCCACTCATTTATTGATAAAGGATGGATCCAGAAAGAAACCATCTGTCCAAGGTCACTGAGCTGCTCACCGGGCAGATCCTGCTTCTGGATCCAAAGACAGACCCTCCCATTTTTCTCATAGAACTCTGTGGCACTTGAAAAAGGTCCTGGGGGAAGTAAATTCTTTGAGACAAACTGTTTCTGGCTGCTAATAACTGACTAGGAAAGAAAAAATAATGTAGGCAGCATTAGTATTTTCCTGATGGATTTAGTTACAGAGATTAAAGTGTCAGCTTGGTAAAGTTCCAGCATGTCTCGGGTTTGACACTAGTTTTAGAGTGAAGGTAAAGACGTCCAGAGCAGGCTCTTTGACATGTTGGGGAGCAGTGTCCCAGGGGTCTCTCCCTCAGAACCTCGGCTCAGTTTGTATGGTGGGTCTGGTTGGCTCTGGGAGGCCCACAGCTAGAAAGAATAACAGGGGTGTGCCGTCCAGGCCCGAGACCTGTTGGCACTAAAGTGTGGGAAAAGTTCTCACAAGGCCTGCCCACGGTCAGCCCTGTCCAGACCGAGGTTATTAATCTTTCATGTCCCCAAACACTCAAGTCACAGCGTTTTGAAAGGGAAAAATAAAGTGGGATGTCACAGGGGCAGTGTGGTAGAGTAGAAAGAACAGCAGAAGGTGACTTGGGAGTTTGGACTTCAGTTCCTCAAAAGAAATCAAGAGTATTGGACCAGGTGATGCACAAGCTGCCTACTGGCTTTATGATTGGGCTTGAAGCTTTTAAATCCTGTCCAAATCCAACTTATCTAAACACATTTTCAGGAAGTGCGAATAGGGCTTAGGATCTTAGAGTCAGACTGCCTAGAGTCCAGCGTTGGCTTTACCACATATTAGCTGTATGCTATTGACCTCTTAGTGCCTCAATCTCCTCTTCTGTAAAATGGGCTTCATCGGGTTGTTTTGAAGATTACAAGAGAACTCTATTAAAGTGGTTAGCATATAGTAAGTGTTCAATGAATGTTATCTATGACTAGTATTATCTTCTGACACAGGAAAAGCATGCCCAGAAAAGACGAGGGACTACAGCAGCCCAAGGTTTACGGTCACTTACAGGGAAGAAAGATAATTCCTCAGCTGTTATCAGTATCTAAATGGTATCAAAAGAAATGGTATTCAGGACATAACAAATAGATAAGCACAGTCCAAAACTGTTCATACATCCTGATCTCATTTTTGAAAAATTCAATATGAAACCCAATACTACGTATATAAGTAAGGAGGCACAAAAAAGAATGTTAGCAGCAATTACCTCTGGGAGGAGATGATGGGGCAATCTGTGGCCTATATTTTCTTTTTTATTTCTTATTTGCTTATTTGTGCTTTCTAAATTTGTTCAGCAAACATTTTGTGAAAACAAGGATTTTTTAAATGCTAACATCAGAGGAATTGGAGAAAATAAATCAAATTTTTGTCAATAGCTTTATTATACTTATAGATTACTCATCATCTGGGACCCTGAATCACTCTCATTTTGTAACTTTTCATTTGGAAGTTATTCTTACAACTTCTTCTGGGCTTTTAGTTGCAAAACAAAACAATGCAAAAATTGAAGGAGTCAAGTGTCAGTGGGAACTGAAACATGTGGAGAAGGAACATGACAATAATTATTCATTAAATGGCCAGGCGCAGTGGCTCATGCCTGTAATCCCAGCACTTTGGGAGGCCAAGGTGAGCAGATCACAAGGTCAGGAGATTGAGACCATCCTGGCTAACACAGTGAAACCCCAACTTTACTAAAAATACAAAAAGAAAAAAAAATTAGCCGGGCATGGTGGCAGGTGCCTGTAGTCCCAGCTATTCGGGAGGCTGAAGCAGGAGAATCACTTGAACCTGGGAGGTGGAGGTTGCAGTGAGTTGAGATCACGCCACCGCACTCTAGCCTGGTGACAGAGCGAGACTCTGTCTCAAAAAATAATTATTATTATTTGTTAAATGAATGCAAGAATTAACAAGATTCACTCAAAATCTCCATGGCATGGAAACTGATTGCACATGGGGTAAGATCCATGCTCCTTAATATGAATCACAGTGTGACTCCAGTCTTGGAGACACACACACACCCTGAGTTTCTTCAGGTCTGTAAGTACACACATAGTTACATTCAAGGTAATAATTCAAATTCCACTGGCATTTGCCCCTACCTGCTTAACACAAAGCTCCTGAAAGCAATGAAGTCAATGGATAATGAGAAAGTAGAGATGAAATAAAAAAAGAATTATAGTCTGCTATCTTTAAAATGATTTTTCTCAGTTGTTTTCTAACATATCAAATTTTAAAAACATATTTCAGAATGTACTCTTTGGAAGGACGACTACATATTTGTTTCTTTGAAATCTGAGGGTTGCATGAATTTGGACGTGCATGTATTTCCTTTCCTATATAGTCTGTGTACTTCAGGCAGTCTCTTCCTGGAAAAGGATGGATGGTCTTAAATGTATTCTATCTCCCACAGCCCTAAGATGGTGCTGGCCAAATGATATACCAGAGTAACTTTTTTTTTTTTTTTTTTTTTTTTTTTTTGAGACAGGGTGTTCCTCTGTCACTCAGACTGGAGTACCGTTGTGTGATCATGGCTCACTGCAGCTTCAGCCTCCTGGGTTCAATCAATCCTCCTACCTTGGCCTCCCTAGTAGCTGGGACCACAGGCACATGCCACCATCCCCAGCTAAAACCACATTTTAAATCTGGCAAAAAAAAAAAAAAGCTTCATGCTTCAAAATCTCTCCTGCCCTTTGACCTACTGAGGTTACCGGGACTCTCCAAAAACCAGAAAGTCCCTTCATGACAAGGCTGGGCTCTTTGTGCTCATACTGGGCAGTTTTCCTTTTTTTCTGCACTGAATACTTATTATTACAATTAATACTTAATTGAAATAGGAGCCCAAAGCAGTAGCTGGGAATGTCCCAAATCATTTCTCTCGTGAAACCTCAATTCTTCTTCCTCCCAGTAATCCAAGGAGTAGAGTGGATCAGATTGAACTTAAAGGTATAATGAGTAAAAGAAGATAAACTCAAAAGCACTTTTGCCTTTCAATACCTCATCCCTTCTGAAATATTTTAAATAGTGTTGTAGGGAAAAGAAAAGTTGAAGATGGGTAAATAAACCGTTGAATTAAGTTATTCTTTTCCTATACATCTGAAGTATTTTATTAGCTTGCTGAATATCTAGAAAGACCTGGAAACCTACAGGGCCCTTTGTTCTGTGAGGGCCTCCCCTTTGCATTCCTTCTGACCACCAGTGCCCACTCCCCACCACTTATCCCTAACAGAGACCTGTCTTAGTGCATTAATGAAATCACTAATGTCTAGCAATAGACACCCTAATACCACTGTTCCTAGAATGACATGTATATTACACTCTGCCTCCGTATCTTTCATGAGGGAGTTTTTATGTGTCACTAAAAAATACTGTATAACACTCTTTATTAGCCCCATGATACCCCAGCCCATCAATACTTGTCCAGGCCTGATGAGATCATGCTATGCTTCTTAATCAGAGTGAAAGACAGCAAGAAATAACTTTATGAGAAAATCAATTAAAAACCAGTTGCCCAGGTGAACAAAACACATCTTTGGGGCATGAGAAGAGGAGTAATAATGAAATGAAGTGGCAGGAGGCACTGCCGAGAAAAAGGCCTAGTGATTATTGGTCATCTTGGTGTATGTCACTTTTCTTTTTGTTTTATTTACATAAAACCTTTCCATTCAAACACAAAAGACAGTCACTATTCTCAGGTGCTCTGAATGAGGTTTCTAGGAGCAGCGATGGGTTTTTGCAGAACCATCTATAGACACACCTGGTCCACAACACACCCAGCCACAGGCAAGAAGTCAAACTGATAGCAAGGTAATGCAGACCTTGGATTTCTGCTTCAGAAATGATGCAGCAATGATGGCTTAGTATATATGCTGCTGAAGCAAGCACAGAAATGATGGCTTAAAGTGCAGATTTCTGGGTCTATTCCCAGAGAATCTTTTGTTGAGAAGAACACAGAAATCTGAATTTTAAGTAAACATGCCAGGTAAGTTTCATGCAAAAATAAAGGCTGAGCACCACTCTTGCAAGAGGCATGACTCATAAGCCAGCAGTCTTCTTAGTGCAGAAAGTTCACCAGATGGCCACCAGATGGTCAGGTCTCCCAGTGTATCCACCCATGTAACCATGCACCCCAACCAAGATATGGAACATTTTCCTCCCTAGAAAGTTCCCTCAAACCCTGTTGCTGTCCTGCCTCATCCCCTGCCCAGACAACCAGTGATCTGACTTTCATCTCCCTAGGTTAGTTTTGCCTGTTGCAGAACTTTGTACAAGTAGAACCATACTCTGTTGTGTCTTGTTTCTTTTGCACAGTCATGTCTATGAGACGTCATGATATAATGAATGGATAGAACTCAGCACAGTGTAAGGTCCTTGTGCATGAATGCCAGCTGCTATCATCATCATTACCAATATCATTGTATCCTCTGAAGATTTATTATAGTTTTCTTTGCTATTCAGAAATAATGGGAATAAGTATGGTGGCTGCACAGCCTGGGAAAATACTTTCATTATGGGTTGTTAGGCTTCTTGTTAGAAGGTCAAACTTCTTTAGGAACACCCTGAGACAGCAGACATAAGTTGGCCAGGTAGCTTGGTTGCAATACAGCTACCACATAGTGATCACCAGAGCTCTGAGACACTGCTGATAGCTGTTTTATCATGGGTTCCTTTTAATCATGGGTTCCTAGAGAGCCAAGCCACAATTGTTACATAAATATTCCTGCTTAAGAAATACTGGCTCATGGAGCTCATGAGTAATGAAGCCAGATTCCTTTCAGAGGTAGGAAGAGGTCTTTAAGGAGAGAACAGCCCTACCTATACCTCGGCTTCTAGAAAGCTGATAATGGGGTCGTATCTGTTCCTTTTCATTGCTTTCCATCTATAATTATGATACTTAGAATACAATTATTTAGAAAAACAGGAAGAATGTGGCAGAACACAATTATTACTCTTGTGTTCATTTCTGGTTCAATTGGGGTTCTATGGGAATGTAGATAGGAGAGAAACTAGGTTAGGCTTACTTATTTTATTATTTATATATTTGTTTGTGTCAAGAAGGCTTTCAACTCAGAGCAGATTAGAAACTCTTTCCAGGAAAATTAAATCTGGGCTTAAAAAAATATATGGCACTAAGCTCTATTTAGTAAGGTGAATTCTCCTGGTAGAAAGCCCAGTATTAGACATTATGCCCTGCTTGGAAAAAATAACATTCATATTAAATAGTTTGCATTTGTGGGGGGAAGAGGGATAGCATAAAACAAACAAAAAAGCAGAAGTAAGTAAGGGCAATATTTCGCTGGCATGCTAATGGTAACACAACAAACTAGCTCATGGAGATGGCATAATATTTCATCCCATGACAGCCAACGTATTAGTGATGGACCATAAGGGAGGGAAAGTGAGGAGTCTGAAACTCTCTCATGACACTTGGAACAAGCACTCTATGCCCCTAGCAGTACTGTTCACTGGTGGCTGCACAGGAAAAATCCCTTTGGTCTGCTTTTATTACTTGATTTTGTGGGCATTCCTATTCAGTAATCTTTTTGATAAATATTTGTTCAGTGCCAATTTTTTTTTTTTACCAGGTACTGTGCACACTTCAAGCTTCTTTTGGCTCTAACCAAAAAACAAAAAAGAATATCATTTTAATATGGACTGTTATTTCCATGTAACACTCCAATGTCCAATATAGACATGCTAATTCCATGAAAATTTTGTCTTGGATGTATTTTTAGATTTGTAGAACTATTATTTCTTTCAAACAGATAAAACTGGAGGGTTTGATTTGTGTCTCATTCCTTCACAGCCTCATCACATTGTGTACTGCATATTTTACTCTGTCATCTCTCTTGGGATTTGATCTGCTTGAAGGCAGGGTCTTATTCTAATCTCCCCACTTAGCACGGGGTCTGGGACACAGGAATTACTCAAAAACTTATTGATTGGATGAATGAACAAGAACAGAGAAGCTTTTCTAATTTACCTCATAAAAATACTTGCAGAAATAAACATGTAGTAGACGGTGGTTAAGAAGCACCTGGATTTTAAATGTGCATTCTCTGGAAACTTCCTAGAAATCCTAATTAGGTCTGGGGTGGGTCTCAGAAATGCAAGTGTTTAACAAGCTCCCAAGTAATTCTTATCACCAGACACGTTTGAGAAACTCTACTCTGAAGTAACATATTATTGACAGATGATACTTTGGAAAATCAAGAATGATACTTCAGCTGGAGCCATATTTGTATGGACAATAAGCATTAGTACCTAAAGCACAATAAAGATTAAGCTAATGCCAGTATTCAAGTAGAAGCTCTGTTTTAGAGCCAGCCTTCCTCTTCATAGTAGCATATCACTAAGTGATTTTGATTCTGCCTCAGTGCACAGAGGCCTGAAGCCCCACCTTCTCAGGGTGCTGGACCATAGTAGTCCCATTTCTACTACTTCCATCTCCTTGTTTCAATTTCTGATGTAAATGAGGGCCATTCTGAGGTTGTCTGAGAGGTAAATTTACTGCCCATTGATTTTCACAAATCCTGTGGGTCTTGTGAAATCCTCTTAAATGAGTATCAGATACAGGAACAAAACTGAGAAATTGAATAGGAAATGCCACAGTTCAGAGTGAAACGCGAATGTTCATCTGTTCTGCTGAAAAACATAGGCCCAGTGTGATCTGGCATAAGCCCAGGCTGATGTTGGTAAACACATATTTTAAGGAAAAGCCTCAGATATACCCCAATTATTGTATAGATGTCCAGGTTAGAGCAGGACAAATGGGGCAGTAACTCTAATTGGCTCCTTGGACAAATTCAAATTTTGAATAAGTCAGGGAAAGCGTGAGATCATGGCATCATATAGTGGTAACTTCTTGCAAAAGTATTACTTAACTGACATCCTAAAACAATATGGCTTCTCCTAGAATCAGTCACCAAATGCCACTTGCATGGTTATAAAGCCACAGTGATATGCAGTGATGCCTCTGCCAGTGAATGACTGGCAACGTGAGTCAGTCACCTTTCCTCCACCCCGGCCCCCAACACAATAGGCTTTCATGCAAAATTGCCCATTTGCATTTCAGTGTAATTGAACACATTGAATATAGCTACTCTGTTAGCATTTCCTCTGCTAGGTGCTAGAAGTATAAAGCAAAATGAGCCATGGTGTGTGACCATGCAGGGTTTATCATTTGATAGAACAGTGGCCTAAAATAAACAACATCATAAAGATAGAATGTGTTAAATCCCCAATTGTGACATAGAACAGTGCTTGTCAAACTTTAATGTGCATATGAATCTGGGGATCTTGTTATAATGCAGATTCTGATTCAGCCGATGTAAGATAGAGCCCAAGGTTCTGCAGTTCTATTATAACAAGCTGTCAGGCAATACGATGCTGATCTGAGGATCACACTTTAAGTAACAAGGCATTTAACATTCAAGTGAGAGTATCAGGAAGGTAGCCAGATATATGCATGTAGAATTCAGCAGAAAGGTGAAGATACAATTTGGAGAGTTACAGATATCTAGATGACATTTAAAATCATTAGACTGACTCAAGCGACCAAGACAGTGAGTGTGGAGAAAGAAGATGAAGGAGGGGAACATTGATGCTGCATTTTAAGCAAGCGAATCTCGCTGCATCCAATGGTTCCTTTTGAGATTAGTGAAAAACAGAAGAGCAAGACTGGAGTTCAGTTGTAAAGGGACTCAAATGCCACTTTCAGAAGTTTGGACTTGAAGGAACAATTCTTGTTCTTGACAGTCGTGGGGGAAACTAGCTGATGGCAAGATGACATCAGCTAGTTGTAGTCACACCACCCGGTCCTTACACAAACAGAGTCGTATAAAACAAGTTAGGCTAATATGCTACTCTGGGGCTCTGAAAATTCCACAAAACATTTAAGCGAGCAATTTTGAGTGACTTTCTCAATGTGGCAAACAAGTTATTCCTGTAACTGAGGGCAGACTATAAATATGACACATCTCTGTTTGGTAATTGCTTTATTTCGGATTAAGACTAGCAATTTTCTTGTCAGAGACAGGCATGCAGCAGAAAGGGAGTGGGGAAATTTGGACAGCTCAGGCAGTTTTTGCAACTTGAAAAGCCATCTGCAGTTATTTTCTTTTAATATGGCAGATTTGGCATTAGCATCAACTTTATTTTCTCTTGTGGTCTTTTATTTTTCTTTTCTTTTCTTTTTTTTTTTTTTTTGATACTCTGTAGAGCTCAAAACTTTATTAACTGTGTTAAGCACAGACCCATTGTGTCTTGTTATTCCTCTCTAAACTGTACTCTATTCCAAGAGTTCTTGGGAGAAGTGGTTGAGAAACTTGGAAAAACTGGATGCTGGTAAGGGGCACTCAGGTTTCAATAATCTCATTCACCTTAGTCATTAAACCGAATGTGCAAATCCCCAGAATTGCACTGAGCTCTTTGTAACCAGCTAGTCACCATGTGTTTATGTGTCTTTTAGATCTTAACATGTATGTGTTAATCCAGCCTTCCCACAGACACCTACTGCAGACATCCATACCCAATGATCATGTGATCAACATGACTAACTCACTCCATTTACTGAAAAGAGCAGTCATCATATTTCCCAGAATCCTTGGCCTATTCTATTCTTTTTCAAAGCCATTTTTGGAGGTAGTAGAATGTACCAAGAGAAGAGAATACAGGAGATTTCCCTTTATCTACAACATTCTATATTATTTACATATAAAAGTATGATGCAAAATGACATAATGTTAACATTTGTTAATCCTGGACAGTGACTATTCTCCTGTTTGTTATATTTATCTTCCCTCCTTTTTAATATTGTGACTTTTTTTTTTTTTTTTTCAAAATAATAGCAATGAAAGCTCTGCTGAGAACTCAGGGTAAACAGACCTGGAGGCACAGAGCAGTTTCCCTCTGACTTGTCTTTCTTGCCTCCACTTGCCTTCAATCAGAAATCATGTCAAGAGATGAAAGAAGTACTCATGAACTTTTGTACCTTAACTTAGAACTACTTTTGGATATGGTGATTTTTTTAACACCTTTTTTTTTGGTTAATCTCCGTGCAATAAAATTCACTCTTTTGGATGTTCAGTTCAATGCATTTTGGTGAATGCAGTCTACAGCCACCACGGTCAAGATACAAGATGGCTCCATCACCTTCTATATTCAACTCCCTCTGTCACCTTGACTATTGGCAACCACCATACTGTCTCTGCTCATATAGTTTGTTTTTCCCAGCATTTAAAAAAATGTACAGTCAATTCCTTTAATTTTTATTTTCAGGTGACTTCAATTTCATGTATTCTAATTATGAGAGGATCCAACGAGCACATTATCACTCTAAATTTTCCAAACCCAAAGTTAGGAGTAAAAGTCATTTGGCTTCTTATCATAAAGCGCACACTTGGTCATTCAGGCCCAAAATATCAAATCCATATCTTCTGATATTTGCATTTAATTAACTTATCTTTTTGTGTAAGTGGATTTCACATGGATCTCCCATAGAGAGCTAATTGCAGCTCACATTTAGCCATTAGATTCTCACATGTAATTTCTGTCAACATCCCTGGGAAGGGTGCAGAATGAACTAAAGGCAAAATTTATTTCACTCTCAAGGTTAACCAGGACTTCCTTTCCAGTTTCCATTTTGTGTCAGAGCTCATAGTAAGCTGATCTGACACGAAGGTGACAGCATTTATTTTCTTCCTGTGTTCCATTTAATTATTTTTAAAAGAGACATAAAAAAGTTTTAAGATTGCTTTCAGCACCTCCTTTTCAAATGCTACATTCCAAGTTTAAGCTCAAATTTAACTGTAATGAGATTGTTATCAACACCTGACAGAAAAAATAAAAGCATCATGAATGAATATGTTCAACCCCCCTCTTGACAAGACCGCTTATATCTTCTCTTATGAAAGCACAGTATAGATTCTTTCTGTCTGCTTTTTATGCATATCATTTTCATAATCTACTTAGGTGTCTAAATCATTCTAGGGATTTCTGAGAAACTGACTTCATTCCACACATGCTGTGGAGGGAAAAAAATCGAAGTGAGGAGTGGAAACATCATTCCACCTTTGTGCGCCCTTAGAAGTAACTTTGAGTTTTTGCCCAAAGCAATTAGAAGAGACATTTCTGTTTGGGAAATACACATGCTCTGTCAGCGGACGTCAGGAAGCAAGCGTGATGATTTTCTTTAGTAATTTAGAAAAGACAATTTTACAGCATGCTTTAGGAATTTAAAAGGCCCCAAACAGTCCAGAAATTCAGAAATCATAAGA
Organism: Rhinopithecus roxellana; assembly: GCF_007565055.1. Taxonomy (NCBI): domain Eukaryota; kingdom Metazoa; phylum Chordata; class Mammalia; order Primates; family Cercopithecidae; genus Rhinopithecus; species Rhinopithecus roxellana. The sequence continues at coordinate 102,716,305 of NC_044551.1, forward strand.
AGTAGCATACAGACAGACAGACGCATGACTTTGTATGGACTTTCCTCATTTTAGCATACATTATTTTAAGGTGCTTAATGTACATATCACATGATAGTTTTAATTTGCCATCATGTTTTTATGATATCAAATGAACAGAAACTCGTCTTTTTCCATAAGGAACAAATCTAACACATACGCACAAAAAACAACTTTATAGCATAAAATGCAAAGAGAAAACAGTAAAGAGCTGTGTGGTCTGTCATATTTTAATAGTAATGCATTGCTTAATGATAGATACATTCTAAGATAATGCATTGTTAGTGTTGTCACTGTGCAAACATCATAGAGTATACTTACACAAACCTAGATGATACAACCCACTACACACCTAGGCTAGATGTATAGCACATTGCTTCTAGGCTACAAACCAGTACTGCCTGTGACTGCACTGAATACTGTAGGCAACTGTAACACAATGGTAAGTATTTGTATACCTAAGGTAAGCATTTGTACAGCAAACATATTGTTAAAAGATACAAAATGGTATATTTTTGGCACTTAATGGAGCTTACAGGACTGGAAGTTGCTCTGGGTGAGTCAGTGAATGAGTGATGAGTGAATGTGAAGGCCTAAGATAATACTGTACACTACTGTGGACTTTATGAACACTCTAAACTTAGGCTACACTAAATTTATTTTAAAAACTTTCTTTCTTCAATAAATTATTAACCTTAGTTTACTGTAACATTTTTTACTTTATAAACTTTTTAATTTTTTAAAACTTTTTGGAGCAGTCTGGCAAGATGGCCGAATAGGAACAGTTCCAGTCTGCAGCTCCCTGCAAGATCCACGCAGAAGGCTGGTGATTTATGTATTTCCAACTGAGGTACATAGTTCATCTCATTGGGGCTGCTTGGATAGTGGGTGCAGCCCACGGAGGGCGAGCTGAAGTAGGGCAGGGAGTTGCCTCACTCAGGAAGTGCAAGGGGTTGGGGGAATTTCTCCTTCCTCGCCAAGGGAAGCCATGAGAGACTGTTCTGGGAGGAATAGTACACTCCTGCCCAGATACTGTGCTTTTCCCGTGGTCTTCACAAACGGCAGACCAGGAGATTCCCTCCATTGCCTGGCTCGGTGGGTCCCATGCCCATGGAGCCCAGCAAGCTAAGATTCATTAACTTGAAATTCTCGCTGCTGGCGCAGCAGTCTGAGATCAACCTGGGACACTTGAGGTTGGTTGGGGGAGGGGTGTCCACCATTGCTGAGGCTTCAGTAGGTGGTTTTATTCCCACAGTGTAAACAAAGCTTCCCGGGAAGTTTGAACTGGGTAGAGTCCACCATAGCTCAGCAAGGCCAACTGCCTCTCTAGATTCCACCTCTGTGGGCAGGGCATCTCTGAACAAAAGGCAGCAGCCTCAGTCAGGGACCTACAGATAAAACTCCCATCTCCCTGGGACAGAGCACCTGGGGAAAGGGGTGGCTGTGGGTGTAACTTCAGCAGACTCAAATGTCCCTGCCAGATAGCTCTGAAGAGAGCAGTGGTTCTCCCAGCACAGTGTTAGAGCTCTGATAATGGACAGACTGCCTCCCCAAGTGGGTCCCTGACCCCCATGTAGCCTGACTGGGAGATACCTCCCAGTAGGGGCCGACAGACACCTCATACAGGAGAGCTCTGGCTGGCATCTAGTGGGTGCCCCTCTGGGACAAAGCTTCCAGAGGAAGGATCAGGCAGCAATAGTTGTTGTTCTGCAGCCTCTGCTGGTGATACCTAGGCAAACAGGTTCTGGAGGGGACCTCTAGCAAACTTCAACAGAACTGCAGCTGAGGGGTCTATCTGTTAGAAGGAAAACTAACAAACAGAAAGGAATAGCATCAGCATCAACAAAAAGGACATCCACACCAAAACTCCATCTGTAGGTCACCAACATCAAAGACCAAAGGTAAATAAAACCACAAAGATGGGGAGAAACCAGTACAGAAAGGATGAAAATTCCAAAAACCAGAACACCTCTTCTCCTCCAAAGGATCACAACTCCTCTCCAGCAAGGGAACAAAACTGGATAAAGAATCAGTTTGACAAACTGACAGAAGTATGATTCAGAAGGTAGGTAATAACAAACAACTCCAAGCTAAAGGAGCATGTTCTAACCTAAATCAGGGAAGCTAAGAAACTTAAAAAAAGATTAGATGAATTGCTAACTATAATAACCAGTGTAGAGAAGAATATAAATGACCGGATGGAGCTGAAAAACACAGCACAAGAACTTTGAGAAGCATGCACAAGTTTCAATAGCCAATTTGATCAAGCAGAAGAAAGGATATCAGAGATTGAAGATCAACTTAATGAAATAAAGCATGAAGTCAAGATTAAAGATAAAAGAGTGAAAAGAAATGAACAAAGCCTCCAAGAAATATGGGACTATGTGAAAAGACCAAATCTATGTTTGATTGATATACCTGAAAGTGATGAGGAGAATGGAACCAAGTTGGAAAACACTCTTCAGGATATTGTCCAGGAGAACTTCCCCAACCTAGCAAGACAGGCCAACATTCAAATTCAGGAAATACAGAGAACACCACAAAGATATTCCTCAAAAAGAGCAACCCCAAGACACATAATTGTCAGATTCACCAAGGTTGAAATGAAGGAAAAAATGTTAAGGGCAGCCAGAGAGAAAGGTCAGGTTACCAACAAAGGGAAGCCCATCAGACTAACAGTGGATCTCTCTGCAGAAACCCTACAAGCCAGAAGAGAGTGGGGGCCAATATTCAACATTCTTAGAGGAAGAATTTTCAACCCAGAATTTCATATCCAGCCAAACTAAGCTTCATAAGTGAAGGAGTAATAAAGTCCTTTACAGATAAGCAAATGCTGAGAGATTTTGTCAACACCAGACCTGCCTTACAAGAGACCCTGAAGGAAGCACTAAATATGGAAAGGAAAAATTTGTACCAGCCACTGCAAAAACATGCCAAATTGTAAAGACAATCCATGCTATGAAGAAACTGCATGAACCAACAGGGAAAATAACCAGCTAGCATTATAACTACAGGATCAAATTCACACATAACGATATTAATCTTAAATGTAAATGGGCTAAATGCCCCAATTAAAAGACACAGACTGGCAAACTGGATAAAGAGTCAAGACCCATTGGTGTGCTGTATTCAGGAGACTCATCTAAAGTGCAAAGACACACACAGGCTCAAAATAAAAGGATGGAGGAAGATTTACCTAGCAAATGGAAGGCAGATAAAAGCAGGGGTTGCAATCCTAGTCTCTGATAAAACAGATTTTAAACAAACAAAAGTCAAAAGAGACAAAGAAGGGCATTACATAATGGTAAAGGGATCAATGCAACAAGAAGAGTGAACTATCCTAAATATATATGCACCCACTACAGGAGCACTGAGATTTGTGAAACAAGTTCTTAGAGACCTACAAAGAGACTTAGACTTACACACAATAATAGTGGGAGACTTTAACACCCCACTGTCAATATTAGACAGATCAATGAGACAGAAAATTAACAAGGATATCCAGGACTTGAACTCAGCTCTGGACCAAGTGGACCTAATAGACATCTACAGAACTCTCCATGCCAAATCAACAGAATATACATTCCTCTCAGCACCACATCACACTTATTCTAAAATTGACCACATAATTCGAAGTAAAACACTCTTCAGCAAATGTAAGTGAACAGAAATCACAACAAACTGTCTCTCAGACCACAGTGCAATCAAATTCGAACTTAGGATTAAGAAACTCACTCAAAACTACACAATTACATGGACACTGAACAACCTTCTCCTGAACAACTACTGAGTAAATAACAAAATGAAGACAGAAATTAAGATGTTCTTTAAAACCAATGAGAACAAAGACACAATGTACCAGAATCTCTGGGACACATTTAAAGCAGTGTGTAGAGGGAAATTTATAGCACTAAATGCCCACAATAGAAAGCAGGAAAGACCTAAAATTGACACCCTAATATCACAATTAAAAGAACTAGAGAAGCAAGAGCAAACAAATTTGAAAGCTAGCAGAAGACAAGAAATAACTAAGATCAGAGCAGAACTGAAGGAGATAGGGACACACAAAAAAAGCCTTCAAAAAAAAATCAATGAATCCAGGAGCTGGTTTTTTGAAAAGATCAACAAAACAGATTGACTGCTAGTTAGACTAATAAGGAAAAAAGAGAAGAATCAAATAGATGCAATGAAAAATGATGAAGGGGATATCACCACAGACCCCACAGAAATGCAAACTACCATCAGAGAATACTATAAACACCTCCACACAAATAAACTAGAAAATCTAGAAGAAATGGATAAATTCCTGGACACATACACCATCCCAAGACTAAACCAGGAAGAAGTTGAATCTCTGAATAGACCAATAACAGGTTCCGAAATTGAGGCAGTTATTAATACCCTATCAACAAAAAAAAGCCCAGGACCAGATGGATTCACAGTCAGATTCTACCAGAGGTACAAAGAGGAGCTGGTACCATTCCTTCTGAAACTATTCCAATCTATAGAAAAAGAGGGAATCCTCCCTAACTCATTTTATGAGGCCAGCATCATCCTGATACCAAAATCTGTCAGAGACACAACAAAAAAAGAAAATTTCAGGTCAATATCCCTGATGAACATAGATGCAAAAATCCTCAATAAAATATTGCAACTCAAATCCAGCAGCACATCAAAAAGCTTATCCACCACGATCAAGTCAGCTTCAACCCTGGGATGCAAGGCTCATTCCACATACACAAATCAATAAACATGATCCATCACATTCACAGAGCCAACGACAAAAACCACATGATTATCTCAAAAGATGCGGAAAAGACCGTTAACAAAATTCAACAGTCCTTTATGCTAAAAACTCTCAATAAACTAGATATTGATGGAATGTATCTCAAAATAATAAGAGCTATTTATGACAAACCAACAGCCAATATCATACTGAATGGGCAAAAACTGGAAGCATTCCCTTTGAAAACTGGCACGAGACAAGGATGCCCTCTCTCACTCCTATTCAACATAGTGTTGGAAGTTCTGGCCAGGGTAATCAGGCAAGAGAAAGAGATAAAGGGTATTCAATTAGGAAAAGAGGAAGTCAAATTGTCCCTGTTTGCAGGTGACCTGATTCTATATTTAGAAAACCCCATTGTCTCAGCCCAAAATCTCCTTAAGCTGATAAGCAACTTCAGCAAAGTCTCAGGATACAAACTCAATGTGCAAAAATCACAAGCATTCTTATACAATAACAGACAGAGAGCAAAATCATGAGTGAACTCCCATTCACAATTGCTTCAAAGAGAATAAAATCCCTAAGAATCCAACTTACAAGGGATGTGAAGGACCTCTTCAAGGAGAACTACAAACCACTGCTCAAGGAAATAAAAGAGGACACAAACAAATGAAAAAACATTCAATGCTCATGGATAGGAAGAATCAATATTGTGAAAATGGCCATACTGCCCAAAGTAATTTATAGATTCAATGCTATCCCCATCAAGCTACCATTGACTTTCTTCACAGAATTGGAAAAACTGCTTTAAACTTCATATAGAAACAAAATGAGCCCACATAGCCAAGACAATCCTAAGCAACAAGAACAAAGCTGGAGGCATCACGCTACCTGACTTCAAAGTATACTACAAGACTACAGTAACCAAATCAGCACGGTACTCGTACCAAAACAGATATATGACCGATGGAACAGAATAGAGGCCTCAGAAATAATACCACACTTCTACAACCATCTGATCTTTAACAAACTTGACAAAAACAAGAAATGGGGAAAGGATTCCTGATTTAATAAATGGCGCTGGGAAAACTGACTAGCTATATGCAGAAAGCTGAAATGGATCCCTTCCTTACACCTTATACAAAAATTAATTCAAGATGGATTAAAGACTTTAATGTAAGACCTAAAACCATAAAAACCCAAGAAGAAAACCTAGGCAATACCATTCAGGACATAGGCATAGGCAAAGGCTTCAGGACTAAAACACCAAAAGCAATGGCAACAAAAGCCAAAATGGACAAATGGGATCTAATTAAATGAAAGAGCTTCTGCATAGTAAAAGAAACTATCATCAGAGTGAACAGGCAATCTACAGAATGGGAGAAAATTTTTGCAATCTATCCATCTGACAAAGGGCTAATATCCAGAATCTACAAATAGCTTAAAACAAATTTACAAGAAAAAAACAACCCCATCAAAAAATGGGTGAAGGATATGAACAGACACTTCTCAAAAGAAGACATTTATGCAGCCAACAAACTTATGAAAAAATGTTCATCATCACTAGTCATTAGAGAAATGCAAATCAAACCCACAATAAGATACCATCTCATGCCAGTTAGAATGGCGATCATTAAAAAGTCAGGAAACAACAGATACTGGAGAGGATATGAAGAAATAGGAACACTTTTACACTGTTGGTGGGAGTGTAAATTAGTTCAACCATTATGGATGACAGTGTGGTGATTCCTCAAGGATCTAGAACTAGAAATACCATTTGACCCAGTATTCCCATTACTGGGTATATACCCAAAGGATTATAAATCATTCTACTATAAAGACACATGAATACGTATTTTTTATTGCAGCACTGTTCACAATAGCAAAGTCTTGGAACCAACCCAAATGTCCATCAATGATAGACTAGATTAAGACAATGTGGCACATATATACCGTGGAATACTATGCCGCCATAAAAAAGGATGAGTTAATGTCCTTTGGAGGGACATGGATGAATCTGGAAAACATCATTCTCAGCAAAGTAACACAAGAAGAGAAAAACCAAATACTGCATGTTCTCACTCATAAATGGGAACTGAACAATGAGAACACATGGACACAAGGAGGGGAACATCACACACTGGGGCCTGTCAGCGGGTAGGGAGCTGGAGGAGGGATAGCATTAGGAGAAATACCTAATGTAAATGATGAGTTGGTGGGTGTAGCAAACCAACGTGGCACATGTATACCTATATAACAAACCTGCACGTTGTGCACATGTACCCCAGAACTTAAAGTATAATAATAAAAAAACTTTTTTGACTCTTGTAATACTTACTACAAAATTATTTTAAAATACAAATACATTGTACAGGCCTGTAAAAAAAAGTTTTTTTCTTTATGTCCTTATTCTATAAACTTTTTCTACTTTTTTTTTTTAACTTTTTAAAATTTTTGTTTAAAACTAAGACACACACATTAGCCTAGGCCTGTACAGGGTCAGGATCATCAATATCACTGTCATCCACCTCTATATCTTGTCCCATTGGAAGGTCTTCAGGGGCAATAGCAGTTCCATTATAATCTCATAGGATCACCATCATATATGTGGTTCATCATGGACCAAAACTTTGTTATGTAGCACATGACTCAGTCATGCCACTTATCATAGAGTGTGCCTACAAAGACCTAGATGGAATAGACGTTTTTATCTATATATTTTTAATATGGAAAACCAAATATCTCAGGACCACTGCTGAATATCAATTATTTCCCCTACTTGTTCTGCAATGCCAATATCAGCTGCGACATATCAGGTTTCTATATATGTTCTGTTATAATCTTATGGGACCACCGTCATAAATGTGGTCCATCGCTGACTAAAATATCACTATGTAGCACATGATTGTACATATAGCTTTACATGATTTTTAAATCTTTAACATGAAAATTGTATTTGTATGCATTCTTTAGATAAAGCAAGAAGCAGTTTAATGTATTTTTTAAAACTGGAAGCCAAAATAATCAGCTCCTAATCTACATTCCCATTAAAACACTTTGGACTTTTAAAATTTACACATGTGGTCTACTTGAATATGCAAGCAAATACATCCCTGCAAAGAAAAGACAAATATTTATGTACAAATAAATAGTGTTTTAGCAAACAGGCACTCAGATGTGAGCGCTCATGTTTTATGGCTTGACTCTTAGCCTCAATAAAACATGCTCAAGAGGCGGCATTTTTCTTTAGGGATAAGTCATAACTTTGCCATAGAGGGCTATTAGGAGACCATTTACTGACATGGGACTGAACCTACAATTCCCACAGAGAAATGTTATTTTAAAAGGAAGGCTGACATAGGAGATTTTCGGGAAAATCCCCCCTGGAGACCTGAAGTTCCCCTGGTGCCAGGCATGTAATGCCATTTTCCTTATTGAAATAGAGAATATCATGTTGCAGCAATTGTTCTTAAGGGAGATATGGCATAAGCACATCACTTCTGCAGGTACGGTATCTGCAGTTCTACATTTTGGAAGACTAGCAATATGAAATTGCAGGCTGTTGTTAGAGCTCTTCTGGCTTGCATAAGAGAATGTTTATTTCTTTATCTATATATGGAGAGACATGTCCTTTAGTTTAAGGTCAAATAATATCTCCTGGGGGGAAGACCTGATCAACTGTCTAATGGAATTGAGTCCTTGGGGGTAGTAAATCAATTTCATCATAAAACTGCAACTTCTGTCCTCTAACGCTCCAGAGTGGTTTTAAAAAGTGGCCAGGGCCCTCTCCCCTCCATTAGTAGCTAGACCTGTGATGAGAACTTCAGGGCATAGATTCATCTGGCAGCTCCCCTCTCCTGTTTTCATCCAAACATGGAATCAGGCCCTAGGGAAGTATATCATTTTTTTGTCAGGGAACTAAAAGCAATGTGGGTAATAATCGTTAATTGGACATTGCATTTAATGTAGAATAAAGCAGGTAAAACCCTTTGTCTAGTCCCTCTGTGTCACTTGATCTGCTGAAATTTCTTTTCCGTGCTTTGAAAATAGCCAAAGCACAGACTAGCTAGAGAGAAGCAACCTTGATTTGGCCCAGCCTTCTAGCTCACCGGCAACCATGTAAGCATGATGGGCAGGATCTCCAACACCAGGCAGAGCAATTCACCAGTCAGTGTTTACTGAAGAGTGAGCAAAAGGAAACGAGCTAAAGTCACAGTAGGAAACCTTGGGTTTCATATAAGATATAGTTGGAAAATATCTTATATTTACATATAGGACTCCATTTTTCAAATCATTATCTTGTTTTATCCATCCAGCAACCCATCATGGGAAGAAGGGGCCTTACTATGGCTATTACGTTTACAATAAGGGGACTAAAGAGATTCTTCACTTTCTTCTCAATAGACAAAGTCCCTGCAGAGTTCATCTACTCCAATGACTAACAACATTCCAATAACAACAGCTAACATTTTTTGAGTGTTTACTATGTGCAAGTTATTCTGCTTAGTGCTTTACATGCATTTATCTAATCTATTCCTCTCAACATCTGTGAGATATACATAGGATAGCACAGAAGTGATAGATAAGCAAAATGATGTACTGCAGTTGAAACAGCTCTGGGCTCAGAGTCTGATTAAAAGTGCAGGTGCACAGGTAGTATGGCTTACAGGTAACTTAAAGGAAACCTAGAGGCAGCCTGCATGCCCTTGAAGCCTGCCTTCACCTCCCAGTTCTCTGGTCTTTGGCAAATTACTCAATCATTCTTACCCTCCCTTTCCTCATCTGTTTAAATGTGGATAAAGCCTCACTGAATTTTGAGTGGATTGAAAGAGTTTATACAAATAACCTGCTTGAAGCAGTGCTTGGCACATAATTAGTGCCCCATTAAGTGTCAGTAACATTATTTTTACTTCTTGCTGGATGCCATTGGACACATCACTTTACCTCTCTGAACCTCAAGGTTCTTACCTAAGAAAATACTTATATTAATACTTGTGTACTTCATAGGCTTAAGAGGTATAATATATATGAAAAAGAAGGCTGGGCGTGGTGGCTCACGCCTGTAATCCCAGGACTTTGGGAGGCTGAGGCGGGCGGATCACAAGGTCAGGAGATCGAGACCATGGTGAAACCCCGTCTCTACTAAAAATACAAAAAACTAGCAGGGCGAGGTGGCTGGCACCTGTAGTCCCGGCTACTTGGGAGGCTGAGGCAGGAGAATGGCGTGAACCTGGGAGGCGGAGCTTGCAGCGGGTTGAGATCGTGCCACTGCACTCCAGCCTGAGCAACAGAGCGAGACTCCATCTCAAAACAAAACGAAAACGAAAATAGTATTTTAATTATATAATTTTAGAGTGATTTGGTATCATTTTATGACTTCTGAGTTTATCTCTAGTTCTGACCAGTCTCCTAAGATATACTCCTGAATTTCCTACTGACCATTTTCATATGGAATTAAAAGGCATTAATTCCTTGATTTGTTCTCTAAATAAATACTAAGCAGTTGCTCTGGGCCAAAAGGTGGGACATAGAGAAAAACATGTGGTATGTGTTCTCAAAGAGTTTGCAATCCTGGAGTAGACACACACAAGAAACCAATATTAACAACACAGTATCCTAAGTGTTATGAATGACGAGACTAAAGGAAGAAGACTCAGCTTGCAAGGGACAGGGGGACCACAAAATGTCCCCCACGAGGTAGTATTTCAACATCACTGTGGCCCAAAACAATCTTGTGGTCAATATAGTCATCCTTTCTTTCTCTATATGTCTTTTTTTAAAATGTGAATTTTTATCTGTCTCAAATGCCTTATGATGACTTGCTATATACAAGAGGAACAATGGCTAAGGGCCTCTCGAATAATTTCTTCATGTTGTAAGTCTACTAGGGTTGGGCTTAAAGGATATAAAGAATTGAGCAACTCATCGTAAATCTTCAACCACAATTTGTTTGGCAGGGAAAAATCTAGATTTTCTCGAACAGGTTTCAGAAGATGGAGTCCATGGCCAATCTTTCATTAGGTATCTTAATAACTTGATGTAATTAGCCAGAAAGAGTCATGGAATGATTATTTTTAACACCCCTGATATCTCATCCCACCATTTCAAGACTTAACCCAGTGTTTCTCAAACTCTTTCTTGGAAGTGTCACTAATGGCAGCCAACAGGAGCCAGGTATCCTTACAGGGCCTGGGCAGAGCTTGAGGCCATCCACAAGCACAATATTTTTTGAAGTTTCAAGATTACTGTGGATTTTGTAGCCTAAACCATAAGCTACATATCCTTATGTAAATATCCTATTATTTTACATCTTATACTATTTAACAATATAAGATTATTTTCTCTCCAAATCTGGTTTTATTTCTTAGTACTTTTATTTTTTTTTCAGTCATAAAAGCTATGTCATTGTAGGAAATTAGAAAACTATATCAAATTACAAATTTAAAATTAAGCTTTTTCTGGCTGGGCGCAGCAGCTCACGCCTGTAATCCCAGCACTTTGGGAGGCTGAGATGGGCAGATCACCTGAGGTCAGGAATTCGAGACCAGCCTGGTCAACACGGTGAAACCCCGTCTCTACTAAAAATACAAAAATTAGCTGGGTGTCGTGGTGCATGCCTGTAATCCCAGCTACTTTGGATGCTGAGGCAGGAGAATTGCTTGAACCTGGGAGGTGGAGGCTGCAGTGCGCTGAGATCGTGCCATTGCACTCCAGCCTGGGTGACAGAGTGAGACTCTGTCTCAAACAAACAAAAATTAAATTAAGCTTTTCTATAATATAATTCCCAAACTACTAAGCCTTGTTGGTGCTTTTCCTTCTAAGTATCGTAATATATAGATATAGATATAAACATATAATTATGCAAATACATATGTACAATTTGAAGTCATCTCTATATCTTTCAGGATCATATTCTGCTTTTTAAAAACTTAATAGTAATTATTTGATGACTTGGTGAACATTTTTATTTAATGGCTTGATGAGTGTAAAAGTTTAAAGTACAGAATCTATAGCTTGGATTTGAATCCAAACTTAGCTCATTTACTAGCCTTGGGTTCCTCATCTATAAATGGAAGTTAATAATATTGCCTTCTGCAGACAGTTGTGAGAATGAAACGATTTAGTGTATGTGAAGTGCTTAGACACAACCTGGCACAGCGTGAAGGCCGAGATAAGGGTTAGTACAATTTCTTCTCAATGATTTGAGAAGCTACTTTTGTCAGTATACTGAATTCCCTTATGCATTTTGATCTACTTCCAGATGTTCTGTTTTCTTCCACTGACAGCAATCTTATTTATGTAGCCACACTACCTTGTTTTATGTGTTCTTTATACAAAGAGGCCAAACTGGTGTGGCTAATTCTCTTGATTACTCTTCTTTTTCAGAATTTGTGTCTGGCTATTTTTGTGGTCCATTTTCCACATGAACTTTAGAATAACTTGCTTAATTAAAATACTTTTAATATTTACACTTAAATTGCATTTGTGGAATATCTGAATATATGAGCCTTTGCAATGCTTTTATAACTTACTGCTCTTCATTTTCATTACATACACCTTTATTTTTATCTTAGTCTACTCTATTATAGGGGCTTTTTTCTACCATAGTCGCTCCCAGCTCTGATACCTAGTTATTTCTTAAAAATTTGCTCTCAAACTTGACATTTAAAAAGAGGAAGGAAAAGAGAAATAACATTCTGGCATTTAGAAAGCAGCATCTATGCAGCTATGTACCACGTAGCATTCCCAAGTATGCCCCTTGGAAATGGTGCTGTAGGATAACAGGTTGTATTTTGCAGAAAAAATAAGGGGTTGTGTGATTAAACACATGTAGAAATTCTAAGTTAAACAAAACTAAATACATTTTTTACTCTGTAAGAACATCCAGAAACTTTAATATAGGTAATTTTTTTCTGACTCTCTAAAAGGAGGTATATTTTACATAAGGGCCCAAACTTTTGGCTATGTGAGCTTTTCTAGAAGAAACAACTCTTAGTAATTCAACTCCTGAATATACTGGTTTGGGAAACTCTGCCAAAAGGGATTGCCTCCGAGATTTTGGTACCGAAGATGACTTCTTTTTCCTCTTTCTACAAGCACTGTTCGAGGAGGTGGATTAATGGTTTTAAAATCTAGTATAACTGGTCTTAAATCTAAATGAAATTCCTCTCATATTTGGTTTGTGGGTTAACTGAGTTCCCCTTTCTGATGATGATGTGCATTTTCATCTCTTTCAATGTCTTTGTGTGTGTTTCAGTGGGAAGTCAGGTGAGACTAAACTGGTAAAACGCTGACCTAAATGAGAAGCCTGGTCCCATATTCCATCAGTTACACACTCAACTAACTTAACCCTGAATTGTTGACTAATACAGAGCAAATGGTTCCTAAAATTTATAGCGAATTATTTTTAAAACTCAATATTTGATAGAGAATAATTTTTCTCCTTCAGGGAATATTTATTATTTAAACAAAACAACAGTCTGCACAAGTATTAGGCAATGTACCAAAATAAAGGGTTTCTTTTTTTCTTTTCCTTTTTTTTTTTTTTTTGGCAGGAGAGAAATTATTTTCATGTAGTCATTTGTTGGACCTTGGGGTAAAATTATATTTCATAGTTCCCTTGTTCCCAGGCTGTGGTTAAAAAAAAGAGAGAGAGAGAGAGATTGATGTCTGAAGTTTCAAGTGTATTTGTCTTACAAATTTGTTTGATTCTCTTGGGAATAATTATCTCATATCATTTGAGGGTTAGTAATTCCTTAGGAATGACCCTTCTGTTATAATTAGTAACTTACATGCAGCTAAGAAAAGTGAAAGTTAATGGACTTAGTTTCTTGCATTGCTGCTTTATTAAACTGTTAATCTCTGAAACAAACAAGAGTCCTAGAGTCACTGCTCAGTGGAGTAATCATGTTTCCTTTCATTTGCTGAGAATAGGTAATGTAGACATACATGGTAACATAACAATGGTCAGTAAGTAAAACCTCATTATACAACACTAAATCTATATACACAAGGGAAAGGTATGTCCAATGACTGTTGGGAGGAACTTCCAATAATTTCTTCTTTCCCAGTTTATTCAAGACTTCAGTGGAACAGGAAAGAATGAAAAAACAAAGGTAGAAAGGAAGGGAGAGGAAATACAAAAAAGAAAGAAAAAATGATCTTATAAATGGTGAATCCACAAAGTCACAATTCTTTAACAAGAAACCAAAAATAGAAAGAAGGAAAATAAAAGAAAAATTTTAAAAATACTTAGCTTCATGTAACCCACTCACAACTTTGGTCAATGTATGAGCTAGAAAAAATGGTAAGGGAATTTGAAAGAGTCTTCAAGTTCTCAGTAGAGGATGGGAGCAACCTAGCTTTGGAACTTTGAGTGAAGTGGTTCTTTTCTGAGTCTTAGGTGAATATTACAGTATAATGTTAGATCTTTGCATACACTGAGATTTCTCCATAGTCATAGACTGTTGGTCATACACCCTCAGGACACCAAGAAAACTCTTTAACCCAGCCACAAGATAAATGGATTATTTTTCTTTTTTACAATTTTTACAAATATTGTTTAATAAAGCAGGTACAGACTACGTCCATTTAAAACGCATAGCCCAGGCCAAAAATTACAAATAAAATAAAGAAGAACAGTGTTCTGTTGTATTCATTTCTGCATGAAAACTTTTTAAATTGCTAATGAAAATTAGAACTGTTCTGGGATCTTCTGACAAGATTTTTTGAGATGAGGTCTCGCTCTGTCACCCAGGCTGGAGTGAAGTGGCATGATCTCGGCTTACTGCAACCTTTGCCTCCCAGGTTCAAGCGGTTATCCTGCCTCAGCCTCCCAAGTAGCTGAGACTACAGGTGTGCACTACCATACCCAGCTAATTTTTTTTTTTTTGTACTTTTAGTAGAGATGGGTTTGGACATGTTAGTAGGTTTGTCTCGAACTACTGAGGCTGAGCAATCCACCTGCCTTGGCCTTCCAAAATGCTGGGACTACAGGCATGAGCCACTGTGCTTGGCCCTAACAAGATTTTTAAAAAATCTTAAAATGCCTTTTCCTCAATGAAGCCATCTTTGGAGTTAGGCATTACTCTCACCTTATCTGTTGTCTTGACTTCAACCTGATATTCCTCTTCCTCCTTGAAGTAGCTTCAAGTTAAGAAAAGGTCATTTTTCCTCAGTCCAGTTCTCTGAAAAACTTGTACCTGCCACTGAAAGTCATAGTCCAGGTTACTCCTAGCCAACACATGCTAGAACCTCAGGGCCAACTGGAAAGTCATTATGAACCCTTGGATTGATCTATCTCATTTATCACCAAATGCCCAAAAACACACGGTCCTGAGAAAGTTAGCCTCTCTGTGCACACGTGTACTTTTTCAAAAGGAGAAGGCAATATGAAAGGGGCTGGGCTTGATCACCAAAAGTCAGCACAATGAAAACTAACAATAATGGATAATGAACATTAGAATTCAAATTAGCAGCTGTTTTAAAAAGATTGGGGTTCCCGTTTTCAATTTCATTTTGAACACCACATTACAAAAAAAATTTTTTTAAAGATTGAGGGGAGAAGAAAAATAAAAAGAATATCTAAACTGTTGAATGTTGGTTCCTGATAAGCTTCTATCATGTCTTCTTCCTCCATTCCCAGTTCTTTCGAAATGTGATTATCAGCGCTTCTCTGACTTTCAAAGAGAAACCCGAGTAAATTCATTGGGACGCTCTGTCTTTGACAGTATAATTCTTTGAGTTTCTTGAGATGTGTTGTCATTTTCACTTTGAAGTGAATCTCACTGATATCCTGTCTAATGACTTTGAGTTTAATGTATTTTGTTTCCTTCTTATCCCCCAACTCTCAGTTGAAGGTTTTGCCTCCTGGTCAGACATGGTGACAGTGGTTTCACCCAGGGGATCTCCACATGCCAGCAGCCTCGGGTAGGCAGAACCTCACTCCAGGGTTGACAAATCCATTTTCCTTCCCCATGGTACAACACCGCAGCAGCCATAAATGAATTCTTTTTCTATGTGTCCTTAAGTTCAAATAAAAAGCTCAACTGTGGAATGCATTATTCACAGTTGTTTATCTTATTGGTTTCAACAATTTAATGTAGGATCCGTAAGTAGTTCTAATCATCAGATAAAAAACTAAAACTTAGTAGAAACGTTGAATAGATGGCATCTACTTTCATCTCCTACTTCATAAGGGGATGTCCTTTCATGCCAGGTTGGTACTAGCCTGTTGTGCTTAAGCTGATACAGTATTTCTCCAGTCACAATGATATCTGGCTGTAGACCCTAACTATCAGGATGAGCTTTTAAAGATCATACATGGAACCTGCATCAGTTGAAGAGTAGTTAGTGAGAACCTTTCATAAAGGACTGGTCCTCCATTTAAAACGAGAGCTCTTTCCCAGGGCAAAATGAATCAGTAAGAAAGTCCCAATGTCCTCTAATAAAAAACCCAAAAATTTGATGCCTAGATCACTTGCAAATGTTGAATCTGAATTTATATCACCATGTGTTGTGGGAGTCTCATTCTGAAAATTTAATGTAAACACTGGTCTTGGGCCTATGAACTTCTAAGGGTACCCAACAGAAGCAAACTGTATGGGAGAATACTCCCATAATCTAGGATGTACTGAACTGCTTTTTTAAAAAAAAATCCCTACTAATGAGTCCCTCCTAAGAAAACTATAAAGCAATAAGGAAAAAATCCACAATAACTGAGAGTCATCAGACTTAACTAATAGGATAATCAGAGTTCAATGATGTTAAAAGAACTACAAAATAAGTTCACTTTAACACGGTTAAAAAATAAAGAAAAATGTAGAAACCATAATGAAGTAATAGAATACAACGAAATTAACTAAAACATTTTTGAACAGAACCAAATAAAACTTCTAGGAATAAAAATGTAGGCACTGAGTTAAAAACTCAATGACTGCATTAAAAGCAAACCAGCCACTCTGAAAGAGAGAATGAATTAGGAGATGGATTTGGGGAAACTCTTAGATAATGGCAGAGAGAGATTCAGAAAATAAAGATGGAACACACGAGAGTTTAAGCAGCACACAGAACAGAAAGCAAAAGTCCAGCATGCAGAGAATTTCTAGAAATAGAGAATAGGAAGAATGGTGGTGTGGAACTAAATTATCATAAGCCTTGAATAATTTTAATGGGGCATTTGTTACAATTGTCATTGAAAAGTAGAGGACATGTGTTTCATGAACAGTTAATGAAGATCATCAGAAGAATGGGAAGACAGCTCCAGTAGAGCTTTCAAGGACACAGAGCACTAGGTTAGCCATTCATCTTTTAGATGAAGGAGAAGTCAGGAAACTGAGTTTCTTTCAATTCAGTTTACTAATAAGAGTGAAAAAAAACTTTTCTGTAATACACAATAGTTTCTTCTTTTAGCATTTCTAAGGACTGCTGACTTGTGAACTTGAAACCATGAATATTTGTTTTAGGGAATTGCATGTGGTAGATTGTTGTTGCAGAGAATCATATTTGTTTACTTCAAATTGTGACTACAGCTTGTGATTTTGATATTTCCCATTTTCTTTTTAAGAAAAGAACACATTTTCCAACTAAAATAAAAAAGATTCAGTTATTTTAAAGACATTTTTTAGTTACAGGAAAAATATCTTATTCTTCCACAACTGACATGAGTGAAAAGCTGGAGAATATTCTATAATTGAGGAAAGCCATGAATCCTTATGTTAGGAAGCAAACGAGTCCAGCAGCAGAAATAAGAATTAATGTACACCTAGGTGTACCATAGGACATAGAAAAACACCCAGGATACAAAGAAAGCCTTCAGAATGACCAGGATGAAAAGTCCAATTACCTACCAAGGAGCAACAATTAGAGTGGCATAAAACTTATTATTCATTTATTCATGCATTCTACATGGTCCCCAAATATTTCTCAAACCCCTACTTTATGCCAGACACTATTCCAGGTAGCTTGGGTAAATCTATAAATGGGAAAGGGGAAGGGGAAGAAGCAAGGGGGAAAGGAGAGACAGAGAGGAAAGGAAGGAAGAAAAATAGAAAAGAAAGAAAAAAAAATAAAGAGAAGGAAGGAAAGAGGGAGGGAGGAAAGAAGGAAGGAAAAACAAAAAAGGGATGAAAAAGGAAAAGGTCAGAAGGTGAGAGAATATCTTTAAATTGAAATAACCTTGTGATAATTAACTTACTAACTGTAGCCTCTGTGATCTTGTTAAATTGAACTCAAACATAGCACAAGTATACATATGTAACAAACCTGCACGCTGTGCACATGTACCCTAGAACTTAAAGTATAATAAAAAAAAAAATTGAACTCAATCTGCCTAGTTTCCTTTTTACTAATATACAGTCCTTAGTGGTTGTAGTAATTTTCTAGTGCTGCTGTATCAAATTATCACACAATAGTGGCTTAATACAACACAAATTATTACCTTACCATTCTGGAGGTCAGAATCCAAAACCAGTCTCACTGAGCTAAAATCAAGGAGTCATTTTTGTAGGCTGTCTCCTACAGAGGCTCTAGAGGTAAATCTGTTTTCTTACCTTTTCCGGCATTTAAAGGCTTCCTGTATTCCTTGGCTCAGGGTCCCTTCCTCCATCTTCAAAGCCAGCAGTGTAGAATCTTTCCATCTCTCTCTCTCTCCCTGGCCTCCTTTCTCTCTCCATCTGCACTTCTCTTTCTCCCTTTTCTCTCCCTCACATGTACATACCTCTCCTTCCCCCATCACATCTACTCCCCTGCCTCTGATTTCCCTGCCTTCCTCTTATAAGGGCCCTTGTGATTACATTCAGCACACCTGGATAATCCAGGATACCCTCCCCCTCTCAATATCCTTAATTTGATAGATCTGCAAAGATCCTTTGCCGCATAATGTGATATTCACAGGTTCCAGGGATTAGGATGTAGATGTAGACATCTTTTGGCGGGCGGGAGGGCCACTATTGTGTCTTCTAGAGTAGTTGTTTCACTGTCACTTTTGAATAATAGTCATCCTAAAACTCTGTATCCAGCTAAAGTAAACCATTCAAAGAGTGAAGGTAAACCAATATTTTGGACAAAGACAGTTTGACAGTTATAGACCATTGCTGAAAGAGTCACTAAGGGCTTTTCTGCAGTAAGAAGAAAATTGCATGCAGAAGGAAGGATTGAGAAGGAAGATGCAAAAATAAAATAAAATAAATATATGCATTATATCAAAGCAAACTGGTGTAAAAATATTGGAAGGCAATAATTTGGAAGATGAGGAGGAGGCACGGTAGTGATAGGAGTCACAGCACCCTCCAGTTCTTGTGCGGTGTGGAGGGAAGGGAGCAAGGTTGATTAACTGCAGAGATCAATGTTAACATCTGAATAACCTCCAAAAGAAAAGATAGCACTTAAAAAACACAGCAACCCTCAGACTCAAAACATAGCATATGCACCTAACAACATAGCCTCAAAATATAGAAAGCAAAAATGGATGGACATAATTGCAAGAAGAAATTAATAAATGCGCACTTCTAGTAGGAAGTGCGCATTTGTCACACTTCTAGTAGTTTTTTTATAACATACCTCTCTTAGAATCTGATAGACAAAGGAGGCAAAAAAAAATTAGTAGGAACATAGGATAGATGAGTAATCCAATTAACAGGCTTAATCTAATGAACCTATATACAAGTCTTTACCCACTAATGCAGTCTACATTCCTTTTCAAGTACACAAGAATATTTACAAAAACTGACTACATGCTGAGTCAAAAGCAGGTGTTAAAAATACCAAATAATCGATATCATTGCTGTCCAATAGACATATAATGTGAGCCATAGATATAATTTTAGTTTCTAGTATCCACATTAAAAATATTTTAGAAAGCAGATAAAATTTATTTTACTATAAATTATTGTATTGATTATTTTAATAACAAGGTGATTATAATATTACTAGACATTATTTTAATTAATAATATATTTTACTTTATTTTACCAATATTATTGCTTTTTCATGTTACATCTTAGAGATACAGCACATCTCAGTTTGGATAGCCCCATGTGAAGTGCTCACTAGCCATATGTTGCTAATGACTATTATAATGGACAGAGCAACACTGTGTCATACAGATCACACTCTCCCACCTCAGTGTAATACCTAGAAATCAAATGATAGTTTAACCAATAATGAATTCTGATGCTTGGAAATTTCTGTAATAAACTTAAACAAATTGTGAAATCTAGACATTTGGAAAATTAAAAAACTTCCTTCAAAATAATTCATGGACAAAGAGGAAATCAAATGAAAATTATGAAATATTTATAACTGAACAACAATAAAAATCTAGATGACAAAATGTGGGGGACAAAATGTAAATATCTAGAGCCAGGTGTATGACTCACATGGGAACTTGGTGTGTGACTGAGGTGGCATTTAAAGTTAGTAGGGAAAGAATGGGTTATTCATTAAATGGTGATGAACAATTGACTTTTCACATGTTTAAAACAGATATAACTGGAATCTTGTCTTACACCATACACAGAAAATGAATTTTTTTTTTTTTGAGACAGAGTCTTGCTCTGTTGCCCAGGCTGGAGTGCAGTGGCTCAATCTCGGCTCACTGCAGCCTCTGCCTACTGGATTCAAGTGATTCTCCTGCCTCAGCCTCCCAAGTAGCTGGGATCACAGGTGCGTGCCACCACTCCTGGCTAATTTTTGTATATTTAGTAGAGATGGGGTTTTACCATGTAGGCCAGGCTGGTCTTGAACTGGCCTCAAGCAATCTGCCCACCTCAGCCTCCCAAAGTGCTGGGACTACAGGCGTGAGCCACCACGTCCAGCCAGAAAATGAATTTTTTGTTGAATGGTAGAAAATCTTTCTACTTGGAAAATGGAACAGTCCTATGAACCTGCTTAAATCATGAGTCAAGAATATTAAACCAGGCAAAAGATACTCGCTCTAGCCCCAAACCTTCGATGATTGCATTATTCTTTCCCACATTATTGTGTGACATTAGCAGACAGACAAAATGGCCATAACTTATAGCTCCTCACAGGGACCTAGGATCTGTGGACAGACAACAGGAGAGGAAAGTGCTCAGGCTTGGAGTTACCTGGAATTGGGTGTGACCTTGAGCAAGAAATAACCTCATTTGTTTAGTCTTGGTTTTCTCAGCTGTAAACAGTGATAATGATGACTACCTTTCAAGGCACTCATAGGAATTTAAATAGATTAAATGCATCAAGGGCTTAGCAAATATTAATTCACTTTCCCTAAACTGGAAGGTGCAGAGTGTACTGGGGGCATTTGTCCTGGTGCCCTGTATCCTCTTGCAACACTGCAAGGCCTGAGGAGTTCTGTAGTGATATGGATATCGCAGGGGTGCTCTGAGGTGGACATGAAGGGCAAGGGCTCTGAGGTTAGGCAAACTTGTCTTTGAATCCAAGGTCTGTCTTTTGCCAGCTCTTAGACCTTAGGCAAGTTACTTAACATCTCTAGCCTCAGTATTTACATCTGTAAGCAGAGTTAAAAATAGTTCCTGTGTTGATGGTGGGAATGCAAGTTAGTTCAACCACTGTGGAAGAAAGTGTGGCGATTCCTCAAAGACTAGAACCAGAAATACCATTTGACCCAGCAATCCCACTACTGGGTACATACCCAAAGGAATATAAACCATTTTTTTTATTATAAAGATACATGCACACATGTTTATTGCAGCACTAGTCACAATAGCAAAGACACGGAATCAACCCAAATGCCCATCAATGATAGACTGGATAAAGAAAATGTAGTACATATACATCATGGAATACGATGTAGCAGCCATAAAAAGGAACAAGATCATGTCCTTTGCAGGAACATGGATAGATCTGGAAGCCATTATCCTCAGCAAACTAACGTAGGAACAGAAAACCAAACACCACATGTTCTCACTTCTAAGTGAGAGCTGAACAATGACAACACATGGACACAGGGAGGGGAACAACACACACTGGAGCCTGTTGGGGGGTGTGGTGGGGGAAGAACATCAGTAAAAATAGCTTATACATGTGGGGCTTAATACCTAGGTGATGGGATGACAGGTGCAGCAAACCGCCATGGCACATGTTTACCTATGTAGCAACATGCTGCGCATGCACCCCAGAACTTAAAATAAAAAATTTAAAAAGTAGTTCCCATGTCTTGGTCAAGATTCGTAGTTGCAACAACAGACACCGACTACGGCTATCCTTCAGCAGCAGAAAGAGGTTGTGTTAAGAATATTGAGTAGTCATGGGTTCCCTAGGCTGCACAGCTGGATACTAGGTCCAAAGTCATGCCTCAGATTGGCCCCATGAAGATGCCATGTTGACTCCGGTGTTCACTGGCTGCTGACACTAGAATCATTTCTGCTATGGAAACTGGGTGTGTCTCTGTGGGCCAGAGCAGGCTCCAGGCCGTCTCTGCTTTTTGTGTCATTGGCTCTCTGGTCCAGGTCTGCCTGATGGAACCTAAGTCACTTGTCCAAATCCTAGCTGCAGGGGAGGCTGAGAAAGTAAGTTTCTCACTTATCTGTGGGAATAAGCCTCCTCCCGCAGAGACTCCCTGCCTCCACTGAGACCTCAGCCTGAGTAGCTCTCCAAGAGAAAGGGAGTTCAGATGCTAGTTGGCCACAGAGAATAACCACTACACCTGTCTTAAGGATTCCTGGGAGGATAAAATGAGCTGGTGAATGTGAAGCACGTAGCACAGTGTAGAGTTTCAGGGCTCAGTGGAGAGACTCTTTGAATATAGAGGACAGAAGAGCAGTTTTGGAAAAACAACAGAGCATGTTCTGACCAGGAACTGTGGTGGATATGTTAAAAATCTCTTCTAATGTTCCTATCAGCCAACCTAACCAATGTTTCCAGAGATTCTGACTCCTAAATTCACATGGGAAACATGAAGGACCTTGAACAATGTTGAAGGTTAGGGAAGATGGAAAAAAGACTGTGTGTGACTTGTTTTTGGAGTGGACTCACCTGTGACTGAGCCAACAGCGAGCAGTCTTGCTTTCACTGCTCCCAGATCATCAGCTTTACTGCATGTGGCTTTTCTGAGCACAAGAAGTAAACAAGTAAACCCTCCTTTATTACTGTGAGTTTTCTTTTTAAAACAGGACATTGAAGAGTTTTATGGAGATACTTTAGCAGAAACATAGAAAGTCTTATAATTGCTTTTTAGGTGAAAGAATTGAATTCACAGAAAAAGACACTTCCTTCCAGATGCTTTTCTTCCTACAGAGAAGCTTCATCACACACTCATTAGAAAGTGATGCTTTTCTTCTTACACAGAAGCTTCACCACACACTCACTTTCCATTGTCCATTCTTCAAATGCTTTCCTGCATCAGAATGAGGCAGCAAAATATGAATACTTTGAAGGCAGTGACCGATTGTGCGGATTTTTATAATTTTTACTAAAGTTGTTTCTGCCTGGATCTGTTTGTTCAGCTCTGCCCTCATTTTCTGCAAACTTTGGGTCTAAGATTTATATTAGACCATAAGCAGGTTTGAGGGAGAGCAATCATGAATTCTATGCTCTTATTACTTCCCACAAAAGTTGGTGCAGAATCACACTGCCCAAAAGGAGAGTTCAGCAAATATTATTTATTGTGGGCATTCTGTGTGCTGTGTCTGGTGGGCCAGGCCCTGCACATGGCTCCCGAGGGCACACTGAGAGGCCCACACTCTCATGCTGGGAGAGCAATCATCATTAAACAATATTTATTAAATAGCCCCATGCATGTGGCACTGGGCTGTTTAAGTAAGGAGAGCAGTGCAGTCCACACCCTTTGGGAGCTTACAATATCAAACAGGACATTTTTTAGAGCCTGGAGGTGCCCTGGTGAGGTATGGCACTGAAAGAGTTCATTCACACCAGAGGGCTGGGCTTTTCTCTTAGCCTGCAGTTCACTCCGTCTGCCTTCCCAGGCTCTAGACTGTAGCTCGGTTAACTTAAAAGGTCCATTATTGGGAGAATTCACTGAAAATCTCTGTGCTAAAATAGCCCTTATACCAGAACCTCCACAAATCTAGCATTTTCTTTCCATGAGATCCATTGAGCCCCACATGCAGGTTACACAGGTGAATGTCACACTGTTTCTTCTATCCAGAAGCCGACTGGGGACTCAGGGGGAGTGGGGAGTGCTCAGTTACCCTGGATTATGGGAGAGGCCAGGAGGTATAACACAGCCTCGATAACACATGTCCTGCACAGTGCAGAACATGAGAGTGAACACATGAAAGAGAAAACTGCTCATTCTGACTTGTGGGGATCAGAGAAGGCTGCAAGGAGAAGACAGCACCTGAATTATCTCTTGAAGTTAGGTGAGACTTCAATGGGCAAAGACCATGGCCAGGCATTCCAAGCTTTTGCATGGGTCCTGGAAGAGTGGGGGAAATGATGAATTTATCTAACAGGCTTTCAAATAGTTCCTCTCACATGGGGCCTATTTCATCTATTTCCAAAATTCTTGGATCTATAGGTTGGAAGCAGAATTGGGACGTATTCCACTTGCGGCTAGGAGCCAACTCCTTTCCCTGCTGCTACTGCTCACTCCCTCTGTCTCATCAAGGAGCACAGAATGAAAGGTGAAATAATGGATGTAGCCCAGACTTCAGTCGTGCCAGATGAACAACAACTTTTGGGATCATTCAGAAATATAAAATCATCCAGCCCTCCCTCCCATTCTAGGTCACAGCCAGACTGAAAACAAGGCATTCTCATACACTGTTAAACAGATGTGATCATTTTCTCCACATCCTGGGAGTTAACAAAGAGACCTCTAGGGACATTTTGTCTGACAGGTGTTTGGCAGTGCCATTGACAGGAAAAGAAGCCTCGTAATGTTTAGAGGTCAAGCGGACTTCAGCAAACCCTTTAGTCCAGCCCTTGCCTTTAGTCTGGAGAACACACAAGCCATGAAGCTGGGATGGTTGTGTCTTACTCAGAGAGTGTCTCAAGAAGATGCAGTTTAGAAATTGGGGTTTCTAGCCTGATACTGGATGCTACTCTCTCTTGAGCCTCCCTGTACCCCATGCAACCCCCTTTACTTTTCCTATTGATTTGAGGCCACACATTCAAGAGGCACCTGCCTATTGTTCTTCCACTCCACATCGCCATAGTTTTCATGGAAAAGGGGGGCTTAACCAAGTGTCACCATCTTGGGACAAGAATCCTCTGCTTTGCCCCAATTGCTATGTAGTTTCATCCTACAACTCCCTCTGTGCATGGTGATCTCAAATGACGGCACACAATTATACATGAGTCTTTCCATCAAAAGCAAGCTATTCTTACCTCTCTTTTTTGTTTTCTAAAGCCAAAGGCAAATGATGCCTTAGTCCAAAGGATTTCACAGCTTCACATGCAAAACCAGCCAAGTTTTAACGAAAACATTTAAGCTACATAAAATGACACCTCTAACATGTGTACAGCCAAGTTTGGAAAGGACTCCTTCTTTGTGTGGATGAGTTACTCAAAATTCTTCCTGACTTTGCTGGAAGCTTGCAGCCTTTCCATGTGTCTCTACATCTTAATCAGTCCAACTCACAACTTTTTGTTTGAATGTGGTCACTTACTAAAACCAACTATGTTCTGCTTCTATAATGTAGTAACAACACATGTTTGCATACTATTTAGAAAAAAATGGATAGCATTATTATAAATGGAGTTCCTCTGGAAGCCTGATGACTTGTACACTATGATGCCATCTTTTCACCTACAAAATAGAAACAATCCTATAGACTTGGTGGTATTAAGTGAGCAGTTGCATAGAAATTACTTGGAAATTATCTGGCAAATAACAAGTAGAATTTGGGGTTTTGTTGATGTTATTGTTGTGACCTTTAAGTCTTTACTATAATTATTCTGGCTGAACTTGTTTCTTTTATCTATAAGACAGATAAAGTAAAACAGACAGAAAGTTCTCCATCAGTAAATGTGCAATTCAGGTCCAGCACCCCAGATTTAAGCTACCATTAAGATTTCTTTTCTTTTGAAAAATAAATGGTTATTATTTAACCAGAGTAGCATGAATAAAAGAAATAAATGTTTTATTATTTTTATATTGTTAATTTTTTGCTCTTTAATTTTTTTAAATAACAATTTTTGGCAGATGAGTAGTCAAAATCATTAATCTAACAGTCAAGTATCTCCAATAGATGAGTGTAGAAAAGATTAGGCTAAGGATCATTCTCTGTTAAAAAATAAAGATTTCCCCCTTCATTGTAAACTTTAAAAACTTATACATTTGTAATATTTACTATACATTATAATGTATAGGAAAGTAGAGGCAAAAAATATGCATAATTCAAACATCCTCAAAGCAACACAGTTCCAATGTTGGCCAATCTGTCTCTGCTCTTTTCTGTATTCATGGTTATTGGTTTATGAATGTTTCTGATCACACTGTATTTAAAACTTTACATTTTAATTTAACATTACAACATGACAACTCTCCAAGCCTTTATTAATTCTTCATAAAATTTATTTTAAATGGCTGCATAATATTCATAATATTGCATTAAGCAAACGATTTACTTAAAGGCATCAGACTGTTTGGTCTTTTAAATATAATTATATTGGACTTTTTGTATATAAAGCTATTTCCTTCTTTTTAAATTTTTTCTGAGACTGAGTCTCACTCTTTTGCCCAAACTGAAGTGCAGTGGCACGATCTTGGTTCACTGCAACCTCCGCCTCCAAGGTTCAAGGCATTCTCCTGACTCAGCCTCCCGAGTAGCTGGAATTACAGGGGCACACCGCCATGCCCGGCTAATTTTTGTATTTTTAGTAGAGACGGGGATTCACCATGTTGGCCAGGCTGGTCTCAAACTCCTGACCTCAAGTGACCCACTTGCCTAGGCCTCCAAGAGTTCTGGGATGATAGGGAGCTTTTTCCCTCTTTGGGATTAACTTTTATTATATAAATTCTCAGAAGTGAGAGTAAAATGCTGGTGCATTTTTCATATTTATTTACAAGACTATTTAAAGTCCGTAATTATTTTAAGTAGAATTTTTGTCCCTACCATAGTGAGCACTCATGAATCTGCCATTTGAGAAGAAATGATCTCAAGGCCGCAATGTATAATGTTAAGATTTTCGGAGGATTCCCTCGTTCAGGGTCCCTGTTTTTAGGGAAATCAAATCTTAATATGACTGCACTGTTCTTTTTCAAATTCAGCATTTCCATGTTCAGTTTTGAAAACATCTAGGGCTTGACCCAGTGTTTAGTGTAGAAAAGGAACTCATTAAAGATCTGAAGGGGGAAAAAAAAGAGAGAGAGACAACTTCTCTTGGCAGTACTAAAGCATTATTTATGCGGTGGGACCAGAGTAATTTTATTTTGTTTTTGCACCATTATGTTATATAGTTCCCGGGAAGAGTGTGACACCAGGGTATGGGAATGTCCTTGTGCACACATTTCACATCTGCTTGTCCATGTGAACATAACTGTGCCAGGATCCCTGCATGTTAGTTTTTAGCATAGAAACATGACATTCAGCTTTAGTTCCTGAGCAACTGTAAGGGAGATTCCAGAGGGACAAGTTCAAGAATGACTTAGAAATTATAGACCAGATCATACAACTGTCATAAAGCTATCATCAGTTAATAAAACAGGGTTTTCTTTTTCATTTAAAGAAAAAATGGCTTTTTTCCTCCTTTAAAAAAAATATTGATGTTGGACTTTTTGAAACTTTGTCTGACCTTCTTTCTGCTGACTTTTTCATTTCCTGTTTCTTTTCTTTCATTTCTTTTCTTTTTTTCATATGTTGGGGAGACGGGGTTCTAAAGCAATCATCCAGTGTGCTAAAAACAAATATACATCCCCTAAAAGTAGTATAGCTGTGATGTCCTTGCTCCCAGAGCCCTGCACTGCCAGGGCCCATTGCTGCTGTGAATCAGGTTTCTCAGAAATGTGGTTTCTCACCCCTGTCCCTCTTCCCTTTGGCTCCCACATAAACTGGGATGTGCAGACATTTGCAGGAAGAAGTCCAAGAATAAATACGAGAATATTCTGAATGAAAAGCAAATCTGTAGTAAGGATGACGATAATGGTGTCTATAGAATGCTTCATAAATGAGCTTGGTTTAAATGCAAATTCCTATCATAGCTCCATAGGAGGAAAATAAGGGCACAGATAAGCTAGAATAGAAACACACACACATGCACACACGTGCCCACTCCAGCCCTTCTGTGCACCAAATTGCTCAGTAGTAAGATGCACTGAGACAGTGCTCCTGGAGCAGCCTTGACCCCACACTAATGGCTGGAATAGAGCAGTAATGAGACAGACACCATCACTACTCTACAGAACCTGCGACATTGAACAGCTCACAGAAAGTAGTTTGGAGCATGAAGTCCAGGGAAGGAGAAGTACAGGTGCTGTGTGAGGCCACAGAACAGGACATCAGACCTTGTTGGGGTCATATTGAAATCATTCCTGGAACTTGGATAGCAGTCAGGCAAGGAGTAGGTGAGGGAAGAGCAATCCAGGCCCAGAAACAAGGTATCTGAAGAACCCAATGTGGTCCAGTGGGCAGGGAGCAGAGGCGCTTGGGCAGAGGAGCTGCAGAGGTGGGCAGGGATAACATCACGAGGTGGCCCAAAGACCATGAAAGATGCCAAGGGCAATAGGAAGCAAGGAAGTGGGGAGTGACAGCAGATTTACACCTGGGGCCTGAGAGGCTTTTGGAACAGTTTAAGTGTTTTTTTTTTTTTCTTTCCTGCATTTTATTTATCTTTTTCCCTTCCAAATAGTTATTTGACTGCACTTTCCATACTTTAGGGGAGGTATGTGGGACAGTAGTAAGATATACCATGTAAGAGTTTTTGGCTTTTATTTTCAAAAGCCTAAGCACTTAGAGTGAACTTTGAGATTTGCAAAGGAATTAGAAAGAATTGTGGGGAGAAGGGCAGAGACAGGGGCTTCCCTCCAGGTTAGAAAAATAAGTTCCTCTGGAGTGACAGAAGATGGGGGAGTTGTCTGTGGGTCCTAGAATGGGGATCTACGGGACTACCTCTCAGCAGCAGCCTGAGGAGGGAGCATCCCGAGACCCTGCATCACTCCTAAAATAGGAATGCACATAGGGCAATGGATGCCCAGAGGCCTCCCCAGCCGACCCCCAAGCCTGACCACATGAGACCTTGGAAGCCACAATTCCAGGGAGCCAGGAAAACCCTAAGAATATCTGACTATCATGTTTCCATCAGCCTGGAGAAATGGGGCTTGGAAATCAAGAGAAAAGTGATACATGAAAAATAAAGAGTGGGGATATTTCCTGCACTGCAGACGTTGTGGACTATAATTCATATTATGTATGCAGATTGAAAGGCTTATTCTGGCTCCCGTGTGAAAAATGGATGGGAGAGAGGCATGAGATGATGCCGGTGAAAAATCATAGTGGCCTCTACCAGGGTGATGTGAGAATGAAAAGAAGTGGATGAATTTGGAGAATATTTAGAAAATAGAAGAGCAAGTACTTAGTGATTAGTCAGCTGTGACAGTGGGTAAATCAGAGGATTCAAGGATACCTCCCAGGTTTCAAGACTGAACAATTGGGTAAGCAGTAGTGTAATAGATGAGTCCATTTCCTGTGGGGTTTGAGGAAGCTCACTTGGAGATTTTACTGGGGTAGCATATGAACATAGAATTAGTAAATACTCTGAAAGGTAAAAACTATAGTTATTAACTGAGGGGAGATAATCTCAGAGGTCAACACATTGCTGGAGATATCACCAGTCAAAGGGTCCTTTCTCTCCACCATCTCATACAGAAAATGAAATATTAATATTCAAAGAGACCTAAGGAATCCTATGGCTGGAAGTGTTCTCTCAGGCAGGAATCTTCCTTCTAAGATATGTGATGGCAGCCTCTGCCTTTGTGCTCCCAGTAACCCAGCACTCGCTATCTTTAAAGCAACACTGTATATGGGATTCATTCATAATTGTAAAACAGTTCTCACCTTCAATGGAAAACTGCCTCATTCACTGGCTGCTCCCAGTCTTGTCCTCTGGAGCTACACAGAATAAGTCCAATTCCTCTTTTACATTACATTTAGAAGTTTCCATCACATTTTTGCTAAGTCCTCTTTATTGCAGCCTAAAAGTATACATCACTTCCTTCATCTATTATTTTTCAGTGGGACATACAGTAACAAGAACACCAAGTAGTATTTATTGAGTGTTGTGAGCAAAGTGTGTTACACATGTAGCTGGGGCTGCTATGAGTTCATCAAAACCCATTTCCTTTCCTTCCTGGGCACACAGTTAGACTATACCTCATGACTGAGTTCTGGCCAATAGAAAGCAAGTGGAAGCAGTTAGGAAGTAGGATGGCTTTGCTACCTGCCGGCTCAATGGAGAGGACTCTGAGGATCAAGAGGTGGGTGGAGACAAAAAAGATAGGGGGAGCCTGGGCCCCTTTACATAGAAGGCCACCCCACTTAGACATCTGCATTCGACTCTCAAGTGAGTAAGAAATAAAATTTTCATGTTAAACCACTGAGAATTTAAAGTTTCTGTTATACCAACCGGTGTTGCCTTAACTAATACAGAAATTGGTAGTGGAAGTCAGATGCTGCCATTACAAAAACCTGAAATGTGTGGCAATGGCTTGGCAGCTAGTCCCAGAAGCTTTGGAATTAGTAGAAAAATCAGAGTGATGTTGCATATTAGCTACTGGCTGGCTTTAGCACGGTATTACAAGAAAGAGATGAGCTCAGAAAAGAATTGGCCGATTTTCAAGCAAGGTTGGGCAGGAACAAAGAAAGAATCTTACAAACTTGAAAGGGTCAATTGCTTCTGGGCCTCCAAAGAATAAGAGATGCTCTGTAATCCAAGAGTGCAAAGAATGTCTTGGTGATAATGGCCCAGTAAGACTTGTCAGTTAAACAAAGTGATGCTGCTCTAGAGTTTTAAACAAAGTGATGCTGCTCTAGAGTAAAAACCAGATTAAAGTTGTGGTTTAATTGTGTGACCTCAACAAAGCTGCTGTTTAATTAAGAGGGAGGTATGGAGACAACAAGGCAAAGGAATATGAAAGCTTGAGAATAACATCTAAGAAAAGCCTTGTGTGTGGTTGTGAGCACAAGGAACTGACTGAAGCAAACAAATCAGAAGCCTCCTAAGTTTTTGAGAACATTCTATTGTCAAAGAAACTCTGAACCTGGACCAAAAAACAAAACCCAAACCCCCTTTGACCATTTAACCTTAAAACAACTTTCAGGCCGCCAGACTTACACCATTAAGAAGCTGAGCAGCCTGTAAAGGAGACATACTCAACTCCCAATTCAGGTGTATTCATGGAGGCTAAGAAATAGACCAGGACAATTCCCCAGAGGGTGGTGCCAGTGGCCATGGAGAACCATAGGCAGAGTTTCTTATCAAAAGCAAGGCCATTGTTTCCATCTTCTATACCTGATGGAAAGAATTCGGGTTTGCCTAGAGATCCTGGATTTCAAGCCAGATGCAGTTACTGGATGAAACTTGGGATTGTCTCCCTTGGGAAAGAGGTGAGTGTGGAGGAAGAAGGAAATGGATAGCTGGTAACCGGAACGCTGGATTGTGGCAGAGATTGCTATGTGCTCACTAAAACTCATTTTCTTTCCTCCTAGGCACACAGAGTATAGTTCTCAGAATCCCTGCATTTCAGTGTTCCCATAGGGCTGAATTCTTCCCAGCAGAATGTAAGTGGAAATGGGCTATGTCACTTTCCTACTGAAGAGGTTAAGAAGAAGGTAAACTCTCCTCATCTGCAGGTCACAAGATAGAAGGAACCTGGGTCCCTGAATGACCTCAAGGAAGGCCATCTAACAGGAACAGCCACATTGGATTGTGATATGGGCAAGAAATAAACTTTAATTGCATTGGGTGAGTGAGAAGTTAGAGTTTTATCTGTTACAGCAGTTATTTCTACTTTAATAAATACAATGCGTTATCTCATTTAATGGCCATTTAATAGACAAAAGACTTAGAGAAGTTAGATGATTTGTTCTGGATGACTTATTTAGTTAGAGGGGCATCTGACGCTAGAACCCAAGTCTATCTGACACTGAAGTCATGCTTTTTATCAATGTGAGATACTGTTTCACAGAAGAGCAGGCGTCCAGATGTTGTAGCCCTTGGGTCTCCCTCTTCTGGATGTTCTTAGTCTGTCCACATTTTTTTTTTTCAGAACTGAACACAATAATTTATGTTGTAATTTAGGGAATGCGTGACCTAAATTATTTCTCTTTTCTGGAATCATCATCTGTGAATGCAGTCCAGGAGATCTCAGTATATTAGAGGCCAAGTCTCTAATCAATCAACTATTGACTTTAATCAATCAACACTCCTAGACTTTCTCACCACTTCCAAGCCCCCACTCCCCATTAGAATGAGTAATTATTTTAAATCCGAGGGTAGATTTTTACAAGCAATCCTGTTTAAATTCTTGTTAATAATTTCAGTGTAACATTCTAGCCTGTCAATATCTTTGCTTAGATCATCCAGATGACAATCCAAGTCTGAGACTATCCCACACTGGGACTGAATTATCCCTGTATGAAGGGCAGTATCTGAATTCTTGCTACCACCTGTGACTGTGGTAAGAACTTTACATGCTTACCTCATTCCAGCTTTACAGATGAGGAAACTACAAAGGTTAAGATCACACTACTTGTAAGTGGAGCCCATCCTCAGCCCTCACTGCTAGAGGACCAGGATTTTTGTCCTAACACAATAGTACCATATTTTCTCTCTTAAAATGGAAGAGAACTAGCATTTGCTGAGCACACATGGGATGTAAGGTGCTTTACTCACTCTACCACACTTAATTCTCATGATCATCCATCCTCACAAGGACACTGAGAGAGATAATTTTTAAAGATTTTAAACATGGAAATAGAATTATTTTGAGAGTGTCTCTATATAGTAAATGAGTCTATATAAATAAATAATGAGAGCAGAGAGAAGCAACCAATGAGATACCTTGAGCCCAAACTCACTAGACTGTGAGTCTATGAAGACAGATCTTTTCCACCCTCTATGAACACTGTCTGGCACAAAGAAAGTGCTCTATACTGTTTGTTAAAATGAATAAATAAATGAATGTAGACCTCGGTGGGTAGATCCAAAACTCTACATGAGATAAAACTTCATTCGTATAACAAGGATTTATCAGGCAGCTACTACATAGGACACATGTTTTAGGGATTGTGGCTTCTTGCAGAAGGAGGAACACAATGGGAAAGGAGATATAATACAAATAAAACATATGCACGTGTACACACACACACACACTAACAAGACATAGATATTGACTTTCCCTAACGGAGTTTCTTAAGTGTTGTGGAGCTGAACTATACTCAAGCCAGCAGAATCGTGGAGTAGTTGTGCAGATTACAGTTCTAGAATCTCTGCATTTAAGCCTAATACAAACACCGAGACTTTAGCACAGTGTCAGGTGTTGACCCTCTTAAATCAACATTAGCAGATAGTCCACGGGATAGGAATGATTTAAGGATAATCACACTAGGTGATAGGTAGGCAGACAATCCACCCAGACTTTCTCAATTCCACAGAAAATGTGGGCTCCCCAAAGTTTCCTCTGAAACAGACATTAGATAATGAATGCCATGTAAACCAGATGGTGAGCTTCATTTGACTCTCTTGAGTGGTGGCCCTTATCCTTAGGAGATTTCCCCATTGTTGCTCCCACCTAAGTCCCTTCCTGTTCACCTTCCAGTCTCTTCCTCCTGCTTCTTTCTACCATTCTATTTCCTTCTGAGTCTCTGTCTCCCGTTAACTCTTTCCATCCTTCCATCCCTCTATTCTTTCCTTCCTGCCTTCCTTCTTTCCACCCCTCCCTCCCTCCTACCTTCCTCCCTCCTCCTTCCTTCCTTCCTTCCTTCCTTCCTTCCTTCCTTCCTTCCTTCCTTCCTTCCTTCCTTCCCTCCCTCCTTCCCTCCTTCCTTCCTTCCTTCTTTCCTTCCTTCCTTCTTTCCTTCCTTCCTTCTTTCCTTCCTTCCTTCCTTCCCTCCCTCCTTCCCTCCTTCCTTCCTTCCTTCTTTCCTTCCTTCCTTCTTTCCTTCCTTCCTTCTTTCCTTCCTTCCTTCCTTCCTTCCTTCCTTCCTTCCTTCCTTCCCTCCTTCCTTCCTTCCTTCTTCCTTCCTTCCTTCTTCCTTCCTTCCTTCCTTCCTTCCTTCCTTCCTTCCTTCCTTCCTTCCTTCCTTCCTTCCTTCCTCTTCTTTAGTCTCTATTCTCTTTTGTATCTCATCATTCTTTATAGGTCTCTCTCTAGAAGACAGTGGAACTTAGAAGCACCAAAGAAGAGTTAAGCACCTCTTTGTCCTTGCTTTAGAGGCCAGGATTAGAGCTGGCAGGAAACAATTAGACTGTGATTTTAGGAGCAGCCATTCATGCTACATCATATTTCCTGCTCACAAATCTACCAGCTGAGCTATTCACATGCTGTCATTTTAGGCAAAATTGTTTATACATCACATAATGCTAGTCTATGTTGTGTCTGTTAGAGCCCTGGCGAGGAGTCTGCCCTGGATTGGACAGTTGGACTCAGGCACATGGTCAACACAAAACATGAGCAATCCATATTTGGGCATGAGTATGCCTTAAACACTAATGGGATTTGGCACAACTGTGACTCTGGAAATCTAGCCCACAGATCAGCTCACACATCAGGGAAAATCAAAACAGAATTAAGTTGGCCACTTTTTCTCTGCAGAGACATGAGAAGCATTTTGAGTAAAGTCTGTAAAACCTTGTTTTTCATATTTAAGTCAGTATTTGGGAATGGCCAAATGTTATCAGTATCCTATTTTTTACAATTTTTTCTCACAAATGAAGAAGGCCCAGATACAGATCTAAAGCATGGACTCACAGGCAACATGTGATCAGATGGTACTTTCTTCCCTAAGGAGCTTTGAGATCACTGGGTTAACACCCATCTGCCTGTGACAGTTTGCATATATGCCTGCTCAGTGGATGGGGAAGGAATAGGATTGGGCCCATGAGCCTCAGAAGTAGAAGAACAAAGCAAAATGTTTCAGAATCAATAGAACCTAGATCGTTGGCTCCATCATGCCTGGCCTGGCCCTTCATGGACCCTGAAATTTAGAACC
This sequence comes from Rhinopithecus roxellana, assembly GCF_007565055.1. Classification (NCBI taxonomy): domain Eukaryota; kingdom Metazoa; phylum Chordata; class Mammalia; order Primates; family Cercopithecidae; genus Rhinopithecus; species Rhinopithecus roxellana. The sequence continues at coordinate 102,751,159 of NC_044551.1, forward strand.
TTTCCTATTACATCCCCCATGATTTCTCCTTATGAGCTCAAATCTCAGTCACATTGGTCAACTCTTTGTTTGCCTGATTCTCTTTCCTTCCAGGTCTTAGCTAGTGTGTTTGTTTCTCTATTTTCACATTACCAGGCTACAGTCATCTTCCAAGTCTTAGGTCATTTGCTACTTCCAAATGGAACCAACCCCTCCTCTCTCTAACCACGTAGCACCTTCAACTTCTTTAAAGATGCTTGTTGTGTTCTACTTTGTGTTCCAATCGTAACCTGAGATAATTCTGGTGTCACTAGAGGGAGTGCTAAACAAATAAACAAACAGAAAGTCTGACTCAAGAGATAGATGTTTCTATTTCTTGGTGCTCCCAATGCTTCCACCACACCCCATGACCCATTCTGCACCACTTTCCTGAAAACATACACTTTTTCCCTCTTAGTATTTTGGAAGGAGGAGAGATACTCAGCTGAACTAGAGTAAGAAAAATATCAGCAGTTCATGAACAAAGCTAAGGGAATTTTCTCCCCACTGTATGTGCAGATTAAGGGTTTTTGCCTAGTGGTCAATTTAGGAAATTAAATGATCAGGGTCATCAGTGAGGGACAGAAAACTACAGATCTTAGATGAGATCAACACCAAGGCTTTAGACATTCCAGGCAATCTTGGTAATTGGGAGCCTGGTTATCCAAACACTAGCCATGTGGACAATGACTCAAGCAATCATGCCCACACAACAAAACTAACAAACAAACAAAACTCTGGACATTAAAGCTTGGGCATGCTTCCCTGATGGCATTATCCTGCCTATTGTCACACACTGATGTGCTGGGAGAATGACATATCCTTGAGGACACAAAAGCTTTGCATTTGGGACCCTCTCAGATCTCTCCTTGTTCAGGTCTTCTTTTGGCTTTTGGCTGGTTCTGACTTGTATCCTTTGATAATTAAAACTGTAATCCTAAGTATAGCACTTTGCTGAGTTCTTCGAGTCATTCTAGCAAATTCTCTAATCTGAGAAGGTAACCGGAAGCCTCAGATTTGTAGCCAGCTGGTCATAAGTGCAGGTGGTCTGGTGACCCTGAACTTGTGTCTAAAGTGAGGGCAGTCTTATGGAGGACTGTGCTCTCAACCTGTGAAGGCTAATTCTAGATTGTTGGTGTTAGAAGTCATTGCAGCAGGATAGTACACATCTACAGGACAACATTTGTGTCAGAAAGGTATCATTCCTAAATCCAGAGACCTGGGCTTCCCATAAACAAATCAGAATCCAAATAAGAGCTCTATGTTTACATATATCAGAGAAATGCTATGTCTTAAACAGCTCTGCAGTTCCCTATAACCAGTACAACATTTTAGTCTGTTGTAGGATGAAGTAAAAAAAAACCTTGCAACTAATTCTACTCTTACTGATTTTAATGCAATCAGAGTTTTCTAAAATGTCATATGCTTGTCATGTGCAGTGGCTCATGCTATAATCCTTGCACTTTGGGAGGCTGAGGTGGGCAGATTGCTTAGACCCAGGAGTTTGAGACCAGCCTGGACAATAACGCAAAACTCTGCCTCTACAAAAAAATATGAAAACTAGCCAGGCGTGGTGGCACGTGCCTATAGTCCCAGCTACTTAGAAGGCTGAGGTGGGAGGACCATCTGAGCCTAGGCAGGTTGAGCCTGCAGCCACTGTACTCCAGCCTGGGCAACAGAATGAAACTCTGTCAAAACAACAACAACAACAACAACAACAACAACAACAACAACAAAAACCAGAAATCATATGCCCTTTATGCCTAAGTTAAAAAACAGTGAAAGTATATGCATCAAAAATTAACAGCAGTTGTTTATGAGTAGAATAGTTGAGCTTCCAAAATATATATTGCTTTTGCCTGCTGATGTGCTTGTTTACATTATGTTTTGCTTTTATAACCTATTAAATAAGGTGAGTTAGAAGGGGAAATGTGGCAAGCTTCTAGTAATAAGGAATGTTTTCCAATGACTGAATAAGCCAGTGGGCTCTTTCTAGACCAACTTATGCATAACTTATATGATAATCATTTTCTCTTGTTGTCATCATTTTGGCTCTGTGATCTTGGACAAGTCATTTCATCTCACTTTTGCTTTATGTTAAATCAGGGCTTATACAAGATGACTGCTAATATCTCTTCGTGCTCTAAAATTCTAAGTGCACATCTAAAGACTTAAGTTGATGTGCCTATAGCTCAAAAACATCCACAGCTGTGGGAGGTGAAGGAGAGGGGTTCTTGAGTAGGTGAGCTCCTCTAGGGGAAGATTTGCATAAAGCTGATTTAGCAAGTGAAAAATGGACTGTGACAGATTAATGCTGGGAGGCTTGATCTGTTCAGTATCTGGCCCACACAGCCTGGTCTGATCAGATCTTCAAAGTCATATGGTCCTTATTTGGTTTTACAATAAATAACTCAGACTTATGAGTTAGACAATTAATGAAATCATCTAGCCCAGAGGAGAGCAATCCTCCTGGGCAGTCACTTTGGAAGCATAGGCTGTCCTTTAGGTTTGCCAAGCCTGGGGTTTTTATCCCTGCTAGTGATAGAAATTAGAGGATTCCTCCCAATTCCAGATGACCTTTGCTCTGAGATACAATAATTGTTGCTGTGGAGGCCAGAGAGGTATTGGCTCTCACAGACTTCGCTAATTCTAATTCTACTTACAGGTTAGGCTCAATACTGAGTAGTTGAGGACCATTGGGAAAGAACAAGAAACTTCTTATCAAACCACATTTACTTTTTGTTTGTTTGTTTGTTTATAATTGCTGAAAGGATATAGGAATGACTCCAGGTAGAACTGTTTTGGAAAGTACTTAAGGCAACATCTTGAGGCATCATATCTCTGGTTGGGAAAGAAAACCATTGATGTGTTTGTATATATTGAGAACCAAACCCACCATGGGTGCTCAATAAATATCAAGCAATCAATCAATTCTCCAGTCACAGAGAAGCTTCCTGTTCCAAACATATAGTCATGGAAGAGAGCTTGGCCCAAGACCTATCTCCCTCTTCCAAATGATGTGACTCCAAACTCCAAGAAAAGTTCTGGGTGATTTTTTTTCTTCATCCCACAGCAACTGATGGCACAATCCTTGGCAGCACTGGAAACAGTGATTTCCAGGTCAAGACACAAAAGCAATGAGATCTTGCCATACGCGGGTCAAGTTTCTACAACATAATGGAAACTTAATGGAAAGAGAATCTTAAATTATAGGCAGGCAACTGATTGGAAGTGGCGGTACCTGTTTTCAGAAATGCTCTAAGTAAAAATTGATGTGATTTTGAAAATGGAAATCTATTGTATGGAACTCTTTAGCAACGAAAGCACTTGCTGGAAGATAGCCACAAACTGCATTTATTTGAGTCAATTTTGCATCAATCAGTATGCTTCAAAGATGACATTTTGCATTTTTATTTAGTGATATATACTTTATAAATTTCACCTCTAAGTGTTGGGAAAAAGAACATTAAAAGTCCACTGTAATGGTTAACAAGACACTAACAATTTCTAAACCAGGCTATTGCAAAAATGATTACCACTGAAGTTTAAACATATGCAGTTACCCACTTTTCAACTTATAACACTAAGGTTCACCAAATGTGAATTTCACTTTGGAGGGTTCCAGTTCTACTTCTCTTTAAAATGATGCGCGTTTTAATGGTTCTTTGGGCACATATGATTTGCAAGACTGTTTCAGCTGTAACTTTATAGACTTTTTGATGGACCATTTGTCTTTGGCTTTTAGAGAAGGGAGCTACAGTTATATTATCGTGTATGTTTTCTATTTAATAGTCATGTATCAAATCTCTACATACTTCTTAGTGTGGTGGGATAATAATTTGATATATTAGTTATGTGGGGTTTTTTCTTTTGCAGTTTTTTAAGCCTTGTGACTCTGTGAGCATCTCCCATTAGTACTGTTAGACATATGACCTCCACTGAAGGCCGATTTCTGAGGGGATGGGTGAACAAAGGGACACATTATGCATTTTTAAATCCAAAAGCCCCTTATCCTAGAGTATGACAGAAGAAGTGGCGAGAATCAAACTGAATCAGTCTCCCTGGAGTTCCATTTCTCACCTCCACCCACAATAGCGATCCTTAGAGCTGGCAAGGGGAAGAGATTGCTGAGACAGCCATGGGTGGCCCTGAGATGGGGGTAGATGCTTTGCCCAGTAAGGGGGCTAGGTAATCAGATGTAGAGAAATGGGCCTGTTTTCCATCATGGGTTCTGAGAGATGACCAACCCCCACAGAATTCCTTTTGTCACCACACCCCTGGAAAACAATTAAAAACTTATGAATTGTTTATTTATGGAATATTTCATTTATTTTTTTTAGACTGGTTGACCAGAGGTAACTGAGGCCTTGGAAAGCAAAACCTCAGATAAAGGAGTCCTACTGTAATTGTTCTTAAATGAAATATTAGTGTAACAGTTGCCAGTCTATCTTTTAGTACTATGATTTTAATCACATCTAAATCCAGTAAGTGTGGAAGGCAAGACACACCTCATCCCATCTTCAACCAAAATGTTGGGAAGGAAACAATTAGAAATTGGTATTAGCCTATTTGCATTTGGTCCAGTGTGTTCACCTTTATTTTACAAGGCTGATTTCTGACTCATTATAAAACTAGTTCTTCATACCAGAAGAGTGTATTAAATAGATGACAACTCATCTACATTTTAAAATGTCAATCCTCTTGTGTATTATCTCAAGGGAAGTAAATCAGAGTCCAAGAAACTAAAAGACACTGCAAAGAAATGGGACCATAAAAACAGAACTGGATGACAGATAAACAAACTCTGGGAGTGAAGGCATGTGAATACAGAGGAATTATTCAGCCTTGGCCCTGGTGCCTGTGTGGCCCACACAGACACATCTGCGAGAAGAGGCCGTACATGCATACATTTAACTTAAAACACCTCAGCCACGTAAAATCAGACAAAGTCTACCTGGCTTTTGTGCATTTACAAATATTATAAATTATTAATTGCATATGTAATCTTTATTAAACTTTTACACATACATATGACTATACTTTATATACATTATAAGGGTTTGCCAAGGATGCTTGGACTACGTACATTTTTTTTGCCTTGAATACTGACGTTGGAATCAAATCTCCATACAAAATAGGACTTCATTACATATCTTAATAATCGCTTCTCACTAAGTTGAACAGAGTTTTAAATAGGGAGGAATCATTCAACTCTCTAAGGTAGAGCCATTTCATCTATATTTACCTACCTTTGGGGATTGACACCAAAAATCAATTTGATTCTGAATTGATTTAGAAGTGAATATCCATACTTGATGTACAGACATTTAGATAAGATTTGTACCTTTTTTGCTAATCTGTTTATTTCATTTGCAGTTAACCCAATACCAAGAGTAACACTGTATTTTCAAAAGCTACAGAAATCTGGCTCCAAGAGGTGCTAGCTTCACATGTAGAACAGAAGGTAAGGTGAGTCACCTATTACTTGCACAACCAAAGCCTGACATGGGGCAGAGGTATCTGATTTGAATATCAATTCATTTATAAGTACATCCCAAATTATGAAGATAGATATTCAGTCTTCAGAAAGGGATATGAAGGAAGTCAGAAAATAAATGCCATCTTTAGCTTTTGCTAACAGTTTCTGGAGACCCAATTGAATTTTTTGTGAGATATTCTACAGGTGCAGTGATTAAAAAAATATATTATTGACATTTTCAATAGCCAAAACTTACGATAAAATCTGTTTTTCTGATACCTTTCAGATTTCTAAACACCAGCAAATCTAGGAATTAGAGAGTGGTTTTAACAGGTATCCCAGCACCAGAGAGACCTTGTGTGAATTGATAATCCACATTCAGTCATACCTTTGGGATGCTGGTACATAAGGTAACTGCCATGTTACAAGGCAATGGGAAAGTGATAGGAGCCAGTAGCATGATGTTTCTCACACCGTTTTTCATGGCAAAAACTAGCCTAGAAGCTTCATCTCTAGAAATGCTGAGGCTATGACGTTCATCAGCTATGGTTCCTTGGGAAAAGGATTATTGAAAATACCTGGTCTAATGCTTCCACAGTGACCAGTTTTTAAAATAATTACCTATAACACACATTTCATCACTGTTTCATGAAGCTAAAAGTGCTTCAAGTGACAAAGAGGAGGTTAGTAGGTCCCCCCAAATATAACACTTCCACTTTTATCTGTTTCACATACCATGATTTTGTTTTTCGTTTTTTGAAAGTTCCACTTATTTTAAAAAGTTGAAAAATTGTTGACCTAACCTGTACTTCCAATCATTAATGTTTTTCATCTTGTCTTGGACCTAAATACTACTCCCAGGCAATGAGTATCATAGGTTAATGATTCATAGACTTAAAGAGTATATCCTTGAATCGCTTTTCAGTGGAAGCCTTTGGATTTCATTGAATACTGTCTGGGCCTTGAATTATAAGAGAACAAACCAGAAACACCTGTGTGACTGTTCATTACTTAAATGTCTGTTATTTCTCCCTGACACATCTTATTGGCTAAATACTATAAACTGATGTCTTCTAATTGGTCTTCTTTATTCTTTTTGTATCTTTATACTTCAGTTTCCTTCTAATAATAAGAAAAGCCTTGGTAAAATGAAAACTTGATCTCTTTGTTCCCATCCACCCAGGAACCTTGTAGACTTCTCTCCTTTTCTTGCTGATCAGTCTTGATGGTTGGAAACTTCGTTTTCAGCCCATCCTGGAAGACGAATTAGAGTTATGAGGACAATCTTCACAATTTGTGTTGCAGAGAGTAAAACTCAAATGTCTCTCCAAAGTCAGAGCAAAGCCCCATAGTTGTGTGCTTTTCCTGGCAGCAGGGAAAGATAGGTCTGTGCATGCATCACTCTGATTCTTGGATATTGGAGCCAACCAATGGCTGGCCAGTTTTCATACCACTTTCAGCCTTTAGTTCCTAACACATAGCTCTCTGCACATAATGAGTCATGTTCAATGTTAAGCCTCCTTGTTCTATTGAGTCATCCCATAAGAGACAGAAAGCTTGACATTTGTTTTGAGGGGAGAGCTTCATAAAAGGGACACCAGCTCTCATTAAAGGAATATTCTTTGTCTTTAGTGAGGGACATTTGGAATCCCCTTGAAACCAAGTCACTTAAAAGATCCATGTACTAGTCCTGTGCAAGAGTGTCCATGCCAACTACCATGCACTTGGGAAAAAAGGCATAGGTAGTAACTTCAGCAGCAGGTCATCCTGATGAGGAAAATGTGCAGGCAGGAAAGGAGGGGTATCTTCTTATCACAAAGGTTGCTTTGATGGAATCAAGCATGCTTGCCTGGCTGATGAACCCCAGGCCTCCCAGGGCCAAACTCAGCACAAACCAGTGCTGATTCCCATTCTCTGAGCTTTCCTGCACTCTGAGGAGTGGCTGTCTGAGACAGCCTCACGAAATTGAAGCTAGTAATGTCCCAACGGAGATTCCATAAAGGCGCTGCCAGCTATGACATTGCTTAGGACCTTTGGTTCTGCAAGGGCCACAAAAGACTGGACTCTAATATAGCAAAGCCCCAAAGGAAAAAATTTTAAAAGCCCATAACACTCCCCAGGACCCAGGCTTTTGACCTTGTCAGAGATGGAGCTGATCGAGCTGTTTCCACCCAACAGGCCAAATCCAGAAAAAGTCTTTGGCTGGACGTGGTGTTGAGTTTTTCTGCTGGCTTCTCAGGTTGACCCACTGACCAAATACGATACCCACCACTGCTTAGGATTTTGCAAGTTTATAATCCATATAGAAGAAACATTGTTATATAAACCTTGCCAAGACTATAGGCCTTTTAAATTCCCAACTAAGAAGCCGAAGAAATTTATGGCAGTGTTGCTAGATGGGGAGGCCAAGTCAACTCACAATGTTGATCTTAGGTCTGTTTACATTTCTCTTGCCTTCTGGCACTTTAAGCAATAGTGGAAAGAAATCATTTACTCATAGGAGCATTAAGCATTTAGAAACACAGGGGTAACACGGAAGAGCATTAGGGACATAATGGATGTGACACATGTGGTTCGGGCCTGTGGTGGGCAGGATTTCACTCTAAAACTAGACATTCGCATCACAGTGGCACAAAAACCTAAAAGTACCTTCATGCAATAAATAGAGGGAATTATATGGAGGCTCAGTTTTCCTCCCAGTGAAGTCTTGGTCATTACCCAGCACTTGATCATAGCCCCACTCCTCCATAAAAGGACACACTGCTTGGAAATGGAACTAGTCATCATAAAGGAGGATCCAGCTGGCCTCAAAGTCTACAAACGTAGCTTCTTCATGCAGGTTTCCTCTGCTCCTTTGTAATTAGTTCTGTGTCTCTCTTCCGCTTTTTTCTGCCTGTAATGATTGTAGGATTAGCAACAGGGATCACACAGTCTCGGGTCCTCTTAGGACTGTAGTTGGAGGAGAAGAAGTTGAACCCTAAAGAGAAAAATAAGCATTTAGCACATGATTAGGCCTTTATCTGCCAAATTGCATGTTTTTGTGGGAGAATCTGAGATTCAATCAATGATGAATACTTTCGGTAAAAGGTCATGATTCTGCAGACCTCGTGGAGGAGTGCGAGGCAAAATGCTGCGGGAATCTCCAGTCTTGCTGAGAGCTGGAAGTGAATTGAGGGAGCTATTTTTACATGCCAGATTACCTTGATTTAATACAAGATGAAATGCAATCTGATATGTGAACTGGTAATGGACTAACAAATGACTCAAGTAAAAAGTCATTTTAATGTAAAGTCCTGGACATGATGTATAACCTTCCTGAGAGGCCTGCTAATTGTGCACCCCTAGGTTTGTGGCTACAGGAATTTTCTGGATGTGACGCCTAACGCTTATCTATCCTCCTCCTGCTGTCTCCACTTTAGTGCTCACTTGTGTGTAATCTGAGTATTTGATACAGGGAAAACTTGCTGGAGTTGAAACTGGAGAAAAATATGCCTTAATAGAATTTATAATTTAACAACCCAATAGGTCAGAGTAGAATTTATTGGAATAACATCTCCTAAGAACCTTCGATATCCCAATAATTTGTGACTTGGATCTTTAAAAGAAAAAGGAAAAAGTGTCTTACTGTTTTTTCAAGCTGAAAAATGTTGAGTTTATTTAAAGTCTATAGAGTTCATCATACACATAGGGAATGATGAAAAGAAAGAAAGAAAGAAGAACTGTGCACTTAAAAATGGTTAAAGTGGTAAGTTTTATGTTATGCATATTTTCTGCAATAAAAAAAAGGAAAGAAAGAAAAGAAAGAAAGAGAGAAAGAAAAGAAAGAAAGAAAGAAAGAAAGAAAGAAAGAAAGAAAGAAAGAAAGAAAGAAAGAAAGAAAGAGAGAAAGTGAAGGCAAGCGAGTGAGGGTGTTGGTTTTTAATATCCCTGTAGCAGGAATTACTTCCTTCTGTTTTCATTCCTTCTAGTCTCCACTCTACTCCCATTAAATTCTGGGATTTGTGTATCTTTAGATGCAGACACTCGAATGCTTTCTCTACTCAGGAAGTTATTCTCCTCACGCCTTGTGAGGTCTTGGAATAAAAATTAGTTGAGAAAAAAAAAAATTGCTGCTCCTCTGTGCAGAAAAAAAAATCATATTGCATCATGTAGCTCAGAAAATGTTTGGATGTTTTGAGGGGGTAGGGATGGGTGGGGATGGGGAGGAAGGAGGAAGGGGAGGAGAATCTCATTTCCCACATGTGTAATTTTTTCTCCTGGGGGGAATACATGAGCCAACAGTCACCGTCTGCAAATGCAGTTTGTAGGGGAACAAAACAGACATGAATAGATAGCATTTGACTGGGTACAACCTTCTAAATCAGAATGTTTTAGGTGTTGTGCCCTTAAGTATTTTAAGTCTCCCTTTGTTGTTTAATTTCTGCATGTTATTCCTGTCTGTCACTCTCACTATCCTCGCCCCCACCGCAAATGCTGAGGCTTCCCTCAATAACAAACAAAAATATTTTATGAAAAGTAGGTTTTACACTCAGAAAGTTGATTGCCCACTCCCTAGCAAGGAGGGGAAAAGTGGTTTGGAAAGAGTCTGTTTATTGATCTATAAATCATGATCACCATGTCTGACCCAGCTGCTGGGATGCCCGGGGTCAAGGAACCCTTTCAGAGCTCAGAAGGTCTAAAGCTTCTCTCTTTGTAGGGCTCTTAATCAACCCTCCCAAGGCAGAAAGAACATCAAATAGTCAAAACCTCAGAGAAGGAATGGGGATTTAAATTCCTCAACTTCTGCTTGGGAGAAAGAAGGTCTTAGATTCTGCCCCGCTGTAAGTGATTTTTCTGATTATGTGGAGGCAGTTGAGGGCCTGACAGAAGAAAGATGAGGTCTTTCCAAATAATACAAAGGATTTAAAACCAAGAGCAAAGACAGTAAATATCACTCCTCTGACCCAGTTCCCTCCTCTTTAAGATAGAGGTAATACTAATTGCCTCCCAGAGGCCCCTAGGGGCTCAGGGGCAGCAGCCCGGCGTGCTGTGACGCCGTCTCACTAGTCTGTCTGCCTCCATCAGAAACTGGCTCTTTGTGCCTTAGTTTCTCTCATCTGTAAAGTAGAAATAATTATAGTCCCCACCTTATAGGGCAGTTACGAGAATTCAATGAGAAAAAACATGCAAGGTGCTTGAAACAACCAGGTAAGTGCTCAAAGTAAGCTATTATAACATAAGCCCTGGGACAATATGTAGGCCCTCAATGAAAACTAATTTCCCCACTCCTGATTATGAGTTATCTGTGAATATGCAAAATTAAGCAGCATAAAATAATGACAAGATCATAACTTTTTATGTCAGTTAGACCTGGGTTCAGTCCTTCAGTCCTGACTTCTCCACTTACTAGCTCTGTAACCTTGGACTATAAGCCTTGGCTTTTAAAAAAACCTCTAAACTAGATCACAACGCCTATCTCACAGGGTAGCTAGGAAGAGAAACCAGAGACTCCACATAAAAAAAAAAAAATGTTTCATGTGATGGTGATGTCTGACTTAGAAGCTGTCAGAAACCAAAGATGCATGCTCAGTGTTTGTTGGTCTGATAAAATCAGCGTTTTCCAAACTCTCACTCTGGGCAGGCACTTCAGTGCTAGGCACTGAAGATACAAAGGTGAATACCACACAATCCTGTCCTCAAGAAACTTCAAATCTAAGGAGGGAGACATATAAGGAAACATATGATTTTAATTCTATGTGGCTCTTAATATTGTCAAAGCATATTCAGAGAACCAGAGAAGACTCAATACACACTTTTCCCTTGCCTGAAACTCCTTCCTCCAACTCCTCACCAAACTAACTCCTGTTGATCCTTGAGCTTTCAGAATGGACTTCATTTGGTCAAGAAAGTTTCCTTAAACCCCAAGCTGTTATATACCTCAAAGACACCCGTGTTTCCCTCTTTCTCACACTCATTACATACATAATAGCTTGTTCATTACGCTCCCTCCTACATCAGCCCACTAGCATTTTCAGAGCTGTGTTACTCATTTGCTCAGACAACACAGTATAATTCTTTTATACAGAAAGAACTGGGTTGGGCGCAGTGGCTCACGCCTGTAATCCCAGCACTTTGGGAGGCCAAGGTGGGCAGATCACCTGAGGTCAGGAGTTCGAGACCAGCCTGGCCAACATGGCAAGACTGCATCTCTACTAAAAATACAAAAATTAATCGGGTGTGGTGGTGGGCACCTGTAATCCCAGCTACTTGGGAGGCTGAGGCAGGAGAATCACTTGAACCCGGGAGGCGGACACACCTTTGCACTGATGGATGAATGGAGAAACAAAATATAGTGCATACATAGAGAGGAATATTATAAGCCAAAGAGAAAGGAAATTCTCACACATGCTACAACATGGATGAAATCTGAAGACATTACATTAAGTGAAATAAGCCAGTCACAAATGGAAAAATAATGGATGATTGCATTTAATGAGGCACTGAAAACAGTAAAATCATAGAGACAGAATGTAGGATGGTGGCTGCCAAGGGTTAGCAGGAGGGGGGATGGTGAATTACTGTTTAATGGGTACATTAGCTCTAAAGATGAATGGTGGTGATGGTTGAACAACAATGTGAATGTATTTAATACCACTGAACTGTGCACTTAAAAATGGTTAAAGTGGTAAGTTTTATGTTATGCATATTTTCTGCAATTAAAAAAGAAAAGTTAAATAAGAGATTACTTTGAACTGAAAGTATTTTGGTAACCAAAGGAGTCTAAGAATCCCAGCCCAGGTTTGAAGTCTGAGGTTATTTTCCATATGGGCGAAGTCCGGTTTCTTTGAAAAGCTGAAGGGCAATGGCAGTTCAAGCAGACAGAAGAGAGAAGGCAGGATGCAGCTTGGTGGTGTTTGGAGTGAGGCTGGAGTTCAGAAAACCAAAAGACAGTGGTCTGCATGAGCTTTACTTCCTGCTTCTTTAGACACTCAGCTTTTTCATGGAAATAGACTCCATCTGGTCTGAGTCATTAGCACTTTTTGAAATGTTGCTTTGAAGAGCTTGTTGATGTCAAGAAAACCTTAGCCTCTTATTGACTCCTTTGTTTTTAATCAAAGGGGCCTTGTGATTGGCCAGAAGACCACAAAGCAGTAAGACTCAAATTCACATCTAAAGCACAGGCCTGTGGAGTTTGAGTACTTTCAAAACTTGACCCAGAGGAAAAGGGCTGCAAGGAAATGCTGCAGAATGACAGTTACAGAACTCTGGGTACCTGAAAAGTGAGCTTGGGTGAATTCTAACTCCTTAAGGCTTCTCCCATCAAAAGGAAGAGAGCAGGCTGGGATCCAGGTCTTGCCTCGTGGCTGCCACGTTCATGAGACGCAGCCTGCCGAAGAGCAGCATTGCCTTAGCAGGCTGGTGCTCAGGGCACACACGAAAACAAGGCATTCCAGGAAAGCCATCTTACATGGAAAAGGAAGCTGGAAAGTAGGAAGAAGACCAGAATGCAGGAGGATGCTCTTAACTGTAGATGTTGTTTTAAAAGATGAGCCAAATCTATACATGGTTCTTCTAACCCGACTTTGTGAGACTCAAAGAATTTCCACAATGAATCCAGCTTATTTGCTTCATCTGGGGGTACTAGTGGTCTTCTTTTATTATTTGGTCCAACACATATTCATCAAAGTTGCCCCCAGTCAGTAGCAATGGCAGACATCAAATATATTTGTCCCATGGACAATGTCAACTTTTAGAAAGCAAACTCTTTCCAAACCTGAAAACAGATCTCATCCAGCTGTGGATTTTGGCCTATTTCCACGTGGATTCATCGAAGAATAATTTATATTAGAGCACTTGCTTTGGCCTGTTCTATGTAGGCGGTGCCCTCATATTTGGGACTCAATGGATCAGATCTGTTACTCCTCCTAAAAAAGGGGGGCCCAGTCAAGAGGTACTTGAAGACTCAGAGCCAGGGAAACTGAGGAATGGGCAGTGTGTGCAGGAGAACTAAAACAGAATATGGTATGAAGAGGTATTTTTTTTTCCAGAGTCATATACAAGATTTACTTGGAGAAGTAACAGGCCCGAGAAATAGCGATTCATTTCCCAAGTCTAAGGAAAGGCTGAGTTGATCTAAGGCAGTCCCTAAGGGGAGCTATTTAAATGCCTTGTGGTTGCAGGACTAGTGAGACCTCCAAGCGTCAAGGAGATGAACTTTTTACTACCAATGGCTTTCAATAAATTTCACTGGATTCTCCTCACTCTTTCAAAGTTTTAGCTGATTTCTGCGTTTTCCTTCTCCTGGCCCTGGGATATTTCTATTATAAAAGACTCAGAATAAACCTCTGTGAATGGCTCACATGGTAAAACATTAGACCTTTAAGACAAAGTTAAAGAAACTAGAATTGAATGGCCTAGATATACATATCCCAGAGGAATGTTTCTACAGACCTGTAGTAGTTAGTGGAATTCTAGTAAGTGTTCTGTGGCAATTTAAAAACATGGCCACAGAATTCTTTGACATTTCTCCCACTGAGAAGTGGGGTCAATGGTCCCTCCCTTGAATCTGGGCAGGCTTCAACCAATAGAACACAGCAGAAGTGATGTTTTGTGACTTCCAAGGCTGGTTCTCCTGGGATCCTCACCCTGGGGAAGCCAGCCACTATGTGACATGTCGAACTCCCCTAAGACTGCCATGCTAACAAGGCTATGTCTAGGCACTTTGGTCAGTAGTCCCAGCTAATCTCCCAGCTGATATCCAGCACCAACTACAAGCCACACTAGAATATCTTGGACATCCAGCCCAGTCAAACTTTCAGATGATCCAGCACCATTCAAATGCTGGTTGCCACTGCTTGAAAATTCCAAACAAGAACTGCCCAGCAGAGTCCTTCTCAAATTCCTTATCCACAAGATTGTAAGCAAAATATAAAGATTGTTTTAAGCTGCTAAAATTTAGGGTAATTGGTTATGCAGCAATAGTAACCTGAATGTGGTCTACTAGTAGTAGAGGAAAAGGTAAGAGAACTTTGTTTACATATATGTCACAAATTTGCAATGTGAGGTTAGTTATAGGTTTTAAAAAAAATCTCACTCTGTCCAGGTGTGGTGGCTCTATGATCCCAGCACTCTGGAAGGCCAAGGTGGGCAGATTACCTGAGGTTAGGAGTTCGAGACCAGACTGGCCAACATGGTGAAATAATTTCTCTACTAAAAATACAAAAAGTAGTCAGATATGGTGGTGGGGGCCTGTAATTCCAGCTACTGGGGAAGCTGGAGCAGCAAAATCACTTGAACTTGGGAGGCAGAGGTTGCAGTGAGCTGAGACTATACCACTGCACTCCAGCCTGGGCAACAGACTGAGACTCCATCTCAAAAAAAAAAATAATAATAATTCATTTTGTCCTCAATAACCATTATGTTCCTAAAAGTTATACAAACACTATTAGGATTCCATGTTGTCATTTTGTCACAGCTAACTTTCAGTCAACAGGGTATAGCTCTTCATTATATTTACATATTATTTACAATTGTGACATTTTCATTTTTGTTATCCATACATGTTTCATTTGTTAAATGGCAAGTATTTACAAAGCACTTATTATATGCCACATACATATATGCCAGATATAATTGTTTCAAGTGAACGCATTTAATTTTCAAAATGATCTCATAAGGTAGGCATTATTATTATCTCCATTTTATAGATGAGAAAACTGTGTCAGGGAGGGATCAATTGCTGAATTTGGAATTTGACCCCAGGCAATCTGGCTTAAATCCATAAACTTTAACTCTCTGATGCCTCTCGATTTTTTGTTATTTTATTCCCAATTCAAACACACACACACACATGCACACACACACACACACACCAAGGTAGTATACTGAAATGCAAAAAAAGTAATAAAATAGTAGTAAAAACATACGACTTAGGGTAATGTAAATGCAAATGGTCACCAAAACTCAAGTATAAATATTTTACCTCTCTCTCTGTATATGTAGATAGATAGATAGATAGATAGATAGATAGATAGATAGATAGATAGATAGATAGATAGATATAGATAGATAGACCGGGACAAATAAATCCAATAGATTTTATAAGATTATCCATGCATTCACCCCTTGTCTCTAGTGCAGTTTCTGTTATGAAATTTTGTCCTATAGGTTCATGAAGTAACTCAAGCTTTCCCCTTATTTTTAAACACAGCATAACAACCTTCCTGATAAACCAACAGAGTTTTTCTGAAACAAGTGCAAAATAATACTTTGCAGTAAAAAATTTACAGATGGTGCTGCTAAGGCATAGGTGAGACCAAAAGTACAGAGCTGTCATTTAATGTGTCCCTCTCTACAGCAAAACAAGTCACACCATTGCCAACAAGCCTGTACAGCGAGCTATATACTTACTGATGGACATTGTGTTTGGCAAGAAGGCAGAACAAGCTATTGGAGAAGCTCCCTTTTTAAATGGTATGGGTTTCACATAATAACAATGACATGAAGTGTGGAGGAGCAATTACTATCACGTGTAGTGATGGAAAACACAGACTCTGGAGTGGACTCCAGCAAATCCACATCCCAATTCTACCACTTGCTAGCAATATGAACTTGGGCAAGATACTTAACAGCTCTGTGCCTCAGTTTCCCCATGCGTAAAATAGGGATAATAATAGTACCTACCTAGAGCTGCTAAGAGGACTAAGTAAATCAATACTGTAAAGCACTTAGGACAGTGCCTGGCACAAGGTACCGGCTTTATAAATGTTTGTCAAGTAAGTAAACAAAACATGTGCAAAGATATTTCACCTTGCAGCTAGACAAAACCACTGCCATACAGTATACCAATTCAACATATGTGTAATACATATCGGGGAGAAATGTGATGATCTTTTGTTCTAATCAGTAGTGAGAGCAGGCCAGGTACAATGGCTCATGCCTGTAATCCCAGCAGTTTGGGAGGCCAAGGCAGGTGAATCGCTTGAGGTCAAGGAGTTCGAGATCAGCCTGACCAAAGTGGTGAAACCTGGTCTCCACTAAAATGCAAAAATTAGCCGGGCATGGTGGCACGCACCTGTAATCCCAGCTACTCAGGAAGCTGAAGCAGAAGAAATGCTTGAACCTGGGAGGCAGAGGTTGCAGTGAGCCGAGATTGCACCACTGCACTCCAGCCTGGATGACAGAGTGAGATTCTGTCTCAAAAACAAACAAACAAACAAAAACAGTGAGAGAAAATACTACAGAAGAGATTTTGTTAATAATTATTTTATGAGCTATGATATAAATGGAAAGATGAGTTAGTTTGAGTATTGAAGGGGCGCTAGCTATGCGTGCGGCAAGAATAAGAGTAAGCTAATTGTCCTTAAGTGTCAATCCATATCTAGCTTCATTCACAAAGAACAATAGGTGACCAAAAATATACCTCCAAAACTTAATTAAATGTTGAAGAAAATAATGAAAACTGTAAACATAATCAACTCACAGCCACTGACTGTCTTTTGCATAAGCCATATAAAAAGGCAATGGTGAATACAAGCACGCTGGTTCTCCACGCCAAGCTCTGTTGGGTATGGTATTGATGATCTATTGCCATAGTTATTCCAGGCAACAAAGGATCACAAAAACTTGGTGGCAAGCACAATTTACATATCACTTATGCAGCTGGAATCATTTGGGGATTAGTTTGGTAGCACTGTTGAATTTGGCTGGGCTCATATACATTTAGGGGTTGGCTGGCAATCAGCTGGGGCTACTGGGGCAATTTGGTTCAGTTCCAAGTGTCTCTCCTCCTCCAGCTGACTACCCTAGGCATGCTCTCATGGCAATAAAAGGGGTGCAAGAGAGCAAGCAGAAACATGCCAAACCTCAAGGTCTAGGCTCAAAACCAGCACATTGTCACTGCCACCACATTCTATTGGCCAAACAAGTCAAATATGGCCCATATTTGAGGTGTGGGAAAATAGACTCCACCTCTTTAGTGGCCCAAACAACAAGCTCACATGGCAAAGAAAATGACTACAAAGAGGGACAAAATAGAAGGCCATGTCCATGATTCAAAACGTTGCACCCTCATCCCAAGATTTAATATCCTAGTGATGCTTTTTTTTTAAGTGTACCTAATATTAGTGGGCCGTATTTATATGGACTGCTCAAATGAGCTCTGTGGTTGTCAAACAGTTGAGAACACTCTGATTCTATAAGCAATGCTAAGATATTATAATTTTTAATTTGAAACCATAATTCCTTAATAAGATGAAACTGGAACGCAAATGTCTAACTGCCAAGTTTTTCTGGTATTTGCTCATTTTTATCGTTTGTTGGAGGGAAAAAGATGCAATGCTGTATTATTGGACACATGCTAAAACCATAAACAAATGCTACAACAGAACAGGAAGGAGTACCTTCTGTAGCCATATACAACTAGAGTAGATTAGGAAATCATTTGCTTTTAACTCTCAAATTGAAATGAGAGTTCTTCAGGTTAGAGTCCAACAGAGTGCTGACAGTAATTTTCAGCGCAAAATTTCTCCTTAATTCTTGGGTTCGTGTTTAACCTGAATGTCAACAACTCTCACAGAGTGATTAATAGCTGCTGCCATTGCCAATAACTTACAATTGGGGATTAAGGGTTTTGAATTAAAGGAAATAAAGTAAAAGAAAAGAAACTGACAAGATGAAGAAACAGACCTACAGCTCAAGCTATCTATCATGAAGCCAGATGACCACATGCATTTTCAGGAAGATAATTTGGGGAAAGTGTACAGACACTATCATTCCTATAGTTTATATGAAAAAAATTATGACTAATTTTTAAATTTTTTTTTATTTTAAAATGTGTAACTCAAATATATGTCTAAAATTGGTGTGCTACATATATGCTCTCTGCCATTATATGCTCTGCAAACAATAAAATTTTAAAAATCAAGTAACTGTCAGTGTTATGGACTGAATGTTTTGTGCCCCCAAAATTTGTATGTTGAAGCCCCAGTTTACAGGTGGGGTGAGAAAGTGGTCATCTGCAACTTAGAAAGCATGCTCTCACCAGGAACCAACTCTGACAGCACCTTGATCTTGGACTTCCCAGCCTCCAGAACTGTAAGACATAAATGTCCACTGTTTAAGCCACACAGTCTAGTACATTTTGTTATAGCAGCCTGAACTGATTAAAAAAGTAATCAATGGCCAGCTACCATGGCTTACGCCTGTAATCCCAGCATTTTGAGAGGCTGAGGTAGGCAGATCACTTGAGGTCAGGAGTTTGAGACAAGCCTGGCCAACATGGTGAAACTCCATCTCTACTAAAAATACAAAAATTAGGCGGACATTGTGGAGCGGACATTGTGGACTGTGCCTGTAATCCCAGGTACTTCGGAGGCTGAGGCAGGAAAATCACTTGAGCCTGGGAGATGGAGGTTACAATGAGCCGAGATCTGCCACTGCACTCCTGCCTGTGCAACAGAGCAAGACTCTGTTGAAAAAAAAAAAAAAGAATTATTGAGTGAATGAAAATAAGCTTGCAAAAAGAGCTTTGCCCTGAGGTCAGTGGTACACAGATTCTATAAAATCCAAGTACTTGCAGTCATATTTAAGAACAGTTGTCATTAGAGAATGTCATCATTCTGTGTTGCAAAAGCAACATGGCAAGCCTTATTGACCAATGAGAGTAGGAGGAAATGAAATTATCCTGATGAAGAGAATTTCCTAAAAGTGAATTTGATCAAAATTTAACTATTACCCATTTCTTGTTTGCAAGATGTTGGGTTATGAACTATTAAATGGTGTATTCGTTTTCTGTGGCTGTCATAACAAATAACTGAAACAACAGAAATTTATTATCTCACAGTTCTGGAGGCTTCAGGGATCTGAAATCAAGGTGTCAGCAAGGCAATCCTCCCTCCAAAGGCTCTAGGGAATAATCTTTTCTTCCCTTTCTGTTTCTAGTGGTTCCAGACATTTCTTGGCTTGTGGATGAATAACTCCAATCTCTGCCTCCAACTGTGGACTTCCCCTCAGTATGCCTTCCTTTCTTCTGTGTCTTCTAAAGACCCACTGTCATCGGATTTAGGACCCACTTGGATAATCCAAGATGAGTTCAAAATCCTTAACTTAATTACATCTACAAAAACCCTTTTTCAAAATAAGGTCAAATTCACAGTTCTGAGTGGACATAGCTTATCTTGTGGGCATAGGGCACCATTCAACCCACTGCAAATGGCAAAGAAGATGGTAAAAACTCAGAAGAGAATATAAATAATGGAAGCTTGAAATTCTCTTATTATGGATGTTAAAAATAAAATAAATTATTATTAATATTTCTTGTGTGTGTGTGTGTGTGTGTGTGTGTGTGTGTGTGTGTGTGTGTGCGTGCGTGCATGCTACCTGAGAGTAGGGAAAACTGAAAGAAAAAAGAAAGACCCTGTAAGATTACTCTTTATTATATGAGAAGTTTGGGATTAAATGTTCTGTTTTACCTGATATTTGTCAAATAACTAATTTTGGTTATGACTGGGATTCCAAATAATTAGTATCTCCTTACAATTGGGTACATGTCATGCATAATTTCTATATATGCAGGTTTGTTTTTAACTTGAGGATAGGAAAAGGGAATAATCTCAGATGATAACAAGCGGGGAAAATCTCTGCCTGGCCATGAGCTACCCTTGTAAATGATAACAAAGTGATCTCACTAATAGGTTGATCAGGCTGGTTTTCTTTCTGGGTGTCTATGGGCCTCATACTAAATCATAAACAGGGAGAGAAGCTTCTGCTTTCTAGTCCCTTGCCTCCCGTGCTTTGAGAGTGAGCCAATCAACAATCTGTTCTTCCTTGTTATTTAGAGTCATCAAGAAATACATCTGTTTTTACTATCTACTAGGGGTCTTTTATTTTCATCTCTGCTCAGTCTTTTGAAGCTATAATTGACTATTGAAAAGCACCATTCCAAATGCAAGATCATATATTTAGGGATCTTGGAGTGCAGCCTCCCCTCCTTGAAATTCAATATAAAGTTTGGCATGTTTCTGAAACTTTTCTGTGGAGCAGTCTATTTTAAAATCACATTCCTGAAGAAGTCCATTACCTCAAAAAGGTAAGAATATCCACAGGTTGGCTCAATGCCATGAACGATGTTTGCTGTTGACCTTTGGAAAATTATTTAGTTTCCATGTGCAACAGTATCATTCACATAGGAATAACAACAACTCTATATATAAAATAACAGAAAAACCTTTGATTCACATGTCAGACAAATGTCCCAGAAAAGGGCACACTGGATAGCTATCAACATAGTTGGCAGATCTTCCAAATGAGCCCATGTGAACAGTATCTTATGGTCACTGTTTAGTAGGGGATTCAAACACTCGTCTCTGTTCATTTCAGCTCACATCTCAGAAAGCAACTCCTTGGATTTACCAGACCTCCTCCCTCCAGGAAGAACTGACTACTCGCTCAATTCTGTCCCCAGTGGTTCCTGTATAGCTACCTACAACCTCTATATTTTACTTGATTACCTGTCTTTCTCTTTCATCCAGATTTTTAACCCACCAAGTCCTATTCATTTTTGTATATAAGCACCTTAGCACATAGATTTTTAAAACTCTTTGTCAAGAGGATGTATGAATGGATGGATGAATGACAAACATTAGTTGTCTATAGACAAAATGTCTTATTAAAGGTGCTCAGAATCGTCCCACCCAAGAGGCTGAAAACCATCAACCACCCCTGTGGTTGGCACTAACTTCCACACTGAGCCTACAGCCTAAGCAAAGAAATAAGCTAGACAGAGAAAAGAGTCCATGTATATTCCCAGAGTACCCTTTCCTTAAAAAATATCCAGAATGAGGCTCAGGTGCCCCGTGGATGGGGAGTGCTACTATTTCAAAAGTATATCTTCACTTCTGATGCAGTGCTGTTTCTCAAGAAACATAGGTATGTCATTCTCGGGCAATAGAATAACCCTGTGCTACAGCAGAAGCAAGATGAAATTCAACTTTTTGTTTCAGGTGGGGCCGGGTGCTAAGCTACTGTGGGACAGTCAACCGTTTTGTAAGATAGCTGCCTGGTATGCACTATCATTTGCACGTTTATTATACTGGAATAGTTTTGGTACTTATGGAAACGGACAAGTAACCCAAAATGGAGTGTAAACCCCCAAATCTAAAAACTCCACCTTTTCAGTTGCTTAGACCAAAAGTCTTAGAGTGATCCTTGATTTCTCTCTTTATCTAATATCCAACATCCCACCCATCAGCAAATACTGTTCAATCTTCAAATTACGTCCAGAATTTAACTACTTCTTGTCACCTTCACCATTAACACCCTAGAGGAAGGTACCATCATCTCTCAGCTGCGTTAAAATCTCCTCTTAACCATCTCCTGTCTTCAGTCTGTGTTCTCCCACAATCTATTTTCAACAGAGCAGCAAAAATGATCACTTTAGGTCAGATAACATCCTGCCTCTGCTCAAAATGAGATTTTTCCACTCACTCAGAGGAAATGCCAAGTTCTCACAATGGTCTTCAAGGCTCTGTATGGTCCAGCACACTTTGTCTCTTTGACTTTACCTCCTGCAATCTCCACCTCTTTCAATCCACTCCAGCATCAGTGTCCTTCTTGCTATTCCTAGAAGCTCACATATTTTTTCTAAGTGGAATTTTATTTTCCAACAGAACAAGAGACAAACAGCTGACTTTGGCTTTCTTTCTGGGAGCCCCCTAATCACATACATTCAGAAGAGTCAGAAGTGGCAGCCCTAAGCCACTCTCAGGGCAAGTGCTTTCTGCTCTGCTCCAAGGCTTATGGGGTTAGAGGTCAAATATCAAGTCCAGCCTGCCATAGATTTGTGGCTGGGTATCTGTGCATAGTTTCCTTAAGAAGCTGTGCACCCATCTTCGTTGGGCGAATGAGCATGTGAGCACATGAATGAGGAAAAGAGTAATCTCAAATGCATCAGAATAAACCTCAGGGCTGAATTTTAACAACCTTCCTGCTTCCTAGGTGTATTTTCTAGCTTATGCTTCCCCATCAAGAGTTTGTTGACTGCCTACTACCTAAGCTGCACACTAGAATCAAACAGATAGCGCTTGAAAAATGACTGTGGGACTGGAAAAGACAGAACCCAAGGGAAGATCGTGTCATCATAAAAATGTTTTATTAGTCAAACATATTTACATTTCTTGGTCAATGATCTCTAAATGTGTGCCTGTTTTTTTCATTTATACAACTTAATCCTGGTAGATTCTATCACAAGAATACAGCAGCATGCATGATCTCATTGGTCCTTTGCAGTTTTTTTTTATTAAATAATGTGAGTTTAATAAAGTTAGAAAACTTTATTAAGTTTTACCCATTCTTACTGCAGGATAATCATTCTTGTCATATTGGTGGCCCTTACAGCGAACTACACCCTCCTCATCACCCGCAGTGAACTTCTTCTCATTCTCTTAACTGATTTGTTTAAACTTTCCAAACTCCAAAAGGCGGATGTGAAATTGGACATTCACTCTAACCATTTTATTTGGTGGAAAGTTGGAGACAGACATATTTCTATTTCAGCAGGGAACATTTACAGTCCTAAACTTAAAACAACTACATTAAAGAACTTTATACAATGTCCTAAAAGCATCTAAATATCAAACTTCTATTAGCCTCCTACAGAACTGGATGCCTTTCTCTTGATATATAAAAATAATTAACTTGGGACATTAAGTTGACAAAATAATTTTGCTGATCTGAGCCAAAGTTTTCCTTAATACGTTAGTCATCACCTTGGCCTTTGCATTTGAACTGGGGGAAGGCTTTTTCATGAAGTACTTAGAACTGCTAAGGAGAATAATTGTGCCTCTGGCTTTTGCTATTACATTTTCTCCAGGTTGGGAGAAACTAGAGAAGTGTACTAAATTATTCAGAGAAAGTGAGTCTACAAGGCTTGATTCTGTTAGCATTAGACAATGCCCACATGTGGATCAACAGGGACTGTGGGCTGGCAGACTTTTGCTCTAAGATGGCTGCTTTCCCCAACATGTGGCAATCACCTGATACAGCACAATTGTTCTTAAACATGAAAGAGTTGTGCTGTAGAAATAGATCTCCAACTTGTTAAAGTTTATATCCAGGCTGTTTTCAGTTGGGATTGATGTGCCAAAGTGGGAGAAAGGCACCAAGAAGGATGTTTTTCAAGGCAGGAAACAGGAATATCAACCAGGAGCCCACCATGTTTGACGAGGGAAATATATTTATCATTTCAACAAACAAATGTGCCCATTAGAATCAGAATCTGGAGGAAAGTAGTATACATTGTGGTTTCAATATATCATAGTAAACAGTTGCCTTGTAATAAAGCCAGTTCAAGATGAGATTTTGTTCACTTACTTTTTGAACAAACCTCACAGTTTCATCTAGATTGTGCCCCAGAACTTGAACTGGTTCCTTGAGTACTTCATGCATGTAACTACATTATTTGTGCCTTTGACAAACCAAATCTATAATGACACCAGTCTTTCTTCTTCACTGCTTTAAAACAACAGGCTAACCACATAAGCCCATATTCTTAATGCACACAACTGCATAACCACTCCATTGATGCCTGAAAAGTAACTCACTTAGCATTCAGTCAGAACAAAGAAAGAAAACGAGATTTCACTTAGCCTCGTTGAGGATGTGTTTTTACTTGTCGATAGTGTTCAAGCCTTATTCTCTTCTGGCCAGTCTCCAACACAACCTGCCCTTCCTGCCTGTTGCCATTTGTCCTAATGTATATCACACTTGAGAGGTTTTTTTTTTTTATTTCAATGTGGAATTTTAGTTTCCTGCTTAGAAAAACAAAAACAATGTCTGCCAGCAATAGAATATTTGAAATTCTGTCCAGCAACGAGATTTGGGCATGACAAAATCAGCAACTATAACGATGCATGTTTTAATAGCATTTTAGCATTGTTTCCACATACACATTTTATAAATAAATTATACTTGTGTTTCTTAACTTCTAAAAGCTCTTGTTCTCAAAAAAAAAAAAAGCTTTATATAGAGAAGTATTTTCCCCTTTTAACAATTGCCTGTTTATGGCTTTGAAGGAGAAAAAAACTAAAGAAGCTACAAAGCTAAAACTGTTAAGCATAGATGAGAAGGGGATAATGATAGTATCTTTGTTATAGAGTTACTAAGGATTAAAAGAGATAATCCACATTAAGCATTAGAACAAGGCATGACAGTAATTGCACAATATGAGTTATAATCATTATCATCATTCCCATCAACATCTGTGGGAACAAGCTCAGAATGTCCTTATTTTTCCATTAAAATTTCCTCCATAGATTCTTTCTAAGTGCAGTGTTAGCATATTCAGTCTATAGGAAAGACAACTCAAATGTTTCATGACTATGCCCTGTTTTCTGACATATTTTTTGTTATCGTTTTACATATTGATCGGATGAAACATCTGGCATTTATTATTTAAAGGAAGAAACTAAATAAATACTTTAAATGTCAAACACAGCCAGGGACTACAGGTTAAACCTCTGTGGCAAGGCTTCCACAGATAAAGCAATATTCTTTTCAGTTTGGCTCCGTCTGGCCAGTTGTACCTGACAGCTGCTCTTTGGGTTTGCAGAATGTAATCTTGGAGAGGGCTGAAATAGGTGCCTTCCTAGGACCCTGCGTTGCTGTTTGGTGGTAGTTCAGATAAATGCTAGTGAGGGGAGAACCTTAAACTTTGGGTTGATAATCACCCAGGTATCTAGTCACCACATAAAATTTTCCAAAGCTCTTCACCTTAAAAGGATCATGACAAGCGAACGACATTTCTGTAACTTACAGTTATCATTTAAAGAAGCATATATCTCAGTATCTTTTAAAATCTGATGTCAGGATTTGGTAAAGGCTCTGGGAAATAAAAATTAAATTCATGTCAAGGAAGAAAAAGATAAACATTTCAGGAAATGTGATTATTTACTTTATTTCTTATTCCTGGCCTGGTTTCTGTATGCATGCATAGTCTTAATATGAGAGCAATGAATTTGCTCCTAAACACAGGCTGCTGGGTACACTCAGAGTGACCCATTAACCCTTCTGTTTTGGAAATGCCCTCTTTGTGAGATGTGCCATGTTTCCCATTTTAAACAACTCAACAGATACTTGCATTTTATATTTTAAATTAGTGCAAAACAAATAATGTTACTTCTGCACACTGGGGAAAGGGATTACACTGCCAACGCTTATCACTAATGAGGCACCTCTGACCCATTCAGGGTCGCAGATCTCCTTCCCTGAGCAACTCCAGCCCTGTACCCCACTTGTTGCCTTATCATTGAAAGGGGTTCATAAAAACCCAAGACCCAGGCCCTAATCTTGGTCTCTTGATACTTCTGCTAACAACCAATAGCCCAGTGAGTTACGGAAAGACAACCAAGTTGTGCATCTTAACTTGTTTTGCAATATGCTATTTTCTTGTCCCCGGATGAATTTACCTCTTTCAGATTTTCCCAGTTGGAACAAAATCTTTAACCTCACAGAGACAGTGGTCTAAAGGACTAAAATACCCATGTTACCAGCAGCCACTTAGAAGGAGAATATTATTTTATCATGAATAGTCACTTAAATAATGCTGCTTATGAACACATAAAATGGGGTCTTTATATAAAATAAGAGTTCAATAAATACTTGTTGAATAAATGAATGAAACAATGAACATTTGATTTAAAAATTGATGAATTGCTAAATGTGTGTATAAATCTTTCCATACCTGGACCAGAATGAAGTTTTTACAAGGTACAATTCAATTATGAGCCCTGTGAGGACACAATGATGTCATGATCTTTTTCTGTTATACATAGTTTCCCAAGAAGGCTACATTTAAATGAACACAATAAAAAGTGTACCAACTGAATCAAATTATATAAATTATACAAGATTAAGTTTTATAGCTTTAATTAGACACACAGTAACTTTTTAGAAGTATATCTCCTCCAAAAAATTCATTTTAAAGATAAAAACAAAACAAAAATGAAAAGCTTATTTATGAAAAATTTATGCACCCTGGGGAAAATATAACTTTGCCTTGGGATATTGAGATTTTTCTAGAAATGCAAACATCTGCAGCTCCATTTTACCTGCCAGGTAAAAATGCACCCTGACTTTTACCTGGCATTACCTTTTGTCTTAGACTCTTTGCTAAATAAATGAGCATATGCTAGGATGAAAAGTCTTATTCTGAAAAAATTATTATTATTATTCGGTCCCCATTGACAGAAAAGAGTAAAGAAGGATTGCTTCAAGAGCCAAACCCTGATTGGCTCTGAGAGACTACCTTTCTCATCTTAAATATTCTTTCCCCAGTGATTCAGAGTGTTTACTCTCTTTATAGCACTACTAATTAGGAAGTTACTAATAAGGAAAAGTGGCAAATCTTTATGACTGCAATTTCTACCACCCATTTGCTGTATCCCAGGGGATTGTGTGTCCACTTTAAATAGAAAAGGCTAAAGCAATTGTTAGAAAGTTTCAAAGAGAAACCTCCTCCCCAGCATACACTTTGACTAAAATCATTTTGGACCCAAATGATCTCAGTACCTGCTTCAGGGTTCCAAGTCAATGTCCAGGTGTAAGCCTGTCTTTGTGGACAGACAGCTTAGGCTGGTCTGCTAGAAGCTGGCAATGGGACAGCAATGTAAAAATTGTGAATGTGCCCACATGCCTGGAAAATTAGAGTATCCAATTTTCTATTTGTTAAGCAGAAAATATTTCTGACCAAATTTGGTGGAATATGTATGCCAACAATTTCTCTTAATAATAGAGGATAAAAATAGATTTAAATGGAGCAGAACACTAGAAGAGTGTTTTGGAGTAGAGGTAACTGCCACATTCAGTGGAAGTTTGGGATCAGCTAGCAAAACCATCAGGGTGGCAGAGAGATCATTGTTATGGAAAACCTTCCCATGCCAGATACCAAGGGAGGAGGGAAGCCTTTTCATTCTCCCACATTCTGAAGCTCATGAGAACTGAGTGGATACATGGTGTTCCACTGTGAAACGTGGCAAATGGCTGAGCTGATTTTTCACATGAGAAAAAAAAAAATTAGAAACATACAGGTATCTCCTACTGTTTTCAAAGAGTTTGAGTAAATCTTTCAACCTTAACAAATGGAACAGCTTACACATCTGTGAAGCTGATCTGTCCTTTTCTTGCAGGTTTCAGGTTAATATGGCTACATGTCATTCACCCTTCCCAATGACACATATTGTCTGCAAACGTCTCCATCACTTAGGGTAGGGAACTGTAAAATCAGAACACATTCCTAACTACCAGAGAGAATAGTTTCAATCAGCTACTGTTATACAGCAGCATAACTACTTTCACGACCAGAAGACAATAAGAACTGGAGGAAAATTCTCGGTGAACAGCTTGAGATTGGGCAACAGAGGTCAGAATTAGCCATATTTCTCTTTATGACTCAGGGCTCTAGAGATTATTATTATGTGTATATATGTATATATACATACATAAATAATAACTACAAACACTTATTAATTAGACCCTGTTGAATTCCATTTAAAATGTGGTAGCTGGAGTACTAAGGAATAGAGAAGCAAAATTAAAAGGGAAGAGAGATTTTCTGAGAGCCAGATACATAATCATAGATTAAACTAAACCATGCAGTATCCTTGCCTTTTAGTAGTGAGTTCAGTTATGTGTCTCATTTTTATTGAGGGAAGACAATGGGAAAGCTCAAAGACAAGGAATTCCTTAAAAGACTATGTCCTGATATCAGGTCATGATGAAATTTACAAACAGAAATTATTATTAAACACGCTAGATAAAATTGAACAATTGTTATCTAAACTGGCCATCGAGGTAGACAGTCTCTGAGATGCTGCTGGGAGCTATCAGTTCTTCCCAACACTAGATCATTTCAATAAATGTGACCCAATTTCATTGAACACCACTGTTGAACCACCGATAGGTTAGTTGAAATTCACTCAAAGAATAGTGAAGTGTAGAGAATTCCTTCTCTTCCAATTAATCAATCTTGAGAAAAGAAAAAGTAATTCTATTGATAAAATTATCTGCTCCTGGGCTATCTGTTCTAACCACAACCTTCTCCATGTTTCCTCCTCTCAAAGTCTCCTTGTCTGGGCTATTTTCACTTGCATTTGCAGACATGCTCTTCCCACACTCAGGAGAGAGGAAAGGGGGCTCCTGGGGTTCATCTGTATGAGGAAGAAGGATAAAACTGCTAAAAGGGCCTTGATGATGGAGTTTGGCACTATTTTTGTTCACATGTTCAACATTCTCAAGAAACAACTAAAAAAAATTACATGAAGCCTAACACCTTGTCTCCAGCCTTAGCCCAAATAACTTTATTTTCATTTTCTTTTTTTTAGGCTAAAATGTTATTGAAAACAAACGTTTCTCAACGAGCTGCTTCAGAACAATATAACGTATTATGAAGCTCCGTACACTTTACACGTTCTTGCAATCTTGACAGGACAAAATAAGTCCTCAACTTTTTCCTTTGAATTTTGAAACTGAAACCATTTTCTTCCTTTTCGAGACTCCTGCATCAAGACCAGGCGGTTTGGAAGAAACCGTGTAAAAAGTGCATGAGAAGTGAGCATGGAAGACACGGAAATAGGATGCGTCTGGGGCTGAAGGTAGCATTGACTCAGCGAAGGCTCTCACTTTGCTTCCGTGGTCCCTGCTGGGGCAGCCAGCGTCAGGCCAGGCCAACCGACACAGCAGAATGAAGGGCTGTACAGTGGGTCCTCATGAAACATGCTACTAAGAAAAGGTGCAATGAGAACCAAGTCCCTGTGCATTCTTAGTCACAATGGTGGGCAGAAGAACCCATACAATTCCTCCCTTTGGTATTAAATAACAGTTTTTAAAAAGCTTTTTAGAAACAAAGCAAAATACATGGTGGGACTGGAAATGTTAACCATCCCAGGTTAGTTGTCCACTGAAATAAGTCTCATCCCTAGTCATAAATAAATAATCTCTTTCCTGGTCTGACTTCCATGCCAGGATCAATATCTCTTAACATCTTACTTATTTTATTACTGCTTTTGGTTTTCTGGGACTGATTGAAAGTTGCTCAGAGGAAATCTTTGGTTTTGCTTAAGTGTCCGTGACATTTAATCATGACTTTCCTTGCAGTTTAATTCCAACCAGTCAATCAGTTAATCCACTTCGATTGATTCTGGGCTCTCGGTTATTGGCTTGCACTCATTGGGCATCCGTTGGTGTCGGCTCAGCTGGGTGGCCTGCGTGAAGCTCCTCTCACACCTCTCGCACCTGGTGGAGGCAAGAGAGAAAATTGAGACCAGGGAGCGGGGCCTGCATGGTGATGGGCTTCCTCTCATCCTGCCTAATCAGAACAGACACTCCAAAGTGGCTTCAGATTTTACCGGCTCAAGAGGTTTAATTGGTGGCTCCTTCCAAGGCCTGGACGCCTGTGATGGGACAAAGCCCGTCTGGTGCAGAACAGAGGGCTCTGTCAATAGGCAGGGGAAGGTGATTTCTCCAGAGAGCCCTGTCCTGCTGCAGCTCTGATCACTGTCAGTTCAAATAGATAAAGAACAAAAAGAGATTTTTAGGAGTGAGCCATCAAAGAAGCAGCTTGTCTGCAGTTTTCTGCTCTGTAACCCCAAAGAGAAATTGATGACAAATAGAATTTCACCTACTGCTAATTTACAATAGGGAATTCTACTCCCTTCAGAACAGCAGCCAAAGAGAGCACATCTTAGAATTTGGAAACTAGAGGAAGCAATGCGTTAGATTGCAGTGACTATGAGGGGCAGTCGGCATGGTCACTGCTTTTTTGCAAAAGCTGGTTACAGTGTTATGGCCCAACCAAACTTAGGGTTAAAACAATTTATAAAACTAGAATTTGCAGTGGCACAGTGGAAAGGATGTACATATGGGCTAGAATTAAGGGCAGTATGTCTGATGAGGAGAAAACATCACACTGCAAGATTTATCTCTTCTTTTTAACTTAAAGGAGAAACAACAACAATAAAAGACTGTAATCTGGAGACCTTGAGTTCCTCCCTATCTCCCATGTCCATATCTTCCAAACAACCTTCACGTATGAGCTTGGTGGCTACTCAATCTACAAAAAGCAGAACACACACTCAAAATTTAGTGGGAGCCTGTCGTTTTTCTGTGCGTGTTGTCCCTGGCTGATTGTCTGTGATTGCGTGTGTAAATACACACACCCACAGATGAACTGTGGCAGCTGGCTGGGCACCGATAGTGACTTCTCCATCACCACCTTACTTACCTGGGCTGCCTAGAGCACGGACCCAGCATCTAATACAGCTCAGAGGCCACCTCAGCCACCTCAATGCCCTTTCCTCAAACCTCTGAAGAAAAAGATATTCAAGAAGAGCTACAGACAATTGTCCCACTTTTAAATAATGCAACCCCCAGTTTGTGAGCCCCTGCACTATGAAAGCTGCAGCGAAAGCCACCATGACATAGTCCCCATGCCTTATCACAGACAAGAAAGCCACAAGCCCTGTTATCTGTTAGGCATTCCTCTCTTTCTCCTCTTTAGTAAATTATATTAAGAGCCCTGTCATGGAAATAAGTACCTATAAAATAGGACACATCCATCCACTCTGGGAATTCTTGCATGTTTTTGAACATGGGGAGGCAGGAGCTTGACTTCGCATTTGGATTTTTCAGGGCTCCTGCACCAGCGGAGTGTGTCAGGGGGGGAAGAAGTTGTGTTTCTTTGATTGTCTTTCGGGGAATATTTTTAGCAGCCTTTTCCACTGTTAAAAACTGCACTGTGATCTTGACAAATGTATAATGTCAGCTTTAATGTATCAGACCTATCAGCTCAATGAAAATAACTCAGAAGTATTGATCACCTAATGATTTTTGGTGTATTCATTAACGTCCGTGGGCAGCTCATCCCCTCTCCAGAGCTCCTGGAGCGCTGATGACACGTTAGCGAACTGCTGATTGTTTATTAGAAAACTGATTAGTTACTGGATTAGTGTGTCAAAATATACTACCTTTCACTGCTTGACAAACTTTCAAATTATTATATTCCTTTTTTTTATCTTGAAGCTCTAGAATCAATTTCAAAGAGAGTAGAATAGCTTGAACAATTATGAGGAATGAAAATGTACCTGGGTCATGGTTTTGCATTTCTAATCCTGTGTATTAGAATATGAGGAATACATGAGTTGGCAGTTTAGTGCTTCATATAAGGCAGAAGTGTATGTCTATATTTTATTTTAGACATACTATATGTCTATATATGATGTAATAATATTTTAACATCCAGATTGGATGTTAAAGAGAAAAATACATTTTTCTCAAGTGTTTGCCTAAATGCACTGCGGATATTTACAAACGGAACAATTTGTTGTAATAGTCAGAAACTTTGCCTAATATATAGGGTACATAAGAAAAGTATTCCAGAAAAATCATTTCTAGAGCCAGCTGCACACCAAGTGTGAGTAAAAATACAAGCAGATGTGTATAAATTACCTTAATTTAGATCCTTTTCTCGGGGATTTCTCCTTCTTGAGGAAAGAAGGCTACTAGAAATAATATCTATGTTGTTTGGGAATGACAAGAATACAATTTATATATTTGAGGAAGTCAGAGCTAGCCATAAAAATACTTTTTTAAAATAAGAGAAGGACTTCAGTTTTATGTTCATTATCTTACATTTTAGAGCAATCTCTTCTACAAAATATTTTCATAGTTTAATGAAACTCATCTCAACAGAACTGACTCAACAGAAGTCAGAGCCAGACTTCACCCGGTTGGCATCTAAACTAACCCTGAATTACAATCCCTGATGACTGACTGGCTGGGGCATCTCTAAGCCTGGACTTCGTGCAGTGTAACAGAATGAGAAGGAAGAAAAGATGCAGGTAATGCGTCAGGAGGGAGAAGCGCCCTTGCACTCAGGGCCTTCGTTGTGCCTTGCCTTAGCATAGGTGCTGATGCCACAGCCTTGACGGGAGTAACTCAGGAACAATGAAGTGGAAAATCTACCAAGTACTTCAGCAAAAAGAAATTCCTCATTGTGAGGAGTTTCTTTCTATTACAACATTGTGAGCATTTTAATTAGACTTGATTACCTCTAAAGTTTGAGATCATTCTTTGCTTGCTATGATGGTTGACTGGATTATACGTACAAGGAGCTTAACAAAGCGATGTAAAGTTCTGTTACCACAGAAAATCTGCAACAAGCTTTCTGTGCCTCTATGATATGCCACAATATACTTTTTGAATTGAACCAAACTGCACAGGGCTTTGCATGTATGACATGTTCAATGCATATTTACTGATTTGCTTCTTGGATTTGCTTTAATTTTGCCTAGATCTTGTTCAAATATTAGATGTCCTTTGGAATTTCCTTTGATTTTTTTCATACTGAGCCAAACTCCATTTTCTTGACGCAAGAACATAGCGATGAATGATTCTCCCTGCTTCTAACAATAATGAAGGACCCCTCCTAAGGAGAATTCTGGCCTGTTCTCAGTTTCTCAGGTTCAGAAAGCCAAGCTTCAGGCAGCTCACACAGATCCTCTCCGGCAGAGCGAGCAGCCCACTGAAATGTCAAGACACTCTGTTGAGTAGGAAGGAGGACAGAGTCCTTGCTGCGAAGAATAATTTTTAGACTGCCAACTAACTTCCTTATTTCCTTCCTTCCTGCCTGCCTGCAATAAAATGCTTGGCCATTGCTGCTGAATGAGAACTTGGTTTTGCTCCTTGTTTTCCACGACTTCCAGTATCACAGAGCAGATTGAAAGCCAAGACCTTCAATGTGATCTTCTGATTTTTATTTTTCGTACATGCTCCTTTATCTTACAAATCCTAAGTCTACAGCCTAGGGTAGCTGCTGACAGGCCCATCACCTACCTAGAACCTGGGAGATGGAATCTTTCAGTGGAATTTCAGCCAATCAGATATGAGGCAAAGCCTGGAATGAAACTCTGACCTCTTCATGCCAAATCTTCTGCAGCCTTTTTTGGATGGCAGTAATCTTGATATGCCTTCAAAAACCACTTCTCAGCAGAAGATTTTAGAAGTTGGAAAGGGCTTTCTCTGACATGGCAGGCTCAATCTCAGCTCAACCCTGAGAATTCTGTAAAGGCTCCTGAGCCCTGAGTGGGTGGGACAATTTGGGGACTGAGCCATCTGGGGCATCTATTTGGAAGCTCCCCAAGACATACAATTGAGGGCTGTGTGCCTTTACAAGATTCTTCTCCTTCTTTGTAACATTGTTTAAGCCAATACCCATTAGTTGAAGTAGTAAAATTAACTGTTGTAAAGAAACCCATTTTATTGACTAATTTGCAAAAAAAAAGATTTCTTAAAATGTTTGTTTTATAAGCTTGTAAAAGGATATCTTCATAATATTTACAAATGTCCATGGGATGAATATCCATGAGCTATGGTTGGAAGATTCCCAAAATTCCCTTGGGATAGATCAATTCTGAAAGACCTGGTTGTATACACTAAAGGATTTAACTTTCCATTTCCTAGAAGATGTTTAAATCTTGCACTTTCAAAATAAGCATGCACTCAGCTCTCCCCTGGGAATATCTATTTGATAAATTAAAAAAAAAAAAAAAAACTACAGCATGTGGCTGTCTAGATAAGAGTAGGAACAGAAAGAACTAAAACATATACACAGAATTTAAGCCAACAGCCTTGGTTGTTTCCTTTTTTTTCCAGATGAAAGTAGGTATGATTACAAAAAATACTTTTGGAAAAGGAAAACTACAATCATCAAAGCCCTTCAAATATTAATCTGATGAATTAAAATTAAGTTAAAATGGTAATTCTATTGGAAACATGACAAAAACAGATGTTAAGGGGAAAAAACTGAGTGGAGTCAACAAGGTTACACATAAGTAACACCTTAACATTAATAGAAATCTATTTCCCATTTTGACCCTGAAACCTCTTCAATTAATTACTAAAATCTATTTACACAGCAACAAGATAAGAATCAATCTGATTCCTGGCACTGTATTTGTCTGGCTGCCCTTTCTAATATAAGGGGCCAGAAGGATCCTGAACCCTCCTGTATCTCTGCTTTCGAAAACCTCTCTTGCTCAAAGGCACAGGCAACATGCCACTCATTGTCAACACCCTCCTCCAGAGCAGTGGTGAAGCCAGAATCTAGGAACCCTATGGGGCTCAGGCCTGAGAGCAATGACAAAGTCCACTAAGTAGTATACAAGCACTGGTGATAGGGAACGCCTAGGACGGTGGTAGCCCATGCAGCTCCTTAGGGTGAATTAGAAAAAGATGCCCTCTTTGGGCTATTGCAGCCTCAGGGGGCACAACATGGTTGGCATAGTGCAGACTGGATTTTAGGCCCCATCCTGCCCCCTTAGCCAGATGCTCTTATGCAGTGAACAAGCTGCACCTATGTACTGCAACAAAAATTATCACTATTTTCATTATTAATACCATAAATTAAACTATGTTGGAGAATAGTTAAGAATGCTGAATAAAGTAACTAATTATTGAGGAGAAGAGGGACAATCACCATCTTTTATGAGCTTCTCCCTTCACTGGCAGACAGAGAGGAAGGCAGGACCCAGACCACAGGACTCTGTTTCCCGAGCCGAGCCTGGCCTTAGGCTGAGCACAAAGTGTGCCACGACAGCAGGTCTGGATGGAAAATCCTGGGTAATGAGGCTCCACGAAGACTTCTTGGCTGAGGCTGAGCAAGGGGATTAGTCTCCTACTGCCTGAATCATTTCCTCTCTTGCTTGATCTTGTCCCACAGAAGGTACATAAGGGGGTAACTCTATGCTCTTTTAATTCTGCTTCTCAAACAGAAAAAGCCAGTATAGCAAATGAGTGAAGAGAGCTGTAAGAGGGTTGAACTGAAAAGAGTTCATTACACAGACCATAAAAACTGCTCTGAGAACACCAATCAACCATGTATGCTGGATCACACTCTCAGGCCTTTCCACCTGCTGTTTGGACTGCCAGAAATACCTTCCCCCATGCCCCGTATGTCTAGAAAGCTCCTACTCATCCTTCAAAACACATCTGAAACATCATCTCCACCAGACAGCATTGATGACTCCATTTCTGTGCTACTGTGAAACATCATACATACATGTCCTACTTTTGTACTGTTGTACTTTTCACCCTATAATACATTTACTAATTGGGCTTCCCCTTAGACTATGAAGTTTTCAAAGATGGAGAAAAGGAGGAACGGCTAAATCTCATTCACCTTTGTATCTCCTGTACCTAGCAGGGTGCCTAGCACAAAAGTACATACTTAGTAAATACTTGCTGAATGAATGAACACATATATAACTGAATGAGTAAACGAATGAATGAGTGAACAAGTGAATGAACAGACCATCTTGCATGATTCAGATGTCCACCATTCGGATGAGTGTGCCATGTGTAGAAACACACTCTCTTGCTCAGATGCCATTACCTTGCCAAAACCCTTAGAATTCAACTCCATCTCTTTCCAAATTCCCTGAATCCTCAATAAGTCAATGTACTCTGGATTTGGTTTTGTTTTTCTTTTTTCACCAACATGGTAATTCTAAAGTCCGAAGTATTCACTGAAAAGTCACAAGTTGGCTGCTATAATAGGTTCAAACTCTAACACATAGGGAAGAGGAGGATATATTTCATCAGAATCCTGAAGGGTTCAAGTTCTCCAAGAGGAGATTATTCTGATGTTCTAAATTTGTGGTCACCTTTCTGATGATCATAAGGCTTGCTGATGGTCACAGGAGCTCTGTGTGGCTCCTAGATAAAATTCCAGAAGCACAGATCATCAGGAACTGAAAAAAATATATTAAAATTATTTACTCCTACCTCCTTATTTTAATGAGGAGAAAACAGACCCAGAAGATCCGTCTCATGACCAAGGTTGGAAACTTGAGCCAGGACCAGTGCGTAGGTTTCCTGACTTCATTTTTCAAATGTCAGCCACTAAACAAGCAGATTCGTTTGCAGCCTGGACACTGGCCTTCCAAGCAGCCTTTGCCAGCTGGCTAAGCTGGGCAGCACTGTGCTGATGCATCTGCTGGCTCTTGGGAAAGGCTAAGAGAAAGAGAGGGTGGAGGGTTAGCCGCTACTTACTTGAAGGGCTTTTCTCCAGTGTGGGTTCGGATGTGGTTGTTGAGGGTGGTGGCCCCGGCAAAGGCACGACCACAGTAGCCGCACTTAAAAGGCCGGTCACTAGAGTGAGTGACCACGTGGTTCCTCAGTTCTGAAGGTTGGGAAAAGGACTGGGAGCAGTGGCCGCATTGGTAGGGTCTGAAACAAATAAACAGACTGCCTGGTCATTATTTTCTGCATTGGTCAGTGGAAGTCAGAATCCTATGACAAGGGACCAAAACTTTTTGGTGACATCTTTTCAGTTTCTAAGACAGGGCATAGAGTTTTGGCCACTGGATTCCCACTACTTTACTTGTTGCCACAGGAACAAAATTTACAGAGCTGCTGAGACACATCAATTCCCAAATGAATATCCCTTTCCAGTACTAATTATACCACTTTGGAAACCCCTAAGTTCTTATTTTTATCTTCCTCCAGGCGAATGTTAGGGTAGTTTTGTAAGCAGTGAAAGTACAGACTTCATTAAGCAGACTGTTACAAAAGAAAATATAGAATTTTCTCTTATGCTTCCATGGCACTTTTCTCTTTTCAAAGTGCTTTAAAATCAGTTATCCAATTTAATCTTCACAATAATCCCCTGGGACAGAGAAAGCAGTTGCTATTATCTCTGTCAGTTCAGAAAACTGAGGATAAACTGTTCTCCCAGGACACAAGCTCTTGATACTAAGGCCATTTGCTAGGATGTTTGGACCTTATTCTAAGTACCAGGTAAACATGCAGGCAAGTCAGCAAGTTACATGCGTGTTTTAATAGATATTAAACTGTGGTGGACTTACAGCATAATCATTGGTATTGCACAGATGAACACAGATGTACACCCAGATGTGTCTCTTTGTCAAAGATATCCTGACTTCTACCTATTTTTTCCTCCTCCAAATACTTATCCACCAGATCTTTCTCTTGAACATCACCTCCCCATTTGAATCCGGCAGCAAGGCATGATTTATAGCAGCACAGAAATGATGGGATGTCCTACTCTTGCAGAAGGATGACTCTGATTCAAAAGCAAATGGAAGGAAGTGGTGACAAATACCTGATAATTAGCAAGATTATCAGAGCACATTCTTCCCAGTTCACGAGAAGTAAATCAATTTTTGGTTTTCATAGAATAGATTAAAATTCTGTCTTCTCTACCGAAGTTCTTCTGCTTACTTAAGCAGAATCTGGTGAGTGATATAAAACCCGGGGAGTCTTCCCTATTTGAAGCTATTTCATATCATTCCTTGACAGGGTTCTCACTTGTTTATCAACATTTTTGTTCAGATAATTAATAATCTGTCGTGAGGGATATGAACAGCATTCACTAAGCCCTGGCTTGTGAGCCAGACATTTCTGGCTGCATCTAGAAACCAATGGTGAACGCAGACTTAATTGCTCAACCTTTAACAAATGCATAAGCTCCAATGACCAGAAACCAAAATGAAGGGCTAGGAGACAATGATGACCGAGCATGTACAACAATTCAATTAAGTGCAAAATAAAGTGTACCCTCTCATTTGTCAAGTGAACTGCTTAATTGTGGCTACTTGCCTCACTGAACACAAATACTATTATTTTACCAGGCTTCAGCACACTGAGCCCTGATTGTAGAATTTTTTAGCTTGATTAATAGCCCAGGATTGGTCAATAACTCAATACTATACAATTTTAATTACATACATTTAGAAATCTATCTAACTGCTCTCAAATAAGTTTCAAAGAAATATATAAAAAGCCTTTGTTAAGGAGTTTATCAATCTTGCCAAATTACACATGCATTTTATAATTATAAAATAATCCTTTGAAAGCCATTAAAATTATACATAGATGAAAATGTCCTCCTGCCAAATCTCTTCTTTGTGGTAAATATTAACCTTAAAGCGTTCCTGAAAAAACAGTTCTCTCAGGGTTGAATTTTCTTAAGTGTTATTGAAGATGATAAACAAAATAATATATTAATATATGCTATATCCACTGACAATTGATTTTTCTAATAGTGAAGGGACTATTAACATTTATTAGCCTCTGGTTATCTATTTTTAATAGCTACTGCAATAAACAATAAGCCACTAAATAAAACCAATTAATCTTTTCTTTTTTTTCTAACTCTGCTGTCAAAAGTTGGGGTGATTTATTTCTCACAGTCAGAAGTCAATCCATCCTTTTTATGTTAATAGTTCATGGTGGTAAAGATTTACACACAGGAGAGCAGAAACGACCACAGAGAGGCTTATGTTGAATTCTTATATCAAAGCAACACCAACGGAAGGCAAATCGGATTCTAAAACATCACCTTTGCCTGGCACCGGCTTGAGAGGCATATGCTAGGGATGCAGTGACCTATGGCAGTTGTTAAAACTTTGCAGAACTCAGTTTGACTGAATGGAAGGGGTTAGAACGGGAGAGAGAGGGCCCCTGACTCTGATCAGCTGTGGCATTTGGACAAGCCACTCAACTTCCCTGACCTGTTTTCTCATCTACCTGTTAAGGGGAATGGACTGAAGATGATGATTTCTTGCATCTCACCATGCTTGTTCTTGCTTTCAGGTAATTGACAAATGTGCATCACCCAGGAAATCTGTACAATACACTGCCTCCCACGATACAGCATCACCAATATGATCTCTATTCTCCATCACGTCTACAAGCCAGCTCCCTATACATGGAGCTTTCTATGGTTGTGTGTGTGTGTACATGCTCATTGGAATATGGAAAATCTAAATGCATTGGTAAAAAGTTGAAAATTCAGAGTAAGAAAATCAAGTACCAAAAT
This sequence comes from Rhinopithecus roxellana, assembly GCF_007565055.1. Taxonomy (NCBI): domain Eukaryota; kingdom Metazoa; phylum Chordata; class Mammalia; order Primates; family Cercopithecidae; genus Rhinopithecus; species Rhinopithecus roxellana. The sequence goes on from NC_044551.1 coordinate 102,790,524, forward strand.
ATAGGACCAAACCTTGTTTTAGTTAATCTCTAAAAGTCAAGCAATATTCCTTCATTCTTAAGTACATTGAAAAATAAGATTTTAGACTACCTGGTCACATTCACCTTTGCAGAGACCGATTCTGTATAGAATTTAGAGCTGAAGGATGTACCTCACCTGCCACTATAATAACAGTGTCTCTTTCAGCCTCAAAATTTATAGAAATTTAGCCCTTAGAAAGTACAGAAGTTACACTGTAAGTAGACAAGTTTCCTCTAAACTCTCTTTTCTTGTATTTTCAATATTTCCTTAAAATATGAATAAAAGAAAATGATCAAAAAGTAATTTTAAAATTGATTATGTGCCTAGGGTTTCATCCAGGGACACAGGAATACATTCAAAAATTAAATCTTCAGGACCAATAGCAGAACTTAGGAAACATTATCATCACAACCCAGGCATCACAACTTCTTTTGGGACAACTGGTCACATGAGTTAAGACTATGTTTGCACATTTCAATTAGCCCACCCTAACTCCACATCTCTCAATATACAGCCGAAGGGCCTTTGGGGCACACAATTAATTGTCATTACTCAGCTTTTTATTCTGACAAATCAACATTCCCATTAATTTTCCAAGGTCTGGTCAAAAGGTAAGACTTATTAAACTTCTGGATATAATCAATTCTGAAGTTCTGCCTCCCTTGATGTTTCATACTCGGAGACACTCATAAGGACTGACGTTCATGAGTGCTGGGTTTAGCTTTACTCTTTCCAGGTTCTCATGACATTGCACAACTAAATGGAAATCTTCTTTATTTTTTTTAATTTTTTGAGACAGGGTCTCACTCTGTTGCCCAGGCTGGAGTACAATGGCGTAATCTAGGCTCACTGCAGCCTCAAACTGCCGTGCTCAAGTGATCCTTCCACCTCTCAGCCTCCTGCGTAGCTGAGACTACAGGCATGTGCCACCATGCCCAGCTAATTTTTATATTTTTTGTAGAGACAGGGTTTCACCAGGTTGCCCAGGCTGGTCTCAAACTCCTGGGCTCAAGTGATCTGCCTGACTTGGCCTCCCAAAGTGCTGGGATTACAGGTGCGAGCCACTGCGCCCAGCCCCAAAATCTCCTTTTTAAAGCACTTTATTCTCTCCAAATCATCACAGACATACAGCACTTCATTCTTCTCAAAGCAAAGGCAATGAGCATGCCTCACAAAGGGATAGTATCTCACAATCACAAGTAATTTATGGCTTTTTTTTTTTTTTTTTTTTTTTTTTTTTTTTTTTTTTTTTTTTTACCATTTGAGATCTTTAGTAGCGTTGTCTAATGATGGAGTGATTCTGTTTCTGAGCTACCCAATACTGGAGCCACGAGCCACATGCAACTGCTGCACACTTCATGTGTGGCTAGTGTGCCTGAGAAACTGAAGTACTATTTTACTTAATTTGGATTAATTTAAATGTAAATAGCTTTGTGTGGCTAGTTCTGACACAGAAATATCCAGCTTGATGAAAAAACAGAAAAGTGCTCCTTATTTAAGAAAGAAATAACTGAAGAACAGAAAACACCTGGGTAGATTTAGTTGGTATATATCAATGCTGGTAAATGTTTAAGCAGAAAGAAGGCAGAGAGACAATCCTGTACATCCCCTGGCACTCCTGGTCACTGGCAGCTCCTTTGCCAAAGATAAACTCCGGTAAAATGTGCAATTAATTTGCTTTTAATCTGTAATTGGTTTGGTGTATACATGGGAAAAGGATGAAACATTCAACAAAATTAAGTATGGTTTGGCTTAAAAATATTAATCCTGCTTTGATTTTTCTTTCATGGCCTCCAGGACAAAACTTGTTCAGTTGGGGCCACATTCTCTCCTTGCTCAACATCAGCCAGCCCAAGTGCAAATCTCCCAAGACTTCAAAGGGAGATTACTTAGGTCACTGCTGGCTGTGTGGAGTGAGAAAAGAAGTTAGTTCTACGTAAGGAGAAAAATATTTCAGGACAGTGACAGAAGGGCAAGACCAAAGAGCCTGAAGAACATCAAAGCTAGAAAGAAGATAACCTTCACACTTGGTGGACAGGGAAGAAGTGGGACATAAGAACACTGATACATTCTAAGAAACTATGATGATGAATTTTCTCCAGGCCCCCCCATCAGAGAGCCCCTTCTAATGTCATTTTAGCCCCTGGTCCCACCATATCTCTTACAAACAATAATACTTAAAACACAAATGTAAATAGGTGACGGTGTGCCCAGGAGGCTGAAGGCAGTCTTGCCCCATGTGGCACAAACAGTCAAAAAGGAGAAAGGAAAAGAAAAGGGATGCAAAATAAAAATAAGCATTATAAAGACACTTTCTGCAGAAAATAAAAGAGAACATACTTGTCAAGAAAACAATCCACTGTGATTGAAGGTTTTGCTTACCCCTTTTTGGAGCATACCCCCCACCACCGTACCGCCCCAATGGAAGTGTTGAGAGTTTCTGCAGCAGAAAAACAGAAGAGAAAAGGGATTTCTAACTCCTGGTACAAGCAAAAGCAAGAAAAGCTACTTTGGCCTAGGCAATAAGCTTATGCAAAACCCCAAATGTTTATCAAGTCCCTGAACAAAATTCTGGTTGATTTAGATTCCAGCAGCTTCTTGTCTTCGAATTTATTCAGGAAAAGAAAAAGTCAGTAGCCTGGCAAAAAGGAGGAAGATTTTCGGTTTTGCTTGTTTGACAGAACAAAATCAAGAAATAATAATTCCGTGGCTCCTGTACCCTCATGGGTGTGTTTTTTGTCTTTAGTGCTGATTTTTACTTTGCCAGGTCAGACAGATTTTTTTTTTTTTTAATGTGTTAAATGTGAATAATGCAGCGGTTAAAAAAAAAAAAAAAAGTGAGGCTGGGATCCCTGAGCATCTACGGATTTCTTTCCTTTTTATCAAGGCATAGACTTTTGATGGTACCTCACATGAAAAAGCTCATGAATATAGACACAAAGTCTGTTTGGATGGAGGTTCAAATATCTGGGGTTTCATGGCCAAATATTCAGTCCATTGAATAAAAAAATCATTTGGACCTCAGATTCAAGGGCCTGTTTCAAATTTGGACTTGTTTGAAACTCTAACTTGTTTTACCTTCTGATTTTGTCTCCTATGTCCCCCTTTCTTGCCTTTCTTGTACCTGGTTCTAGCAAGATTTTCCTATCAAAATAAAAGCTTTTGAGTTTTTTGAACAAGGGAAATGCTTTCTAACTATTCAGCCTTTTCACTGTAAATGGCTGAATGGGCATATACGGCTAAAGACTAAAGGCCAGCTGATCTATGGAATCAATCACTAAAGAATATATGCATGGGGTTGAGCATCCCAAATATGAAAATCCAAAATGCTCCAAAATCCAAAATTTTATGAACAGCAACATGATGCTCAAAGGAAATGCTCACTGATGCATTTCAGATTTCAGATTTTCAGATTTGGCATGCTAACCCAGTGAATATAATGCAAACATCCCAAATCCAAAACAACCCAAAATCAAAAAACTCTTCTGGTCCCAAGAATTTTGGACAAGGGATACTCAACCTGTATTCAGCAGTTGTAATCCACGTGGATAATAACCATAAACAGGTTCCAAACATAGCTACTGTCAGGAACAAATTTGATGTTCCATTATAGTTCTGTATATTTTTCCATTTAGTAATTCACCCATGTGGTTAAGAAATTATGGAGAGTATCTTTTACCTCCAAACTTTCTGGTACAAACAGAGAGCATCCTGGGTTCTGGAACAGAAAGGAGCCATTCCAGCCCTTTATACTAAAAGCAAATTATGGATCTAGAATGAAACTAGGGGGTCCAAGTGACTGGGTATCTCCCTCTATTTCCCCTTATCTTCAACAATCAACACAGATGTGATGATGTAATTCAAGCATCTCCTCATCATTACTAAGAAACATTGTACTTTTTTACTTTGCTTATAAAGGAACTGATCTTTTGAAGTAATTTTTTATTTTAACTTACTGAAGAATGATGGTGAACACCTCTCAAGTCTTTACCAACAAAGTGCAGGGAAGGAACCCACTGCTTCAGTAATTTAATCCTACTCTGGCACCTTCCAGATAACAAGCCCGTTACTTCACCTCATCTGGAGAGGCTGGCAATTCCACACTTGGACATCTGAATCAAATAGGCCCATCAGAGTCCATGATAAGACAGGAGTCTCATGCCGCCTAGATTTTTGCCAATAACTCTAAATTAGCTTGGAATCAGTACAGACCTAACAATCTCCCACTGAAATGTATTTTGAATATGTAAGCATTCTAGTTTTTCAGGTACTTTTTCTGATAATAGACATAAGTATATTACAAATTATGACTATTATTTTACAGGACAGACATCAAAACACATACATACATACATACATACATACATATATATATATATATATATATATATATATATATATTTTTTTTTTTTTTTGAGATGGAGTCTCTCTCTGTTGCCCAGGTTGGCATGCAGTGGCGCGATCTTGGCTCACCGCAAGCTCCATCTCATGGATTCATGCCATTCTCCTGCCTCAGCGTCCCGAGTAGCTGGGACTACAGGTGCCCGCCATCACACTTGGCTAACTTTTTGTGTTTTTAGTAGAGACGGGGTTTCACCATGTTAGCCAGGATGGTCTGGATCTCCTGACCTCATGATCCACCTGCCTCAGCCTCCCAAAGTGCTGGGATTACAGGCATGAGCCACCGCACCTGGCCCCACACATATGATTTTCTAAGTGTAACTGAGGTCAGACAAAACAGTCTGTTTCAGTATCTACTTACCATGAAATGGTTTCACTGCTTTATATGGCATTCAGCATAAACTCATCTCATCTCATCCTCAAAGCTAAACGTTGAAAGTTCTACTATCCAGAAATTTTCAACTATTATTTTATTTTACCTGGCATAATTAGTTATTATGACTATAATGAAACTTTGCAAATAATAGATCCAACCACCTGAATTCACTCTATTTAAAAAGCAAGCTTATAATCAGATTTTAATGCATTTTCTGTATTTTAAAGACTACTAAAATGCTTTGCAAACTTAGAAGAGACATATCTTGAGGTTCTACGTATACTTGCAAGGAAGGCAAATTTTAAAAAAAGAAATCCTTTCTAAATGAGGAAAACATTTTCAAACTTTTGTATCACCTCTACACCAACAGTACTAAGATGTGCAGAAGTCTGTTGATATTCTCACCAGGGGGCTCGCCTATTGAAAATAAAGATTGTGAAGACACAGCTGCCTTAACAACCCTAATTAGTGTTTCAACATTAATTAGCTACAGCAATGTTGATGCTAAGCAAGTGGTTTTTCCAACAGCACAAATACAAATCTATGCATGTGTAATGTGCATATGTATCCTGTAACTGATTAGTATTATTTTACAAAATATCCACTCGGTCTCCCCCACACCTCCATCCTCCCTGACTCTGCTTGGGTTTTCTAGGCACACTGTGTATCCTACAGAGCTGGGAGGGAAGAGCTGGGTGTACATTATTAGGCGAGGAAAGCCAAGTGGCTTGCTTAAATTAGTGGGAAAATTAAGAAAATAACCCAAGAGCCCTGCTTCCAACTCTCCTACCCCAGCTTCAAAAATTATCTTCTGCTTTTATATTCAAAGTGCATTTTGAATGCTATTCTTAGACACTTGGGTTTTAATCAAGTTTTCATAGCACATGAAGGAGAGATAAAAACACAAGCAATCCTTTCTTATTGAATTAATTTGATTTTTGTCTTTTGCGCTCCCAGCTATCAAAACTGTCAAATAAACCGGTTTTGATTCATAAATAATAGTTCCATTATATCTACTGTGCCACTCGTCAGAGTACCTGAAATTTTAATTCACTTGTTCAGCTAAATTTCATCCTCAGTTCATGGCCATAAAATTCTTTATTGACAAACTTTCAAACCAACTTTGACTCTGAGGTATCTAGTCAACATTTTTCTTCTGTGTGGATATTAGTTTATTGAATAAGTGGCATCTGTTTTCCTCCACATCACTAGCAGAGTAGGTATTTCCTTTTGACAGCTTTGCAGGATTTATGGGTTTGCATGCTCTGAAGAAAAATAGCACTAAGCAAAAAATTCCAATTCATTACCTCTTAGTACTTAATTAAGTTCATACCCACGGCACACTGGAGGTGAACCCTGAAATGACTATGACAGCAGCACAGCAGCCAACTATATTATCTTTGGAAGACAGAGAAGATTCTAATTATCCTGACCTCATTTTTCCATCTATGATATTCATAAACATTCCTTCTATTTCTCTCCCTTTCAGGCTTGGGCAGAACTGTTTGGAAAGCAAGTGCAGATTCCTCTCTGCAGCCACCAACCTTTCTGTGCAGCCCTTATATGCAAGAAAGTCAAGCAGTGGTCTCACATTTCTCTCTGACCTTCCAGAATGCAGACACCACTTATCACAAGGCTTCCCCTGTGGAGGTGCTCAGAAGTTGGCGGGCAGGCAAGCAGTGGGTCTCACTAAGCAAACACACTGTCAGCAGTGAGAGTCAGGGTTACCTGTCGGGGTTCTGTGTGCACACGTGCATCTGTAAGAGGATCCGCTGGGTGAAAGTCTTAAAGCACTGCCCACATTTCCAAAGATGCCAGTCACTGAACTCCGAGTGGAGCTGGCTTGTGGAAGTTGGGCTCGCAAGGACTCGCTGGTTTTTCACGTTGATTTGATTAAATCCTGATTCAATGGGCCCAGATTTATCCAGAAGAGAGAAGTTCCTGCTGCACGGAGTCTGGGGGAAAACAACGGAGCGCTGCTGGCTGGCAGGGGCGAGTTTGCTGCCTTTGTTGAAGGGCTGCAGGGCGTCTTGTCTGCACATGGCCTCCATTACCGTTGAAGGGACATTTACTAGGAGAAAAGCAATAGTTTAGAAGATCAGTTTTACTAGCCTTTAAAATAACCACAGTAACACATACTTTAAAAAAAATCAAATAAATCAACATTTTAAGAATTTGTGTTTCTGGACTCAGAATTAACATAACCATCTGATTTGAGGGGAAAAAACTATTATCACAAATTAATAACTCATCTGATGCCTATTTATTAAGCAACTACTATATGCTCAGGATTGTTTTACATGGTCTTTGCCCTCATGGAGTTCACTTACGACTTGAGACATACAGGAGTCCATAGTGAGCACCACACTGCACCTATGCCTGGAGGGAGTTTAGATGGGAGGCACAGCAAGGGAGAGGGAGTGAGCAGGGGATGTTGCCCAGAGAGGGTAGCCCTGAGCAGTGCAGAGAAAATAGATTCAGCTTGACTGGTGGAGAATTTCAGGCTTTCCTCCAGACCTTGGCAGCACAGGATAGGTATCCAGGAAAAGCTATTTGAAGAGATGAACAAGATGAAAGACACCTGGAGGCAGGAGAAGTCTACCATGCAGGTGGGATAGTAAGGGAGATGGGCTGACTGAGCAAGGCACGGGATCTGGTCACTCTAGGAATAATGATTGGGGGTCAGAAGGAGACCTCAGAGGGCCTTAAAAGTCCAAATAAATAAATAAGAGACTTCAGACCTAGGAAACAGACACAGACCATTTCTGAGCAGAGGGATAGCAAGAAAAATAGAACCAGTGTTCAGGAAGGGCTTGAGAGAGACCTGATTTACAGATGGGATGCAAGTGGATAAGGAAAGGGTAGGAGGCAACCAAGTGTGGTGCTTGTGACTCAGGCTTTGGAATCTGAAAGACCTAGGTTCAAATCCTGCCTCTGCCTCTTATTAGCTTAGTGGTCTTAGGCAAACTATTCAATAGCTGTGGGCCACAGTTATTCCATCTGCCAAATGAGGACAGTGGTACTAACGCTTCTAAAAAATAATAGCAGCATGATGTGGTAGCTGAGATGGCTGAGGTTTTAACTCCACTATTGACTAGCCTTGGGCAAGTATGGAACATCTAAATCCATGATTTGGTCCCTGATATAATGTAAAACAGTCACTCTCAGGACTGAATGGCATAATGCAGAGGCAGCATTTAGTAAAGAGCTTGACCTATGGTTGACACTCAACAGATGTTCAGCCCTATGAGTCTTAGCATACTCGTCTTTAAAGTCCCCTTTTACGAGGTTTAAATACATCAATGAAAGTACTTATTACAGGGCCTACCATGAATGGCAACTACCATTTTTATTATAGAAGAAGTGATGGATGTGAGGGAGATGGCCCTAAACTGGGGTGGTGGCAGTGGAAGTGGGGAGAGAACTAGAAGAAATACTTCTGAGGAGATAAATCTAATAATATATCTAGAATTTGTTGTTCTTTTTATTAAGATGTTAGTGAGTTAATATTTATAAACTATATGCTGGTCATTCCATAGGTCCAGAAGTGATTAGAACCTAATGGGCTTAAAAATTCTTCTTTTTTAAAGTAACTACTATATCTATGGGTCATTTCAAGGCTCAGAGAGATTAAAGTTACCAGGTGGTCAAGAGAATGAAATTAGAGACCAAAAATTTTGAAAAGGATGATTGGCAAAAAGATTGTGATAGCAAGTAACAAAATAATACAGACTATGGCCACTGGCCACCGGTTCAAGGCCGCGTGGCAGGAAACACATGACCTGGGAGCACACCTCATGCCCTGCCACAGACCATCACTAAGAATGCTACCTGGCACGAAGACGCAGGCATCCTCAAGGGTAGGGGACTGTGACTGCCACGAAGCTCTGTGCTCAAATGGACAGGGAGATGCCATGTGTGAGCACAGAAAGGGGTAGGTGTGCTGCCTAAGCATTCTTCAACTCAGAACATTCTGTAGAATCACATGTGTCAAGCAAATCCAACCAGAGGACAAGCTTTGTCTGCACGGTTCTGTCGGCATAGCCCATACTGTCTTAAGAAAGAAAAGTAAAGCAAGAGACTCACAGACCTGGAAAGAGTCTAGAGTTTGTCTAGTTGGCAGTTCTTAACCTTGGCTACTGCACATTAGACTCACACAGGAGAATCTTTAAAAACTACATTATAATCTCTCCATAGGGCCTGGGCATCTACATTTATTTATTTATTTATTTATTTATTTATTTATTTATTTATTTTTATTATACTTTAAGTTCTAGGGTACATGTGCATAACATGCAGGTTTGTTACATATGTATACTTATGCCATGTTGGTGTGCTGCACCCATCAACTCGTCAGCACCCATCAATTCATCATTTATATCATGTATAACTCCCCAATACATTTTTTAAAGTTCCCCAACTGCTCCTAAAGTGAAATCAGGGCTGAGAATCACTGATCTAATCCTACCTTCTCCTGTTACAAATGACAAAAATCAAGTCCCAAGAAGGTCCAGTAACTTGCCCTGGGTCACACATTCACTTAAGGACACATCTAGGTGGCAAGTTTTAGCTTTCAGACTTATAAGTCAGAATTTTTTTTTCTGACCATACACTCATAGCATCTCTGCTCAACAGCTGTGCTTCAAAATTTAAAGGATGTTTTTACAGCTAGTACATTGTTTTGTGTGTACTATATATATAAATACACATGTTATATATACTTATGTTATACATATATATACATGTTATAGATACTTATGTTATACATATACTTATACACACCTACCTATGTATGTTTGTATGTCTTTATTCTATATACAAATATTTATGTATATTTGAATTCTGGGGCAAAAGCATATAATCAATATAGAATTTGTGGACCGTTTTTACACTTAAAAAATATTTTATGGCACACAGAATGTTACTTTTTAAGTAGGCACTGAAAGACAAGAAGGAATGTTTTGCCATGTTCTGGCATTTTTAAAAATAAAATATAAAAACAGCACCATTGTCAGAGATTGGGGTAGAACCATCTTGTTTGGCCTTTTCATTACTAATCCAGAAGAGGCAAAGCATAGGGAAGCCCACAAGGTTTGAGGCGACACCACGCCTTTACAGGCCAGGCAATTTCAGACTCGCAGGAAGTAATGCATGGTGAGAAAACCATAGAATGAAGATGTCATCAACATGCAAGAGAGCGGGAAACACTGGCCAGTCACTTCACTGTAGGAAAAGGAATAAAATGCCTTTGGGGGAAATAATACAAATAATACTCTAAGTGTAGATGATAGATTCTGAGCTCTGACTTACACTCCTAGAAAGTAACCTAATTGAGCCGGGCATAGTGGCTCATGCCTGTAATCCCAACACTTTGGGAGGCCGAGGTGGGCGGATCACCTGAGGTCGGGAGTTCAAGACCAGCCTGACCAACATGGAGAAACCCTGTCTCCACTAAATACAAAATTAGTCAGGTATGGTGGCGCATGCCTGTAATCCCAGCTACTTGGGAGGCTGAGGTGGGAGAATCACTTGAACCTGGGAGGCAGAGATTGCGGTGAGCCAAGACCACGCCATTGCACTCCAGCCTGGGTAACAAGAGTGAAACTCCATCTCAAAAAAAAAAAAAAAAAAAAAAAAAAAAAAGTAACCTAATTGATTAATTCTAAAAAATTGTTAAGGTCACATAACCTTTATATTAAAACAAAAGAATGTGTGGGTGACAGGGGAGTAGGGATGAAGAGAGATTGATTAATGGGTAGAAATTTATAGTTTGGTAGAAGAAATAAGATATAGTGTTTGATAGATCAGTAGGGTGATGATAGTTTACAATGCTCTATTATATATAATCATGCCACTGTACTCCAGCCTGGGTGACAGAGCAAGACCCTGTCTCCTAAAAAATATTTAAAGCAGCACTTTTTAGAAGACAAGATTATTCTTCTTACATATCAGCCTCACTGACTATGGCCATTAAAGGTATAAACTAAACACAGGAAATTTTCAGAAAAAGGACATGAAATTTCATCCCAACACAAGAAAGAAAACATAGACAACTGCAAAAGGTGCAGAGATGGTTTATTAAAATGACCAAAAAGATGACGTGGTTTCTGCATGAAGCAATACTGAGCTAGTCAATCTCTTCAGTCTGGAAACGCAAAGATTGAGGGGAAGAGGGCAAACTCCCAAAGCCTTCAAGGATACCGTCAAGCAAGAACATGAACTCATGAAATCTGGACAGTTAAAACATTGAGAGAGGCAAATTCAGGATCTATAAAACAAAGTTCAGTTTACCCCTTCCTCGTTCATTCATTCAGTCCGCAAATAGTTGCTGAGCATCTATTACATGCCTGACCCTGTGCTAGGCACCATGGATATAGGGGGATCAGGAAAGCCATAGTCACTGCCCTCTGGCACATAAACTCTAATGGGAAAGGCAGATATTAAGCTGATGTCTTTACAGATAAATATTCACTCAGTTTCACCAAATGTAACATTCCATTAATTTCACCATTATAATTGTAAGTCGCCATTAATTGCAAAACACCTGCCAGTTTCAGAAAGATTAAAATGTTAAAAAAAAAATACATAAATTTTGGAATTGTCAAAGTACAGTTATGACAAGTGTGGTAAGTGCTGTTAGAGAAAAGAAAGGATGTCAGGAAATGACAAATCAGGGGTGGCTAAACGTGGGGATGACAGAATCTGAGTCCTGAGGGGTATATGGGCATCATACAAGTGCAAAGGGAGGAAAAGGCAATGCAAAAGGTGGAATATCAGCAGCTTTGCCATAGAGTCTTGTGCCATGCTGAGGTAGGAAGGAGCTCAGGGCACTAAAAGAATAGAAAAAAAGGCAATGTGGACAGAGAGAGAAGAGGAGATGGGCTGCAGCAGCCGAGGCTGGAGAGGAAGGCAGCATTATTGTCAATGCCTGTGGGAGCTGGACAGGCCACAGAAATATCTGACAGGGTGATGGTAGACAGGTTAACACAACAGAGGATGGTGGGGGCGGTAACATTCTGAACAGGGTATGGCCAGTCTAGAGATGTTTGGAATCTAATATTGTAAAATACTATATGGGCCACAGAAAATGTTTCTGGAGACTCTATGTGACCCATAGGCTATCATATTAAGGAACTGGGGATTTAGCCAAGAGTAACGGCAAGCCAAAAAATGATTTTAAGTTCGGGTGTGAGATGATCAGATTTATGCTTTAAAGGCATCATCGCTCTGTATCGGTAAATAAACAAAGTACAGAACAATGTATACAGTGTGCTACATATACATGTGGGAGAATGACAGCCAGAGAATAAAAGGGGGAATATTAGATGCTTGAATGGGCAAAAATTATCTCTGAAAGAATACCTGAGAACCTGCCAACATTACTGATGGCATCTTGGAAGGAGATTTACATGTCCACAGTACTTTCTGCATTTTGCTCTATGGGACAGAGCTACCTATTAACAAAACAAGTGAATAAACTGAAACAATAAAATAAGCAAATGGTTGAAACTTCACTCTGGCCACCATGAACTAAAGAAAGAAAGTGTGAAGTTGTGCAGAAGGTACTGCAGGGGTCCAAGCCAGAGTGGATGGTGACACTAGTCAGGTGGCAGCAGAAATGAAGTGAAGAAATGCATTAAGAATATGCAATCAACAGGACTTCGTGGCTGATTGGATAGAAGGGTGAGCAAGAGTGAGGTGTCAAGGTTTCTCGACAGAGCAATTGGATGATTGGGAGTGAGAGCTGCTGAAAGATGGGAGAGGCAGTTAGTGGGAGTGAATAGAGTAGTTTTAGTTTTACGCAGGTTTAGTTGGAGATGCATGAGAAACATGGAAGTGAAGATGTTGCCAAGACAGCTGGAGAGGAGTCTGGGGCTCAGTAAAGAGGTCTGGATTGAAAATGGAAACCTGGGAGTACCTGTCTTAAATTAGGTCACCCAGGAAACAGACTCTGAAATGGGGATTTGGGGTTTGGGGATTGCTCTCAGGATCAACACCTGTTGGGAAGTGAGGCAAGCAGCACTGGGCTGAGGGAGGAGTTTAACAGCTCTGGAGTTGGATGGAATGAATGTCCTTTAGGGTTGTCCTGGTTTGAGGTAAGGGAACCAGTCCTTTATACATCCCACATTGACCAGTCATTGGATATGGACTACTGTGGGAGGAAGTATGACCAAGGGTGAGGTGGTTCAAGTGGACTAAAGGTAATTCCTGGAAACAATTCATCCAAGATGTCAGTCCGCTACAATCCCACAAACAGTGGGAATGAGCGCCTCCATCCAGTAGCAAAGTTGGGCTTGAGGCAGCACACCACAATATCCTACAGCATGCAAAAAGCCAAATCTCTCATAACAGTGACTTTCCCTGAGACCTTTGTCATTTGTCTCTGTCAACACCTTTTTTAGTGGGTGCTGCCTTCTTGTTGGAGTCTTGTAAAAGAGTCAGAAGCATCCCTGTGAGTGACTTCTTTGTTCTTCTAGGAACCTACAGGTTTCAACAGCTCTAGACCAATTTTTATATTAGTTTGTTGGCTCAGGGTTTCCATAGCTGGCAAGTAGTGCAAAATCAAGCCTCATAACATCCTACGGCTAGGGCTAGTTTTTAAAGTATGACTTTGTTTTTACCAATGCCCCAAGATGGACAGTCCCTTAGCTTACTGGCTTGAGGGCAGCATTTTTCTATTCCCCATTCAGGGACAGGATAGTATCTTTTGGCTCCTGATTCTAAGCCAACCCCAGCTTTGCACTGTACACAAGAGGCCTGGAACCTGGACTCCTCCCAGCTGAATGACATAGAGAGCCTGACAGCCGCAAGCTCATGCTCTCTGTTGTGGCCACCTCATGCAGCATCTGCACAGTGTTTGATATTGCAGTTATGTGCTTATGTGTTCTCTTCTAGACTGAGCTCCTCTAGGACAGGGCCTGGGTTTTTGCACCCATCACAATGTTTCCCCTGGGGCCCTGCACAGATGGTCTTGTGGACTGAACTATACATAATCTTCCAAAGGTCACCGCTAAGGGCTTGAGTAGGGCCTTCCTGACTCTGACCTAGTTTCTCGCTGTTGGTGGAACAGTGGGGGTAAGCGGCACCGTGCAGAGGTCCCCCTTTTTATTTTCTGCTCTTTAAAATCAAAAGAAAAAAGCAGGGGTCCTCGAGGAGGCAGGGTTTACTCTGGTGCAGCAACTCCCCTGTTGCCATCAAGGTTCACATTCTGCCACCTCAGCTTCATATGCCGAGACAGAAAAAGCAGCAGGAAGACTTGTTTAACATTTATTCCCAGGATTTTTTTTAATTTCCTCTGAAATGAATATGAATACACTAAGGTCTTTACACTCTGCAGGAGCTAATCCCCCACTGGAAGCTTTGGGGAACCTCATTCCTTCTTGCGGATGCGATCTGTCGACACAGGCGTTCCTTCAGGCTCTTTTGAAAGGCCCACAGTGGATGGAAAGGCGCTCTCTTTGGAGCTCTATTACATTTATAATACGACTTTTTTAAAAAGAAAATAACATAGGAATTGCTTCCAGAACCCAAATGCCTGTTGAACTGCTGTCTTCTCTGAGTCAAGGCGGCTTTCAATGAGCTATCCGGGCAGTGAGTGTACCCACAGCCACCCTGCTTTGGGGCCGCCAGTGGAGGGGGCACGTCCTGAACCCAAACCCACCGCACACGCTCGATAGGAAATGTGTACTTTCAATGTTGAAAGAACCATGGGAAGAAAGTTATATTTTTATAACTGAAGGTGCTTAATATTACTCAGTAAGTAAAATCATATTTTCCTTGAATGCCTTGGTCCAAGTATCAGTTTCATTAACAACAACAAAAAATCTGCCTGAAATATTTAATCCCTTCTAATAATGGTAATAGAAATTCTCAGTATTTATTCAGTGCACATTCTTCATTGTTCACTGTGCGCATAGCACTATAAAGAGGCTCTGTGGAGGTATTTTATCGAAAAAGTATTTGATCTCAAGAAGCTTCTTTTTAGGTACCTGATTTATTTTGTAGCTAGCTCAGTGGGATAAAAATTGTCTTAGAATTGCTAATGCAGTAGAGATGATTTAAATTACTCAGGGCTGTGGAAGGCTATCTGTTAAATGATCTGTCCGTGCCCTTTCACACATTTGTGCTTTTAAATCACAGAGTATTTTCTTAGCACAGAAGAAAGAACCCTCATTTAGGTGTTCCCAGGTCTCCCAGTGAATCACATGGAATGAGAATCCATCTTAGAGGCAGTCAAAGTCATATATCTCCCCCACACTATCTGATGAAGCCTTCTGCTGGTTTCTTGGGTGGCCAATCACATGACAGATATATGACTCTGAGACAGAAACTGAAATAAAATTCCTATAATACCCTTGGGGAAAAGGGGATTGTCACTGTTGAGCACTTTAGTCAATGGCTTAATTCCTTTTAAACTTCGCTCAACCGTTACTTAGAGCTCTGAACAGAACCCAAAAGAACTACTTAGTTTTCCTACTGAGTGTACAATACTTCAAGCTGTTGTAGCTTTGCAAATTTTCTTTCAAGGACTTCAGGTGCTAAATGATATATCGTATATCCTGGTAGAGTTTATTCAATACTCTAATCATCAATCTCAAGAATGCTTCACTCAGGTTAGACACTAGCAGAAAGAAGAATTGAAAAGCAAACTGGTATGTTTTTTCCAGAAAGTACATTTTTGGCATGTGGCACCAAATCTGAAGGCCAGTGGTACGCTCTTAGACACCCATTGTCAGGTGGCTGTGAATGGCACACAGACCCAAAAATGCTCTACTCCAACCCCACAATCCCTCCCGTCCATGTGACAGCATTGTCAGGTGGAAGCACCATGCAGATATGAGTCTCGCACTCCAGAGATCCAGGTCAAGGGTAAGAAATGCATTTCCTAAGTGGTCACTCCACAGTTTCCATTTCTGGCTCAGAGCTCAGTAAGTGGTCATGCCATCCTTCCAGCTCCTCAGGCCAAAAGCCTCAAAGTCATCCCTGATTCCTCTTTCTCACTCAGCATCTAATGTATAAGAAAATGCTGTTGAATTTACTTTTAAAACATATCCAGAATCCAACTACTTCTCACCACCTCCACCACTTCCATGCTGGTCCAAACCACCATCATCTCTCCCCCTGGATTCCTGCAAGAGCCTCTAGCTGGATTCCCTGCTCTTCCCCCTGTCCAGTCTCCTGTCCAGTCTCCACTCAGGGAGTATTCCTGAAAAAAATTCAGTCAAATCGTTCTTTTTCTCAAAACCCTACAACAGCCCCCTTTGCCCAGCTCACACAGAGTCAGAGCCAGGGTCCTGACAATGGCCTCCAGGGCCCTAGAAGGTCTTCCCTGCCCTAGCACCCACCCACATCTAAGTTAATTCCTCTTCACCTCACTCACTCTGCCTCACCCATGCTGACCTCTGTGATGCTCTTCCAACATGCCAGGAACATTTCCATCTTGGGACTTGTAATTGTCTGGCTGCCAGGAATGCTCTTCTACCTACTAATACATGGCTTGTTCCTTCGCCATCTTAAGTCTTTGCCCAAAGTCCACCTTCCCAGTGGAGCTTACCCCGTTCACTCTCTGAAACTATAACTCCTAACTCCTGGCACCTCTTTATCTCTTTTCTGCTTTATTAGCCCACAACACTTATCACCATCTGGCCAACTATTTATTTACTTATATATCTGTTGATAATCTGTCTCCCCCCATTAGAATGTAAGCTCCATGAGGGCAGGGATTCTTGTCCATTTTGTTCACTGCTATATTTACATCACCCAGCAAAGACACCGGCTCATGGTAGGTGTTCCTTACACATCTGAACAATGAACGAATAAATATTTGGCCTTGATATGTTTACTCTAGACATTCCTCAACACTCATACCACAACAACAGCTTCAGTCTGTAGCAGGTTGTATTAAAAGAAGAAACAGAGGATCTCATGAGATTTCTAGAATCCTCTTGGATCAAACACTCTAGATGGTTACATCAAAGTTCCAACATACAGACAAGTCCATGTTAGCAGATGGGGAGGCTGGCTGACACTGATGCCTTTCTGTGCATATATAGAGATCTAGCTTTGGGGGCATGGGGCATGGAGCCATTCTGTTTGAGGCAGAGCACAGTGGCTTCTACATCTACATTTGCCTCTCACTGCATACTCATGGCCAACACTGAGATTTTCTCCTATGAAAACAGGAACTCCCTCAAACAGGAATATAACAGCAGAAAATAAACTTTCCAGTGGAAGCTTGAAATGTCAGAGGAATGTACTATATGTCCAAAGATTCATTTTTTGATTTGATATTGGTTTTGGGGTTAGGGTAAAATAGAAAAGGAAAGTTGATAGTAATAGGCTTTTTGATGATTTTTCTTTTTACAAAGAAATTAAAGACAAAATGGGAAAGAAATATCTGACCATCAGCATTTTGATGAGTCATAATATGAGCATTTTTAAATTGTAGTTTTTGGTGTGTGAGTGCATGTGTGAGAAAGAGGAGAAGAAAATGAAAAAAAAAAAAAACACTTTTTTCAAAATGAAGTTTCTTATCCATTATCAAAAGACATCTGTTATCTTTGTTTCTTTTTGTAGCATAACATCAAATTACCAGTTCACAAATTAGTCAATTTGGTGACAAGAAAACACAGTATCACTGAAATCAGTGTTTCTCACTGAAGCACATCAGTGCTAATTCTGTTCCAAATACTGGAAATCACTTTAAAATACTTTTCAGATAACTGATAGAGCAGAAATATAAAGTTTACAGGAAAGTTGCTGCAAATTTACATTTGCCTAGATGTTAATTCTTTTAAAGATAATGGTTGGTACAGTAATAAAGATAGAAGAAAATTACATGTTTCCAGACATGGTTTTAGACAAAAAATTTAGAATGACACAAATTCCTTAGTCACATATCTACCATTTTAAATATTCTTTGTCATGCAAATGACTATGTAGGAGGAAGCAGGAGGAAGCACACCCAACCAACTAAAGGGGTGCTACCCCTGATTAAATGTCATTGTTTTCTTATTATTTCATTTTTGCATACAGTGTGGCTCCCACAAGACTATACATCCCTTCAGAGCAGAAGGTGAACCTTACACTGCTCTTGTAATCCCTAAGGTGGCAAGCATAGAACCAGACACATAGTAGGTACTCAGTGAATACCAGCTGACTTAACTTGCTTCAACTATTATTTAAAATTCTGGCAAAGGCTTTGAAGTTGTTAATAGGTGAAGGACTGGTCCATACAGGTTAAGATGCCCTACGATAAAGCAGATGACATGCAGGGAAAAGAAAACGATGGAACAGACTTGTATATGTTTGTGTTACTTATTTTAGTGAACCACGTTCCATGAGTTTCAAAAAAAGCTCTTAAAAAGTTAGCTTTGAAATAGGTAAATTGAAATGTGAATTCAGAGCTAAAATAAATTCTTACAGTTTTCATCCTGGGCAATGCATTGTAAGGGGATCCCAAAGAAAGACGTATAGCTGTCATTGTACCACACCAGAAGCTCGGTGCCCCTAGGGATATCTATACAGGCTCGGTAGAATATATTCGACCTATTCAAAACAAAAGAAAACCCAGCTTAGTAATACATAGGACTCATGTGCCCCCATCCATACTTTTATTGCCCCGAAAAAGTTCTGCTCAGCTCCATCTAAACAGTTTTTTTGTAATAAATCTACACCCAACTGATTGTCCCCAGCAACCAATTAGAGTCTGTAACTCAGTATGATAAACAGCACTCAGTTTATTTCCACAATGACCCTCCCTAGAATGAATTGGCTGAAGAGACAGATATTTAGCCCAGGAGACATCAGAAAGGAAGAGTTCATTAAAAAAAAAATTTCATCTCACACTAATGAGAAAATTTCCTCTCAGGAAAATTGCAAAGACACTGGTGCCCCAACCTCATATATAAAAACTATTGACTTCTTATTTGAAGGAAAAGCATTAAATGTATTATTGCAACTCGGCATTGGGAGTTCCCAAATTTGTAATAAAATTAGGCAGCTTTGTGATATAAGGACTCAGGGAAATAAAAATTCTCTCCATTGCTCTTTTTCTAAAGTTTGATACAGGAGAAGAGAAAAACACTCCTACGTGAAATGGATGGAAATTCAATAAATACAAGAGGAGCACTTTACTCTGGCTGAAAGATTACACTCTGAAATGATACAGTGAAGGTATGAGAAATAATCATTTTTTATAATAGCTTTGGTACTTTAAAAAAATCTACAGATTAAAAAAATGAGGAGACTGAGACTGGTTTTCTCAATGAAGAATTGCTACAAATATGAACCTCAAGTTCAAGATAAAAGTGTGTAGGGTTGGTGGGCCTTAAATTTCTCCTTTCTGTAAGGAATTGGCTGTAGCAGGGCAATTTGTTCCTTGTATAACACTGCAGACATAAGGCGAATGCTTCTCCACATTTTTCATGGCAGTGAGATATGCACTTGTCAACATATTTTGTCACCACAAAGTGGCTCTTGGCAATAGGATCATAAAGATCAATAAAAAAGTGCAGATTCTCAATATTTTACTTGCAGCTGCAAAAATTTCATTTATCTTGTTATTTTCCTTACTTGCTGCCATTCTGTCTCACGAGGGCACTGCTAGCTAAGCAGAATGTTTTTCCCAACATTCTATGAATATCTGACAAAAACTCTAGCCAGTTGCCTAGCTCTTGCTACCCTTCCTCCCTCTGCATCTCCAAGAGCTGTGCATTTTATTAATTCTTTCCACTGCTACATAAAAAAATCAAAATTGGAGCTGAGCTATAAATCACTGGCATCTCCTAACTTGAGAAAAATTGAGTCTACTTTGTACTTCACCCTTGCAACATTTCATCTCTCGGTTTGGCTTCCCTTAATATAAACACTGCGCCCGGCAAATGAATGTGCTAAAACCAAATGACACACTTTGCTGCTGAAAGAACAGAACTGTTTTCAAGCAATGGGTGGTCTTCTGAGGCACCGAGTAGGCCGAAAGGGGGAAAAAAATGTGTAAGTGTACACCATTCCTTACAAGCGGGCAGAGCTTCCAAAACTCGCAGAAATCTCTGCATGTTGAAGCACATCAAAGGGATTTTTCCCTTTTCAGATAATATTTCCTTTGCTGACATGTATTTAGTATTGTGGTTGGATGACTCATAAAGATAGCTTCATGGCGTCCCAACGCAGTTGAAGTGGAACACATGCCAACAAACATTATTGTCAGCCTCAAAATAAAAACAAAACGTTCAGCTAAGGGTCAATCAATCAAGGGCGCTTTGAAGAAAATTCCATTTAGATATTACAAATCATAACAGAATGAATTTAAACCAGCTGACTTTTTGTGAAGCGGACATTCATGTACAATAAAAATTAGGCTGGCTCTTCAGGGTCCAACTTTTCTATTTTCTTACTCTTGGACGTGGTCACTGGTGATGAATGCCAGTTTTTAAAATTGTGTTTTTGTAGTTCATTTTGTAAAGATCTGAAGTAATCGAAAACAGATCAGCAGAGAGAGCTCATAGTGTAAGCACCATCATGAAAGGGGGAGTTGTAAAAAACCCACTTAATATTGACAGATAGGCAATGACTTGCCTACGCCCACCTTCCTCTTAGGGGGTTCTTGTTTTCCCAAATTCAGAATTTGCCTCAGTAGCTCCTTGGGTACCCATTACAGAACCAAACTCTCTCTTACTAAATGGACAAGCACAATCTTCACTAATTTTCTAGCTCAGAGTTTTATAGAAAACCTCACAACAGAAATGCAGCCGTAATAAAGGTGAATAAAGTCCATATACAGCAGTGTAATGAAATACTGTCTTGTGCTACTTCATTTAAACCATTATTTAATGAAATAAAACTGCACTGAAAACCAAGGCGGTGAGTCACATACTGCCCAAATTTTTTTTAATTGAAGACCTCAGAGAGTAAGTCAAATTTGTGCAGCCTTTAACCAACAAGGGGAAGACAGTTAAAAAGAAAAACTTAAGCTTCATTTAAAAAAAAAAAAAGGAAAGGAAAATAAATAGCCATAGGCAGGACTCCAAGTTGCTGAGCACAGAGCCCTCTGCTTTGATGTGTCTGTGGTGCCTAATAAAGCTAAACAGTTGCTTCTGATTCTAAAGGGAACACGGCTGTTTATAACTGAGGTCATATATTTATATGGCACACGTTTTCGAGGGATTTTGAGAAAAGAAGGTTTAGTGGTGGGGCTTTTTTCCTATTTGATTCATTTTTGCCCTCTCGTCTCCACTCCAGCCTTCCCTAGCACTAAATGGAAATGCTTCACCAGCAGGTGCACTGGGAAGAACTGACTGAGCGTCGGGAGATTCCACCCTGCTTCTCAGCTCCCCAGAGGCCTCCCTATGTGGATCCCCTACGGGAAATGGGGATGGCTCCACCCTGCCTTTGTTACCCTCTGAGTTTTGCCCATACCTTTCAGGAAACCAGGGGCTTCTCTATGCCTGGGAACTGCCTCATGAACTGAAAGGAATCCTGGATCATCAAAGGGCCAAACCCACTGCCACCTTTAGAGGGAGCAGGAGAGTTACCCTGGCTCTGTCACTGTCACTAAGTCTAACGGTTTTGGAAAGGGATCGGTGGGAAGGTAGAGAGTTCTTGGTTTCCCATGCTGTTGTGCAAACAAAGCTATTCCTCAAAGGAGACAGCATGAAGGAGACCGAAAGCAAGAGACCTGAGGCTGAATCTCTGACCATCTACTTATCTGTGTGAATACATCTGCTTGGGAAAAGCACCCCAAGTCAGTGGGTTTGCTGGGCTCATTCAGACCATTCTGGAAGTTCTAATGATGTGGGAGTAACTTCACCATGTGCACGGAGTGAAGGAGGCCATCTGCTAGCACTTTTAATCCTAAGTGTTCATGAATGCTCTTACTGTCATAGGAACTAAGGAGGTTTCAGAAATCAAGCAAAAAAAAAAAAAAAAGAAAAGAAAAGAAAAGAAAATGTCTGCCAGTCCTTGCAGAGTTCTGCAGGATTTTTTTTTTTTTTTTTTTTACCCACCAGTGGTAAGCCTGAATTTGTATATGCAAGCCAAAAGGCTTCAGCTCTGTAGGTGGTAAATCAAGATATACTTTACCTGTACTGAACTACTGTTAGATTCTGTTCTCCGCAGTGCCTTGCACATCGGATATACCTCATCCAGCTCGACTTACTAGGTTCCCCACCATCAATAAAGTGCTGTAGTGTCCCATCCTGGTCATATATCTGGAGAAGAGGTCAGAAGGTCAAGTAGTTAGAACGAATCATCAGCAATCATTTTCCCTGCTTCCTTTGGTGTCTTTATGTGTCAGGTGCAGAAATTTATTGCCCTTAGGTTTGCTAGTGCTTATTGATGCTTGTGGACACTCAACCGGAATAACAGGAAAATATGTTTTAGTGATGCAAGTCGATCATGTTTTTCTTATCAAGCCAATCTTCTCTGTATTAAACATATTTGTGGTATCTCGCGGATGTGACCATATTTCCCAAAGAATATTTGACTGATTTTGACAGGCTAGTCTTAAGTAATGAGCTGCTGGATAAACAAAGCAAGTTGAAAGGAGAGACCACATTGACATTGTTGGAACATCCACATTCGAGCCCCCCAGGCTCAAACACACAACTGCCCAGAGGCATTCGGGAGGCAGTAACTGTCCATTCAACAGGCTGGGCGACACCTAGCAGAAGAGAGGTGGAGAGTTATGGAGCCAGAAAGAACTGGCAAAACAGACTCTGATTTGGATGAAACAAATGGACTCTCACCTCAAAGAAGATGTTTTTCAAGACAAAGTTTTCAGGACCTGAAACTATTAGGAGAGGAGTCATTTAAAAAATAGAGAGAGATCCTCAAAAAGGGAAAGAAAATATAGCTGTTTCCTATGGATCCTACATTTCTTAACTGAGTTGTCTAATTGTTACTGCCTCACATCAATTCAAGCAGATTTCCTTTCAAGATAGCATTTGAGAAAATGAAATCCGCTTCAAACCACTCAATAAGCATGGGACAAAAAGTCTCGTGAAAGCAACTAGGGAGCCAAGCAAACACAGAGTCAGTGCTGACAGCAGAGGCAACAGCTTGCCTTTCCAGAAACGACTTCAAATCCAGGGCACTTAGGGGGACATGGTATCTAGAGGAGTGGGAGATGAGGAGGTCATGTATCCACAGCAATTCTAGAAAGTCACTCCCAGTCCTGGGGCCATTCAGGAAGCAGGGACAGTTAAAAGAGTTTCCTAAGGGTATGGTTCTCAGAAGGACCATAATACAGTGCACCATTTCAGATAAAATCAGCAGTGGGATCCTTCTTCTGGTAGCTACTTCCCCAGAGCATCCTGATAAATCGTATCTCTCACTCTTGCTAGTCAGCCCTTCCATTTTTCCTTTTCAAATAAGCATGGAGAATAAGTGTTAGAGAGAGTCTCACTGGTTACATTTAGGCTCCAAAATTAGTATGGTCATTCATAGTTTAGCTCAGCATTTCTATTCTGGGGGAGGGGGGTGCAAACGGGCTTAGTGATGACAGTTTCTTTTTACTATCACCAGTCATTTAAAAACAGCTAAGTTTTTAAATTTTATTTTATTTCATTTTATTTTATTTTAATTTATTTTTGCTTTTCTTGAACTCATTCCTCTCCAACCCCAACCTTTCCACTAACCCCACAATGAAAGACAAACATTAATCTGTTAAAAACAATTGAGAAGTTATGACTGGGTAAACGCACCAGAGTGATCACAATCAATTTACTTTGAGAAGAGTGAAGAGAATCTTGGATATTTATTTAAGACTAATGACTTCTTTAAATTTCTAGGTTTTGGATAATGGCAAAGAATGGAAACATTTCATGGGGTGGCTACATCTGCTACATGAGCAATTAAATGATAGACAACATATTTAGGATTGATTATACTGTAGTTGTTTCTGTTTTTGTTGTTGTGGGGTTTTTTGTTTGTTTTGTTTTAAGAAACTGATTAAGATTCAAAATTGCAACTCTGAAACTTGTTGACAGTCTCAGAGTTGAAATTTTGAATCTTAACCAGTTTCTTCAAAATTGCAACATTGACCAAAGCCATTTGGTTCCCTTAATGCCACTGTTAATCTTTAATGGAGTAAGAAATGTTGATGACCCAGCCCCCTGCCTTCCCTTCTCCCAAAAATAAACCTTCCATAGGGACTGCTGGTAAAAATTATTATGAAGCATTTTGAGAACTGCACACAACAATCCTCCTTTGTGCATCAAGCTACTATCTTCAACAACAAGTAAAATCCCCTAACATTTCTAACTAGTGGGGACTGTCTTAACTGTTGGCTCATTTGATCACCAGCCACTAACCAGTCCACCTTAAAATTGGTATGAAAAGTATTTCCCCTACACTCTTGTTTCAGCAAAAATCTTAAGTACATGGTGACTATAATAAAACCTACAATTTTTGCCTGCCTGATATAAACTGCTACTTGCCTTGAGGAAAAGTAAAAGGCTATTTGTCAGGCTCTTCCTGAGTATCACACAATGTAGCACATGGCATGAGGTTTGGCTTTCCTGGCTTTAGCTAATACTAATATTATAATATTTCACATGAAACTGTGATGCAAATCCCATGCACCTACTTAACCCCCATAACTACATACCCAGAGTTGAACAAACTCATTCAACCTTGATACTGCTTTCTTTCTCAGCCCCCAGAGCCTAGCCATCATCAAATACAGTTGAATTTTCCTTCTATATACTTTTCAAGTGCATTTATGTCATCCTCTCCACTGTTAACCATTTTAGTCCAAATGAGATTTTTTTCCTCACATAAAGTATAGCAAGAGCCTCTTAACTGATTTCAAAAAACACTAGAGAGAAAAATAAATGAAAAGAAAACCTAGTCTCCCTTTTTTGTTGTTGTTCAGTTTTTGCATGCATTATTAAAACAGAGAAGCTATGTTACCTAATGTTAAAAACTATCTGTTATTCTTTTGGGAAAATATTTGTAATACATATCACTGTATTATCAGCCTCTGATTTCTTCTGTGATTATTGTTGCTGCTATTTTCAAACCATTGCTTTTGGCCTGTTCTTTCTCTTTTATCAATAGGAGTGGAAATATAAGAAAAAGGGAGACCTCTTTCTTACCCTTTTAAGGGGATTTTAACAGTATTGAATCTAATTCTATTTATTGGGACATCACACATATGGTTGAGATAATGATCACACAATTTCTTACTCATTACAAATCATGCATGGCATTAACTGAAAGCCACCACAAGAAAGGAGTTGTATTGTGATCCTGCATATTAGGAAGTGCCACTCTCTCCCATGCTTTTATTTTCCTTGCACAAAATCTAGCTTTAAATGAGAGCAACAGGAGTAAAATATGCACCAGGGTTGCGTGTTACAACAACTGGCTGTGAGTGGCTTGTCCACTGCTTTGTCATTTACTAAGGCTGCCAGCCTATGAGAACAACAATAATCATAGAAATGGTGGAAGCCAGTGACTGATCTAAGCTCGTTTTAACATAAGCATAATACCATCTTCCAAATGATAGGAATTGTGTGTATTGGTGGCTCTGAGCAAAGTGTTTCTCCAAAGCAGAATTTGCAAACTAGTGGCTCTCAGGCTAAAATCAAACAACCGACCAACCGTGTTTTTCCTACACAATGTTTAAATATTTTTTAAATTTTATCTAATTGAGATTTCTAACTTCTGAAAAATCAAAAGATGGGTCCTCAATTTCTGGCAAATGAAAGTGGATCACTGGTGGCAGTGATCCACTTAAGATAAGAAAAGGTGGCTCCCTTTAGACTGGGCTTGAGCTTTTCCAGTTCTGCAGTCCCTACCACTCCTTACTGTCTTACATGCTACTTACTTCACTAATTTACTTACCTGCTTGGCCTCATTAGACATTTACATTTGTAAGCCCAGCAGTAAGGGGATTCCTGGCACCACTGAAAATCAGTCCATTACAGCTGGGACACTTTCAAAGAAAACTGTCTGAAGTGACAGCCTAGAGACACTGCAAACGTTCATCACTCCTGTGCTTCCCAGATGCTATCATCTGACCCAAGATCCAAGCTTTCTGTCCTGCAGTTTTCCAGTGAAGGGGAGTGCAGAGTTTTGTTTTTGTTTTTAATTTTCCTTCATTTTTACCAGGACAGGATTTCAAAGATCGTTTCAAGTGAAGGATCCCCTTTAATTCAAGGAAGTCTTAAATGTAATTCCAGTATAAAAACAGATGAAAGTTGCCCTGGTTAAAAAATGAGGAGTTGATGGGAGCACCTCACCAACACAACTAACCCCACCATGACTCTCTGAGACAGTTCCCAGGACACCTCTAGGGGCCCAAGGTAAGCTGGGGGACCCTGTGTGAAAAAGTACAGGCAGCACATTTCCTCCAGTAGATAAAGCCTCCATGAAGCTCAGTCACCAACTCTTCTGCTAGAATGCCGAGCACTGTGGCTAAATTTAGAGCCCAGGAAAATCAGATTTGGAAGGGACCTCAAAGACCATCTGCTCCAACCCCATCCATTTATACAGAAGGAAATGGTGTCTGCAAAAGTTAGTAGTCTAAGCAAAGTGAGGCAACTAGTCCATGACAGAACCAGACCTCATCTCTAGGCCTTCTCACCTGCTCTCCACTTCTCTGTCTCCCCATCTGGGAGTGTGCTGAGGCCTTCCTCACCTCATTCAGTCCTGTAAATATCCTGAAGAGAGCCAATGACCTCAGACAAAAGGAACTTGAATTACAACTTAATCATGAATCTGTTCCTCCCCAAACCCAGGTCCCTGAATTTCAGCATGCGGAGGGGGAAGGGGGATCTGAAGGTTTCATATAAATGGGATTAGTCAGTTTTCAGGGAGTGAGGAGACATTTCAGATGCCCTCTCCCATGTTCCCATCCCTGGCATATCCCTGTGCCAAGGCTCCAGACATCAGCATTTGGTTGTGTGTTGAAGTGCCAGCCTCCTTCGGTTTTCACCAAGCAGCTGAGGTGAGGAAGCATATTTTATGCCCACACATCTAACACGGGGCCCAGCACATAGGAGGAATCCAATGAATGCCGAAGTGAACTGAATTCTCACAATAATTCTATATCTTCTTA
This sequence comes from Rhinopithecus roxellana, assembly GCF_007565055.1. Lineage (NCBI taxonomy): Eukaryota > Metazoa > Chordata > Mammalia > Primates > Cercopithecidae > Rhinopithecus > Rhinopithecus roxellana. The sequence continues at coordinate 102,817,385 of NC_044551.1, forward strand.
AAGATCTTGGATTTTACTCAAAGCTTAAGAAGAAATTACCACTAAATGCAATTAAACCTTGATTCTAAGTACTAACAACTAGGATTAAAAAATACTGTATTCTTTTTTAAGCCAATCTCTTTCAACTCTATGAAATACAAAGGTGAATTTCATATGATGATTTAAAATGGAATAAACAATTACCACAGAAAGGGCCCAGAAGAGGTCGTTGGAGATTTCCAGTTTAGATCTGTGAGCCCAGCACTGTTTAAAATCCTTTCTCAGCTCATGGAGGATCCAGGGAAGAGCAGATAAAAAGACACAGTTTCTCAGATCTCCTCTACCTATTTACACAGTGCCTTTACACAGCCCCATCTTTCTGTAAAATTCAGAAAATTGGGGTTCCAATAGTCAAGTGTATTAGAAATTTAAGAAAGCATACTGTTTGCCAACAAAGATAAATGTGTTTTACTACACAATTCCTCTGTGTGTCAGGAGGTAGAGACCCAATATTTTGTATTCCATAAGTTAACTCTACAACCATTTACTCAAAAGAATGATTCTTGGCTGTTTTGACTATGAAAAATTAGTAACCAGAACACTTTTATTACTAAATAAAAGATTTTTAAAAGGTGAACAGTGGTTGTTAAAGGAGACCTTCTGAAGTATTCTTAGTGAAAACACACAATATAAACCACTATGGTTACGGGTGACTGTAGGGTGTACAGTACAGAGGTTAAGAGCATGCATGTGGGTGTCAGTTTCAATGCATGCGAGTTACAATTGTGGTGATGTGATTTTGGTCAGTTATTTAACCTCTTAAGGAAGCTGAGACTTTCTTTTTCTGAGAAAAAAAAATGGTGCTAATAATAACCCCTATCTCGAAGAGCTGATATAAAAACCAAATGAATGAGTATATGTAAAGGACTTAAAACAATGCTAGACATCTAGTAAGAGCTCAAAGAACATAGCCAGCCTTAGACCAACACTATTATTAGATGAGAAAAGTCAGCCTAGACATAATCTACTAACTTGCTCACGGACACTGGTCACAATATATTATGTGCAGCATATGCAAGTAAACTATTTCTAAGGTTATCAGAGCATAAACTCATTGAGGGCAGGAATATATTTTAATCATTTTTAAATTTACTGACAGGTACCTTACACAGGGTTTTGTACACACCAGGAAATCAACTTTTGTTGAAAAAGAAAGGAGAAAGAAGAAAAAGATTTGGAATGACGTCAATGGAATACAGGAGTAAAACAGTTGATGTATTAATAGTTTATATTTTATCCCCCAGATAATCTATTTTTAAAATAAAGCAAACTATGTCAAAATAAGAAATGGTATATGAATGTAATACTGTCCAGAAAATGGGAAGGAAGCATTTCTTCAACTCTACACTTTCCTAAAGTTAATCAGTTTTTAGTTTATTGCAGTGTCCCTTGTCATGTAAAATACATAGGCACCCACTATACCTTTGAGAACATTTCTGGAGCATGCTTGAAATTAACAAGTATTTATTACAAATGTTTTAATTAGCTGTGGCTTCAGAACCCCAATATCCCAATGTCTCTCACTGAATATCACCTACTATATAGGATTGCTTGACCTCTGAAGTCACTGACATTTTTGATCAGAGGGAGCCCCAACTTACAATGCCATATTTCTGCATGAACACTCAATATGTTCAAGGTAGGTGAGCTGTCTGTGCAGTCACACATACCTGGATGCAGAGCAGGGGACATTTGTGGATTTTAGCCTGGAGCCTCAGATCCACAGAGATCCAGCACTGCTCCCCAGTCTAGAGAGGAAAACAGCAAATACCATAACAGTGTGGCCTGCTAACCTTTCTGGTTTTAAACTTTCAAATCAAGCTAAATCAAGGCTTGAGAAGAAAGATCACAAAATAAAACTTTCAGAACAAGTGAAAGCATCTGCCTCCACCTTCACACAAGGAAAGAACATCAGTTAATGACCAAGTCATGCATATTCATGTGGCATCTGAGTTTATAAAATACTTTTACAGGTTTATTTATCTGTATAACTGACCTACAAGGGAAGCTGAGAATATTATTCTGCTTTACAGGGAATAAGCCTTGGGCTGAGAAAGATGAAATGATTTGCTCGCAGTTATGTAGTTGGGAAATGTGAATCATAGGCCACCATGTTATTGCTTTCTTCATCACATCCTATTTGCCCTATCAGAGAGAAATGTAGAGCTCTTCCTTTAAAACTAACTGAAATTCTCCAAATGAGGGTCATAAAAACATTCATAATGATTAATAATGTTCTTTATCAAACAAATTTCTATTTTTAGAACAAATGTCAATTTAGTGAGAATTAATCTGTTATTAAAATGTAAACAACCAGCAACCATGCAATGGATAAAGACGCAAATCCCCAATTCTGCTTATCGCAATGTGTCATAATGACTAGGAACATCAAAAAAAAAAAAAAAAAAAAAAAGACAATGCATAAGACTGTGAATATGCATATTTTACAATAAAGTTTCCTCATTAAAGTAAACACTGACTAGTGTGCCCATATTATGTGTGTTCAGCTTTTCAATTTTTTTCTCAAATATGTAATATTATACGTTTTTTCATTTTAATAGTTTCTCCCTCCTCCGCCCATTATAATTAACTTATTTTGTTGTTTCTAATAAGGAAATCCTTTCCTCTCACTTTGGTTTGGAATATTTTGGAATGTCTCAAATGCCAAGATTCTAAAATGTGGCTTCAAAGGTCAAGTAATAAATGGCCCATAAAATAAGTGAGTAATGGTTATATACACCATTGCTGTATTTTCAGTAATGCTGATTTAAAGCTATATACTGTACTTTGTCAATTCACATTCATCAAGTTCCAGAAATATTAGAAAATCATTAGAGGTTTATGTTGAGTTTGCAGATAATACTAACATATAAGTCAAGACTGAAATATGGTAATCAGAAAAACAGTTGAAAAGTGTCAATAAACTGTAAAACACCCGTGGTGGTGTTTGCAAAGCCTTCATCAGAGAGCCGACCATGTGAAGAAATGGAAATGGGTATTTTGGTCACACTGTGGGTCAGCTGCTGCTAAGTGTCAAGTTAGCAGAGGAGAGTCGGTGACTCTGAGGATTATGACACGGAGACTCAGGCACTCCTGAGAACTGTTGAGCATTTGGTGAATTCCACTTATCTCTGAAGACGGCGGCAGCCCGTCGATATGAAGCCTGCCATCCATCAATCTGGAGTCTTCTTCAGGCATCCTCTGTCTGTTGATCAGAGGAAGACTTTAGGGAATCAGGCTTCCATTATCAGGATTTTGTCTGTGATCTGAACAAGCCACTGAACCTTTAACTTTTCACTTGGCAAAAGCATATATGCTGGAAAAGTCCTGACAGTTCATTCATTTTGCTCCATCCTGGAGCCAGCTGATGTCTGACTGGTGAGACCCGCCCTCTTTGATGTTGTACTCTTTTGAGAGTGCCCTGCTGTGAAAAAAATTTTATCCATCCAAATTAAAGAGAAATATTTCTGCATCCAGCTGTTAGCTGTGACATGTTTGCCATTTTTCAGGGCACTGGCTTGGTGCCATCCACAGGCTCTGCTGCAAACCTATCTTTTTCCCTTTTCTCTGTTGCAGCAATAATATCCACAGTGCACAACTGTCTCCAGTGTCCACACAACATCAACACTAAAAAGGAAAAAAATAGCAACCCTACATTGCTAAGAACAACCTTGGAAATATTTGCATGGAGCAGTTTCTTTTTCGTTTGTTTTTTTTCTCTCTCTTTTTAGTATCAGTGTTAATGTATTTCACAGACTGCAAAATTCTTTGACACAATCTACCCATTTAAACATTGCCTAAATCCAGTCTTTAAAAATCTATCTTTAATTAAAGCAGTCAAGAAGAATTCTTGACATCTATTAAATATATTTACAAATGAAATGAATTTGGATCCTGTGAAAACTTATTTTGTATATACTAAGTTCACATTAAAAAATAGACATTCATTCATGCGTTCATTTGAGCAGAGAGAGCTCTGTGAAAATAAAGAAAACTCTCATGAAAGCTTGAGTAAACATTTATATCTAACTAATCAAGAAAACCTGTATCTTCTTTTATTTATTAAGTGCCATTTGGGGGCCTATAAAGATTGCTGCCACAAACTCTGTGTACTGTAAACAAAGGGCAGCTTTCATTATTACCACGTTTGTCTCCATATCCTGAGATAAACGAGTAAAGCACCACAGTTTCCAGCTTCCCTCCTATTCTGGCTTTTCTCTCTCTTCTCTCTCATATACACTTTTGCTGAGATGGAAGGGGATCACTAAACTAGACCTCAGTCCTTGGCATCAGAGAATCCTGCCTTGCAAATAATCTTGGACCGTGGCTAGCAAATGTGAACAGCTACTCAGCATCCTTTCTTGTGTCAGTGAAAGATGGATTTTGGAAACAACAATAACAACAACAACATGCTGTATGTTAGAAAGTATCAATTTTGGAAAATAAACCACAGAGAAATTTGTATTAACATCTTCCTCCACTTTTAAAAATAAAGCCTTAGTTTTATATCAAACAGGAAATGGAACTATTATTTTGTTAAAATAATCCTACAAATAATAGTAGTGTGAATTGATGGAATTTGCACATTACATATAATAGTATACCAAATAGTTCTTCACTAGAGAAGTATAAAATGACACATTCAAGTTAATGCTCACACTGCGATGCACACCTGAAATCTCCATATAGCTCGTGCAACATATCTTATGGAGTACTATTTAACTCTTCTTTGTAGTGGAAATTTTGGTTTATGTGGTCTAGTGGGTACAATACCGAATAGATTTTGCTGAAACCTGACTATACCTCAGTTACTGACTACACCTCAGCCTAGTAGCTATTGAAAAATATGATTTCCAAGAAGCAGCTTGAACCAAAGCCTAGGTGCAAACTGCTATGTTAGAGAGCAATCGTATTAAATACTTACAGAGTACTAAGTGGGAAATGTTTGTAAAGGGAACGTCTCTAAAAAATCAGAGAGACTACTTCTATATACGTGTAGACACACACACACACACACACACACACACACACACTATGCCCTAGAGCTCACCCGCTTTTTTTCAGTGAGAACTTTCTAAAGACACAGAATGTTTGTCCCAATGAAGTAATGGTTTCCTACAGTTTTACTTCTTTTCAGAGCAGGCAACAGCTTTATTTCTTTGCTGAAATGTGTCACTCTTTAAATTATTATGTTTTCCTAAGTCTACGACATTCTTTTCCTAACCACACCAATAAAGTGTGATTGTCAGACATGCTTTATTAAGGGAAAAGTGGCCCTCTGTCAAGGATAGAAAACATATTTTCAGATCTTAAATAATTGAGAAGACATTCCTTATGTCAAGTTGGGACAGTGCTGAGCATGCACTCAGTTCCCAGTTTACACTGTCCTGCCCTGGATCAGACAACAATGGAAGAGAGGAAGGCACCCCTCAGACTCAGGGGGCTCAAGAAAGGCAGCATCTAAGAGCCACTACTGGCCTAGATCAAACACATTTACTTGCCATAGATTTCCTCCCCACCAAGATCCAAGAGATGAGGCACCAAGGATAGAGGGTGATGACAGTAATGGCGAGTCTCAAATTTAGACCTCTGACTTCCCAGACAGCATTCTTTCAACAAAAATTTAGTAAGCAGTTACTATGTGCCAGCCACTGTGCTTGGTGCAGAGCATTAAAAACCTAAGACCCACTCCCTGCCCTCAAGTAATTTACAGTGCCATAGGTGAGAGACATATAAAACAAATCATAAGACATCTAATCTGGCACCAAATCTGTAGTTTTTCCCATCCAATCTTTGGATATTTGTTGTCTAGAATGTGATTCCTAAATGTGGAAAAAGCAATCCATTACAATTTTGCAAAAAGGACATCAGGACTTAAAGAGAGGCAACACTAATCATTTAAGCCAATGCTGGATTTAAAAGGCAGCATTAAATAAGCAAGGATATAACCTCAATGAGGGCAAGGATAAAATCTGTTTTGCTTGCCATGGTATCCATAGGCATTAGCATGGTGCTTGGCATATAGCGCCTTCTGTTGGGAATATGTCTGTCAGTTGGTTGGTTGTTTGGATGGATGGCTGTTTGGATGGGTAGCTGGATGAAGAGATGGACAGTCAGGTGGATATAGATAAAAGGATACGACACCTGCCAGGTACCCAAGCATTAAGGGCCAGGCCATGTCTCTCTGCTCTGTGAGTGAGCCAAAACAGCTAAGGCAGAGTTGAGTATGCACTGGGAGAATTTTATGGGATACAGTGTTGCCTTCAAAAGTATGCCTTGCCTCAATGGTTACAATGAACATTTCCTTTAAAAATGTCCAGAAGTGTCTGCAGAGTTGAGGCTGCTACAAAGCAGCAGGATAAAGACTTCACCCAGTGGAGAGGCCTAGCATGCACCTCTCTCTCTCCAAGTGTTGGTCCTCATCCCATTCCAATCCCCACAACTGTCACACGCTGAGGACTACTGTTACCATCCCTAGTCTTCCCCTTCACTGACACCTTCTCAAATCACCCCACCCCTCATTCATGCCTCAGTGCTTCTCTTCAGGCCCCAGTTCTCCTCTCATAAGGATCCTGGTAGCTGTAATTTATACCTAGTTGTGAAGGTGGGTCAAGGAGCTACTCTTGAAAAGAATATTTGCATTCTGAGCTTTATCCTTAAGTGAAGTTTGAAAGGGGGCAATGACCTTTTAAAGGAATTCGAAAATGCGTAGTAAGGGCTGAAGTCATCCATCATGGGGGAGAGCAGATGGCCATTCCCAGGATCCTTCCCATTGCATAGATGGCTGTGTTAGTCCTCATAGAGCTCTAGGGGAAGCTGCCCATCATGCTGCTGCAGTCCTAATACAGGAGCACAGGCTCCATGAGGAGGGAGGGGCTCAAAGGAGAAGGCAAGGGATTCTGATGACAAGGGCAACCCCAGATCCTCCTCAGAAGAGCTTTCTGCAAGTCCTCTCCAGGGGATGCTAGCTGGGCCACTCAGCCCCACTTTCATAAAGAGCCTCAAATTTAGACCTTTGAAGTCATTTCCAGATGAGGTTATGCATACAATCACAGAGATAGACTGACGGAATTGAAAGAAGGAGGCCTTCTTTGCACAACTCTAAATTGAGTCCCATGACTGGACCACACTGCCTGTAGCAAACCATAAATTAACATTTTTATAAATCCTGTAATTAACTTATGAATAGCACAGTTCTATGTTTCTGGTATTAAAAGCATTAAGTTGTTAAAGGTAAACATTTAGAGTATACCACTGTTTTTGTAACCCTATTTTGGCATTTTTTTCATTTTTCAATATACCAAGAGCCTCAGAAAATGGAAGTGGCCCAGGCCTCCAAACAGGCCTGGTTTGGGCTGGCTAATAAAGCTCCTTTCACACAGCTAGGCGGGAGGCTGGCAAGTGTGCAGCCAGCACTGGGACATCACGCTGTCTCCCAGAGAGGTGCCCTGTGTTTCTGGATGGGCATTTGCGTTGTAAGGTTTGGTTCCCAGGAAATCTAACCAAGAGATCCCGTCAACCTGAATGTCTGGGACACAAGGTTTGCCAGTCCTTTGGTTTGTAAAGGTTATGGCTCACATCAGCCCCCAAAGAAAAGAAGGCACCAAGTTACACATAGTTATAACCTGTAGGCTTCCTAAATTCTAGACAGGACGTAGGATTCCCTTCTTTCCACAGGAAGCATCTGTGGGCTGAAAGGAAATAATGGATGGAATCTCTTACATTGGGGTCTACAGAGAAGTTTTAGGCAGGGCTACAAACACCTTGAAACCACAAGAAAATGGTGTGGGTGCACATGAGTAACCTTCTGGGAAGAAGGTTCGTAGTTTGTATTAGATTCTCAAAGGAGGTGTGTAGAGGTGTGTACACACACCCAGACACACACACACACACACACACTTTAAAAACTACTGCCAAATCCCATACTTTCAGATAAAAGGATAGCACTGACTGGAGAAATGGAAATGAGAACATCTGTGAATGAGTTAGAGTTCTTGGGGTGTTTAATGTACTTTCGAGGAGGTTCTCTTCAAAGGTTGCTGGATGTCTCCAGTCTCTGAAGTGCTTGATCTCACTCTCATTTCCTCCTTTCCTGAACTAGAAATCCTGAGGTTTTTGGTTGTTGTTGTTGTTTGCTTTTCACTGTGCTTTCATTTTGAATTCGATTGCAATTGTGTTGTGATATTCTGCTTTTACCTAAATCTCTGACCACATTTTCAGGACCGCTAGAAAAGCAAACTGAAATAGAATCCTTTGGTTGGTTTATTTCATAAGACAGATATTTTTAGGTTAGAAATCATGTGTGTGGGCCAGATTACACTGGGCTGCTCAATATTTCAGCTTTGTGAACATTTAGCACTGCCTATTGCTGGATTTAGTGAGTCAGTGGTTATTAAGACACCAAAACATTTCCTTTCAGCTTTGATCAAATCCTATGATGCCACCATTTTTCCTACTAAAAAGAAAACATATAATCACATTAAATTAGCTCATTCAATAGAATCATTTCCTTTGTGAGCTGTAAATTGTGTATAAATTAGGCATTGTTAATCTCCCTCTGACTTACCCCCTCATATTTCCTAGTTAATTAGTTGCTAGATGAGCTACAGATAAGGAATCCTGCATTCTGGTTCTTACTCTGGCAGTATCAACTGTATGACCTAGTAAGTCACCGAACTTGAATCTCCATGTGCTCAAAGGCATTAAATAAGATAATCTTTGGGATTCTCCAGCCCATTTCCATGACCCCATGAATTGATGACTATGTAAATATGCCTTAATATAAGTACTTGACTGTTGGAACCCAGAAGGATGAGAGTCATAATGCAACCATTTCAAGTACATAAAAAAGTTTCAATACCCAATAAGAGAGAGGTGGGATAACATAAGTCACAATCTCTTATTAGACCTATGCAGTTTTAATCATAATTTATGCCTTCCAAGCCGTTGAATCAAGAATAAACTGATAAAAAGCTGTATTTTTTAAAATTCCACACAATTAAAAGTGAATTCAGTTATACAAACTTTTAAGCTGTGTATTTAGATTTAAATGAAAAGGATGCATGGTCGTGGAGTGAATCTGACAGCCTGGTTCTGAATCTGGGATTCACCAAAACACTTAAGTCATTTGTAAGATGACGTATTACAGAGTTTCTATGAGGATAAAATGAGATTGTCCATATTAAGAGCCTGACACACAGTAAGTGCTCAAAGAGCATCATTTTCATTGTTTTCTATTGGTGTGTTTTAATTTCCCTTTCCAAAACAAATTTCCTTCTACTTCAATATTTCTGAAAAACTAAGCATAGCTAAATACAGAAGAAAAATGACAGAATTTTGGGCCTTTGGGTATTGCGTGTTCAGTGGAACTGGACAGAGCAGGAATCAAGTCTTAGTTGGGTGACTTCAGATAAGTTACTTAATTTCTCCAAGCTCATTCTTGTGCGTAAGAAGAGAGTAATAACTCTATAGAGCAAGCAAGGATCAAGAGAAATATGACATATCAAGGGCTGCGAATAGTGCCTCATATACAATTACAAAAGGGAATTTCTAGAAAAATAAAAATCTCTTTTTTCTGTAGTTCAGTGACCCCCTTTCACAAATCATAAAAATCTGAAAATTTCCTATATAATTGCTTTAATTATATAATGAATTAATTATATAAATGTCAAGATATTAAATAATGTTTAATATGTTAATTCGGGCAAATTCAAACTTGAAAATTTTCTTCAAAATTTCTAAATCATTTCAGATGTATCTCATTGCATCACATCATATTTCTTTTTAAGTTAAAATAATATTTTAAAGGGAGGAAATAATATTATTCCCATATCCTCAAAGCAATCAGAATTTGATATATTTATTTTACAAAATAATGTTGAGTTGGGATATAATTTCTCAAAACTGGGTTTATAAAACCAAAGAAGTATAATCATGATAAATTGCACATGGTTTATACTTTTCTATATTTAATTTCTATAATCACCCTTGTAAAAATTACCAGAATTAACTCTAAAAAATAATTGACTTTATTAAAAAATTTTTTAACTTAGAATCTGAGGTTCAATTTAAAAGGGGGACATGCTTGATGAAAGAACAGCCTGTAAACAATTTTAGAAACAATAATTTATAATTAAAATTTAAGAATTAACAATTTGCCTTCTGTTTATTAGTAAGCCATTTACAAGCCTAAGTCTCAGCAAGAATAAACACATAAAATAATACTATGCACCAGAAGAAAGACAGAATGTAAAGATTCTGTCTTATTCATGAAAACTGTTTTTCAGGCATTTACTTTGTAACAATTTCATCGGAAAGCAAAAATTCATAGCCCTATCAAGTTATGTACCATTTTTTATTAGGTAAGAATTTTTTTTTCTGTAAGTCATCTTTGCATTTCTTTTGCAATAAATTCAATACATGTCAACATCTAAATGGTATAATTAAAATCCAACAAATATCTTTTTTTCCCTTTAAAGTGAATAATTTTGTCCTGCTGAGAAGCTGCATAAATCTTGGCTAGTTTGTACATTTTTGCTTTCAAAGATGTAATGTAACCATCAGAGCTGTTACATCATGTAAATAAATTTCAAAGATGGTATTAATATAAAAACTATATCACATAACCCTAAAAATTTAATATAGCTGCCATGGCAATAACCAGATCATTTTTCCAAACAAATATATATTCCATCATGTCATTTTGAACTTTTTCTGACCTTTATTTTTTTGAAAGAAAGAAAACTACAATTGGGACCAAATGTTTTCTGAAAGAAAATACAGGCAAGCTGATTTGGCCAAGCGCAGATAATTTCAGATTAAAGATGTTACTACATCTTAGAACTTAACCCATTTTTTAATAAGTCACAGTAATTATGATATTATTATGATATCATTTGGGAAGTCTACGAGCTTACAATAGTGCTTAGAAAATTTTTTAATGGTTTGATATAAACTATTACCAATTACACAGTTTATTTACACAGAAAAATCAAGTGCAGGATTTGCTGCCCTTTGAAATAGGGGTTACAAATGTGTCAGCATCTTTTCCACAAACAAATCATAAAAACAATCATACCAAACAGAAGCCCTTCCTGCACCATCCTTTTTGCCACCCATCCTTCCTCCTTCCAGGTCCTGCTCCCATATCACCCACCCCATTCCTCATGCTCCTCTCCAATCACATCTTGGGTCCAGAATCTCTGATTCTCTTTTATTTCAATTCTGTACCCGTAATAAACCCAAGGTCCCCAAATCTTCACATTTTAAAAATTGGTTAGATCAGTCAAAGGAATCAAAACAGTAGATGCAGTGATCCTATAGAAATAAAGTCACCAGGGTCCAACACAGGCCACACAGTGAGTGACACCTGCATCCCTGAGGACTGGTTCAACATATACCAGTAATGATTCTCTAAAGACCCTTTCAAGAATGGCAAAGAATCTATGGATCACACCATCCACATGCCAAAATACACACACACACACACACACACACACACACACACACACACACACCCCTCCCCAAAAAATAGATGCAAAATCTAATTTTCACTGAATATCATCCATAAACTATTAGCTGCATCTCTTCTGAATGTTTCCATGAGGAGATCATTTCACAGACTACCTAAAAAAGAACATATCCCTAATACGGAATCCACCAAGAGATTCTGTAGTATACTTTAAAGCTCACTTCAGCCAGTTTAGACCTCTACTTTGAGAAATAATAAATTCTTTTTCTTGTTTGTCAAAGAACTGCTAATTTAATATCAGAATTTTCATTCATTTAAAAACTGAACTAGTGTACTGTATTAGTCCGTTCTCACACTGCTGTAAAGAAATACGAAAGACTGGGTAATTCCTACAGGAAAGAGGTTTGATTGACTCACAGTTCCGCATGGCAGGAGAAGCCTTAGGAAACTTACAATCATGGCAGAAGGCAAAGGGGAAGCAAGTACTTTTTTCATAAGGAGGCAGGAAAGCAAAGTGCCAGCAGGGGAAATGCCAGATGCTTATAAAACCATTAGATCTCATGAGAACTCACTATCAGGAGAACAGCAAGGGGGAAACCACCCCCATGATTCAATCAACTCACTCCCTCGACACGTGAGGATTACAATTCAAGATGAGATTTGGGCAAGGACGCAGAGCCAAACCATTATCATCTACTTTAAAGGGAGGGCGCAGGAAGCATGGTGCTTAACAAGGCTTAGGAAGGGCCCTGCTGCTTCTCTCCTCTAGACCAGCTGACATTTCCAATAGCTTCTTTCCATGCCTTCAAAAAGAAACAGCAAACAACCGAAACAAAACCAAGCTCTTGTCATCTAATGTGTCCAAATATTGAAAAGTCTATGATTATGTTTCCTTTGCTTTTTACAGATGTGAGATATAAAAATCCAAATTTACCAAAGAGATAAAGGGATAATTTTGTTTGACAAAAAAATTTTACTAGTTTTCCTGAAAACATTCAACTTTCCCAAATTGCTGAAGTATGACTTGACTAAAGCAAATTCAAATTATAACGTTTCAAAAATATAGTTGCTGTGTAAAATAGGTTTTACCTTTGTGTACATAGTGATAAAGAGCAGAGATTATATAGGCGCTTAATAATCTCTGCTGAAAGCAAATGAGTAAATGCTCATATGCATGTGATAAGATAACCTGCTATCAGAACCATTCCTGACATTTTGGTTTTCATATCTGCCTTTTCCCTCTAAAGTACGTTTCATACTTCTCTTAGCTTGGTACAATTGCCAACAACTACTGCTTCCTTTTGCATTTGGGATTCCAGAACAGTATGTCATATGATTTACCAATATTCACTCATGTGCTTATTTTTTAAAGTCATTAGAACAGGAAAAACTCCCCAGGTCTAAGTATCTTTTCTTTGAGCAAGAAATCATGAATGAAAAAGAAAAATTCTTACATCATAGAACATTATGTGGGCTGTCATGTAATTCTGGCCTATATCAGTATTTGAAAGGTGGTGGGGTGAACCTAGAGTAGGCAGGATTTCCCATACTTCAGCATCAGCATTCGTGGTTTTTGCTGTATCTTTATACCACCCGTACCATTACGTACTTAATATTCTTAAAATTACTTGAAATCAGTTTGTTCCTGGTACTTAACCTCATCATAAGCAATATTATTTGTAAAACTGTGGGTTTGATGTGCCAGGTATATTAAGAACACTTTTCTGTACATCACCTAAGATTATTTTTTTTCTATTTTTTATTATACTTTAAGTTCTGAGATCCATGTGCAGGACGTGCAGGTTTGTTACATAGGTATACATGTGCCATGGGGGTGTGCTGCATCCATCAACCCGTCATCTACATTAGGTGTTTATCCTAATGCTATCCCTCCCCTAGTCCCCCAACCCCCGATAGACCCCAGTGTGTGATGTTCCCCTCCCTGTGTCCATGTGTTCTCATTGTTCACCTCCCACTTATGAGTGAGAACATGCGGTGTTTCATTTTCTGTTCTTGTGTTAGTTTGCTGAGAAGGATGGTTTTAAATACAACAACATACCATATTTTAGGAAACACTGGCTTAAGAAACAAGACACTGCACTGGCTTTCAAGGCCAGCTCTGCCCTAGCAATGTGTGCCATGAGGTGAGTAATTTTAAGCTCTAAGGATTTCCTGGCTTGCTCATCCATAAGTAAAATGCCAGGGTAATCTCGAAATTTTTAAATCCCAAAATTTGATTACCCCAAGACACCAATAGTGTTCTGCAGTCACCTTGTACACTGACTCACAGCAGATTCAGATTCAGGTCTTGGAATTCTCAACTCCCAATTTAATGTTCCAATTTACTCTTCCACGTTCCACTGTCCACACAAATGTGCAAGTAACTTAGAAATGGGTATATTGAAAAAACACGAGAGGGGCGGAGCAAGATGGCCGAATAGGAACACCTCCAGTCTCCAACTCCCAGCGCGAGCGACACAGAAGACCGCTGATTTCTGCATTTTCAACGGAGGTACTGGGGTCATCTCACTAGGGAGTGCCGGACAATCGGTACTGGTCAGCTGCTGCAGCCCGACCAGTGAGAGCTGAAGCAGGGGAGGCATTGCCTCACCTGGGAAGCGCAAGGGGGAAGGGAATCCCTTTTCCTAGCCAGGCAAACTGAGACACACAACACCTGGAAAATCGGGTAATTCCCACCCCAATACCATGCTTTAAGTAAACGGGCACACCAGGAGATTATACCCACACCTGGCCGGGAGGGGCCCACGGCCACGGAGCCTCCCTCATTGCTAGCACAGCACTTTGCAATCTAACCGCAAGGCAGCAGCGAGACTGGGGGAGGGGCGCCTGCCATTACTGAGGCTTAAGTAGGTAAACAAAGCTGCTGGGAAGCTCGAACTGGGTGGAGCTCACAGCAGCTCAAGGAAACCTGCCTGTCTCTGTAGACTCCACCTCTGGGGACAGAGTGCAGCTAAAAAAAAAAAAACAGGGAAAGCAGCAGAGGCCTGTGCAGACCCGAACAACTCTGTCTGACAGCTTTGAAGAGAGCAGTGGATCTCTCAACACGGAGGTTGAGATCTGAGAACAGACAGACTGCCTGCTCAAGTGGGTCCCTGACCCCTGAGTAGCCTAACTGGGAGACATCCCCCACTAGGGGCAGACTGACACCCCACACCTCACACGGTGGAGTACACCCCTGAGAGGAAGCTCCCAAAGTAAGAATCAGACAGGTACACTCGCTGTTCAGCAATATTCTATCTTCTGCAACCTCTGCTGCTGATACCCAGGCAAACAGGGTCTGGAGTGGACCTCAAGCAATCTCCAACAGACCTACAGCTGAGGTTCCTGACTATTACAAGGAAAACTATCAAACAGGAAGAACACCTATACCAAAACCCCATCAGTACGTCACCATCATCAAAGACCAGAGGCAGATAAAACCACAAAGATGGGGAAGAAGCAGGGCAGAAAAGCTGGAAATTCAAAAAATAAGAGCGCATCTCCCCCTGCAAAGGAGTGCAGCTCATCGCCAGCAACAGATCAAAGCTGGTCAGAGAATGACTTTGACGAGATGAGAGAAGAAGGCTTCAGTCCATCAAATTTCTCAGAGCTAAAGGAGGAATTACGTACCCAGCGCAAAGAAACTAAAAATCTTGAAAAAAGAGTGGAAGAATTGATAGCTAGAATAATTAATGCAGAGAAGGTCATAAATGAAATGACAGAGATGAAAACCATGACACGAGAAATACGTGACAAATCCACAAACTTCAGTAACCGACTTGATCAACTGGAAGAAAGAGTATCAGCCATTGAGGATCAAATGAATGAAATGAAGCGAGAAGAGAAACCAAAAGAAAAAAGAAGAAAAAGAAATGAACAAAGCCTGCAAGAAGTATGGGATTATGTAAAAAGACCAAATCTACATCTGATTGGGGTGCCTGAAAGTGAGGGGGAAAATGGAACCAACTTGAAAAACACTCTTCAGGATATCATCCAGGAGAACTTCCCCAACCTAGTAGGGCAGGCCAACATTCAAATTCAGGAAATACAGAGAACACCACAAAGATACTCCTCGAGAAGAGCAACTCCAAGACACATAATTGCCAGATTCACCAAAGTTGAAATGAAGGAAAACATCTGAAGGGCAGCCAGAGAGAAAGGTCGGGTTACCCACAAAGGGAAGCCCATCAGACTAACAGCAGACCTCTCGGCAGAAACTCTACAAGCCAGAAGAGAGTGGGGGCCAATATTCAACATTCTTAAAGAAAAGAATTTTCAACCCAGAATTTCATATCCAGCCAAACTAAGTTTCATCAGTGAAGGAGAAATAAAATCCTTTACAGATAAGCAAATGCTTAGAGATTTTGTCACCACCAGGCCTGCCTTACAAGAGACCCTGAAGGAAGCCCTAAACATGGAAAGGAACAACCGGTACCAGCCATTGCAAAAACATGCCAAAATGTAAAGACAATTGAAGCTAGGAAGAAACTGCATCAACTAACGAGCAAAAAAACCAGTTAATATCATAATGGCAGGATCAAGTTCACACATAACAATATTAACCTTAAATGTTAATGGACTAAATGCTCCAATTAAAAGACACAGACTGGCAAACTGGATAAAGAGTCAAGACCCATCAGTCTGCTGTATTCAGGAGACCCATCTCACATGCAGAGACATACATAGGCTCAAAATAAAGGGATGGAGGAAGATCTACCAAGCAAATGGAGAACAAAAAAAAGCAGGGGTTGCAATCCTAGTCTCTGATAAAATAGACTTTAAACCATCAAAGATCAAAAGAGACAAAGAAGGCCATTACACAATGGTAAAGGGATCAATTCAACAGGAAGAGCTAACTCTCCTAAATATATATGCACCCAATACAGGAGCACCCAAATTCATAAAGCAAGTCCTTAGAGACTTACAAAGAGACTTAGACTCCCATACAATAATAATGGGAGACTTCAACACTCCACTGTCAACATTAGACAGATCAACGAGACAGAAAGTTAACAAGGATATCCAGGAATTGAACTCATCTCTGCACCAAGCGGACCTAATAGACATCTATAGAACTCTCCACCCCAAATCAACAGAATATACATTCTTCTCAGCACCACATCACACTTATTCCAAAATTGACCACATAATTGGAAGTAAAGCACTCCTTAGCAAATGTAAAAGAACAGAAATTATAACAAACTGTCTCTCAGACCACAGTGCAATCAAACTAGAACTCAGGACTAAGAAACTCAATCAAAACCGCTCAACTACATGGAAACTGAACAACCTGCTCCTGAATGACTACTGGGTACATAACGAAATGAAGGCAGAAATAAAGATGTTCTTTGAAACCAATGAGAACAAAGATACAACATACCAGAATCTCTGGGACACATTTAAAGCAATGTGTAGAGGGAAATTTATAGCACTAAATGCCCACAAGAGAAAGCTGGAAAGATCTAAAATTGACACTCTAACATCACAATTAAAAGAACTAGAGAGGCAAGAGCAAACACATTCAAAAGCTAGCAGAAGGCAAGAAATAGAACTAAGATCAGAGCAGAACTGAAGGAGACAGAGACACAAAAAACCCTCCAAAAAATCAATGAATCCAGGAGTTGGTTTTTTGAAAAGATCAACAAAATTGTCAGACCGCTAGCAAGACTAATAAAGAAGAAAAGAGAGAAGAATCAAATAGACGCAATAAAAAATGATAAAGGGGATATCACCACCGACCCCACAGAAATACAAACTACCATCAGAGAATACTATAAACACCTCTACGCAAATCAACTAGAAAATCTAGAAGAAATGGATAATTTCCTGGACACTTACACTCTTCCAAGACTAAACCAGAAAGAAGTTGAATCCCTGAATAGACCAATAGCAGGCTCTGAAATTGAGGCAATAATTAATAGCCTACCCACCAAAAAAAGTCCAGGACCAGATGGATTCACAGCTGAATTCTACCAGAGGTACAAGGAGGAGCTGGTACCATTCCTTCTGAAACTATTCCAATCAATTGAAAAAGAGGGAATCCTCCCTAACTCATTTTATGAAGCCAACATCATCCTGATACCAAAGCCTGGTAGAGACACAACAAAAAAAGAAAATTTTAGACCAATATCCCTGATGAACATCGATGCAAAAATCCTCAATAAAATACTGGCAAACCGGATTCAGCAGCACATCAAAAAGCTTATCCACCATGATCAAGTGGGCTTCATTCCTGGGATGCAAGGCTGGTTCAACATTCGCAAATCAATAAATGTAATCCAGCATATAAACAGAACCAAAGACAAGAACCACATGATTATCTCAATAGATGCAGAAAAGGCTTTTGACAAAATTCAACAGCCCTTCATGCTAAAAACGCTCAATAAATTCGGTATTGATGGAACGTACCTCAAAATAATAAGAGCTATTTATGACAAACCCACAGCCAATATCATACTGAATGGGCAAAAACTGGAAAAATTCCCTTTGAAAACTGGCACAAGACAGGGATGCCCTCTCTCACCACTCCTATTCAACATAGTGTTGGAAGTTCTGGCTCGGGCAATCAGGCAAGAGAAAGAAATAAAGGGTATCCAGGTAGGAAAAGAAGAAGTCAAATTGTCCCTGTTTGCAGATGACATGATTGTATATTTAGAAAACCCCATTGTCTCAGCCCAAAATCTCCTTAAGCTGATAAGCAAAGTCTCAGGATACAAAATCAATGTGCAAAAATCACAAGCATTCTTACACACCAGTAACAGACAAACAGAGAGCCAAATCATGAATGAACTTCCATTCACAAATGCTTCAAAGAGAATAAAATACCTAGGAATCCAACTTACAAGGGATGTAAAGCACCTCTTCAAGGAGAACTACAAACCACTGCTCAGTGAAATAAAAGAGGACACTAACAAATGGAAGAACATACCATGCTCATGGATAGGAAGAATCAATATCGTGAAAATGGCCATACTGCCCAAGGTTATTTATAGATTCAATGCCATCCTCATCAAGCTACCAATGAGTTTCTTCACAGAACTGGAAAAAAACGGCTTTAAAGTTCATATGGAACCAAAAAAGAGCCCGCATTGCCAAAACAATTCTAAGTCAAAAGAACAAAGCTGGAGGCATCATGCTACCTGACTTCAAACTATACTACAAGGCCACAGTAACCAAAACAGCATGGTACTGGTACCAAAACAGAGATATAGACCAATGGAACAGAACAGAGTCTTCAGAAATAATACCACACGTCTACAGCCATCTGATCTTTGACAAACCTGAAACAAGAAATGGGGAAAGGACTCCCTATTTAATAAATGGTGCTGGGAAAATTGGCTAGCCATAAGTAGAAAGCTGAAATTGGATCCTTTCCTTACTCCTTATACAAAAATTAATTCAAGATGGATTAGAGACTTAAATGTTAGACCTAATACCATAAAAACCCTAGAAGAAAACCTAGCTAGTACCATTCAGGACATAGGCATGGGCAAGGACTTCATGTCTAAAACACTAAAAGCAACGGCAGCAAAAGCCAAAATTGACAAATGGGATCTGATTAAACTAAAGAGCTTCTGCACAGCAAAAGAAACTACCATCAGAGTGAACAGGCAACCTACAGAATGGGAGAAAATTTTTGCAATCTACTCATCTGACAAAGGGCTAATATCCAGAATCTACAAAGAACTCAAACAAATTTACAAGAAAAAAACAAACAACCCCATCAAAAAGTGGGCAAATGATATGAACAGACATTTCTCAAAAGAAGACATTCATACAGCCAACAGACACATGAAAAAATGCTCATCATCACTGGCCATCAGAGAAATGCAAATCAAAACCACAATGAGATACCATCTCACACCAGTTAGAATGGCAATCATTAAAAAGTCAGGAAACAACAGGTGCTGGAGAGGATGTGGAGAAATAGGAACACTTTTACACTGTTGGTGGGATTGTAAACTAGTTCAACCATTATGGAAAACAGTATGGCGATTCTTCAAGGATCTAGAACTAGATGTACCATATGACCCAGCCATCCCACTACTGGGTATATACCCAAAGGATTATAAATCATGCTGCTATAAAGACACATGCACACGTATGTTTACTGCGGCACTATTCACAATAGCAAAGACTTGGAATCAACCCAAATGTCCATCTGTGACAGACTGGATTAAGAAAATGTGGCACATATACACCATGGAATATTATGCAGCCATAAAAAAGGATGAGTTTGCGTCCTTTGTAGGGACATGGATGCAGCCGGAAACCATCATTCTTAGCAAACTATCACAAGAACAGAAAACCAAACACCGCATGTTCTCACTCATAGGTGGGAACTGAACAATGAGATCACTTGGACTCGGGAAGGGGAACATCACACACCGGGGCCTATCATGGGGACGGGGGAAGGGGGAGGGATTGCATTGGGAGTTATACCTGATATAAATGATGAATTGAGGGGTGCTGATGAGTTGATGGGTGCAGCACACCAACATGGCACAAGTATACATATGTAACAAACCTACACGTTATGCACATGTACCCTAGAACTTAAAGTATAATAAAAAAAAAAAGAAAGAAATGGGTATATTGTGAAATGACAGCAAACGCATATCTGATGCTTACCTCATGTCAGGGACAGTTCCAAGGATGTACCATATATTATCTCACTTCATCCTCACAACCATCCATTAACCTATTTCACATATTGGAAACTGAGGCATGAAGAGAAGAAGTGTCTTGCAGAAGATTATACAGTTAGAAAGAGATGGGGCTGGGAATTAAAGCCCCAAGAGCTTGGTTGCAGAGTGTGGGTTGTTGTCACCAAACCACAATGCAAACTTGGGATGCCCCTCAGCTGCTAAGGTTCCCATGCACGCATTGCCAGTCAGACTCCGGGAACTGAGGAGAGCAATGGGTGAGACAGAGAGAGTATGCTGAAACTAATATGGAAAGTAAATGACCGAAAATGAGAAAGAAATGGAGAAGAAATACACGGAAACATGTACTCTTTTGCCTAAATTCAGCACACATAAAATCACCTCTATTAAACCTTTTCTACCACCATCGGCAAATTAAAAAAGCAATCCAAATAACATCTCCAGCCCCTTATTCCCAAATAAGAGAATTAAAATTAAGAAGAAAAATTTGGTCAAAAGGCTCCAAAATAGAGTCAAATGTGCCAAAATATATGTGTAATATCTTAGAGGTACTGGCTACTTAGTTTCTAATTAAGTTATTTTTTCTTTTTATATTTTCATTCTTTCTACAAAATAAAAGAAAATAACAATGAAAATCACTTTAGCCTCTCGGGTGTCTACTCTGTAAAAGAGTCTACACTGTTCAGTTCAGTGAATAACGTCTCCTATCTCACAGCAATTCTCGGTCAACATGAACCCTACAAATACATTAAAACGGCCAGGACAGAAATAAAATAGAAGTGGTGGGTCACCATGTAACATGCCAAAGAATACATTCAAATTGTAGTCATATGACCATAGTCTTAAAACTCATAAATGGAATGATTTCCAAAAGGAGATAAAGTTCTGACTTTAGAGAGGGATGGGGTTGAATATATAACCTTGTAATTGAAATCTTCCCTGAACCTCACAAGAAATCTGGTCACTCTCACTTCAAAGAGGCCTCTGCAAAACCCATGCACGTCTAGCAGTACAGTGAGAGTTGGCCCAACGAGAAAGTTTCATTTCTACCGTAAGATCTTAGACCGTCGGCAAATAAAATTTTAATACTTTAATTTCCTTTACTTTAGTGAGAGTGAAAAAGTAATAAAAAATTATTTTAAAATATCCCAAGGCAGTATGACAGTTAACAAAACAATCTAACAAAACTTTAAAGTAATTATGTTGATCTCCACTGTCCAAGTGGATTGGTCTGATTATTTTAACATTTGTTTATCATGGATAAATATGGGGAGGGGAGAATAAATGTGTATGAATAGATTCTTAGGAATTTAGAAATTCATCCAAAATTCAGCAGTTTGAGATGACTTAATGAGTTTAATAATAGGATACAGAAACTTTAATTCTTAAATCATTTGTTTTATTTCAAAGCAGTCAGGGTTGATTAATCAGCTTTAGTAATAGTTTAATGGCTTAGATACAGTTCCTGGGGCTCTAGGCAAGGGAGTTGTGGGGGGTGTGGGGAGGAGGGTGGTTGTTGTAATGTTGTGTTACTAACTTCCCATCTATAGCAACCATTAATTGGTTCACCCTAAAGTTTTATTAAATCCACGGGTCTTTAATACAAAGCTGAGCTCAGCCCTTGGACATGTACAAGCCACCCGAGTGGAGAAATTTCTGCATTCACTCTTACAGTTAGTGATATCTTTCTGTTCTGTTTTATTTTTGATTTGGGCAACAACCGTAGCTTTTCAGCATGGTGAATTTCAGAAGTCTGAATGTTGCCTTAAAGATTTTCCACTACTTGTGTCTGAGTTGCTGATTTCTAAAGCTTCATCTGATAGAATAAATAAAATGTTTTAAATGCTCACAGGCAAAGGTAGCTTCATTCATGTTAGTATGATAACACTTCGCACTTGTGTAGCACTTAATTGTTTTCACAATACTTTGATATATGTTTACCTCACTACACTTTCCGGCCTGTATAAACCATCTAATAATTGCTAATTCTGAGGTGATCGTGAACCTTTAAGTCAAGAAAACCACAGAGATCATTTGCTTTCAGCAAAAGTTTTTAATTATTTAAGGATTACAGGGATCAGTAAGTTGAGTTTTTTTTTTTTTTAAAGAATACTTTTGCTCTTTTTAATGCATTATTTTGATAAGATCTGGTTGTCCTTATTGCCTGTGGAGGCTGAATATGTCAACCACTGTAGGCTAAATGTCCCTGCATTGAGATGTGATTAGCCTCTTAAAACACTGATGTCTTAGGTAACATGCTATTGCAAATCTCTGCCTTCAGAGCAGTAACTTGAGATGATCCAATTAATTTAAATGTACTCAAAGAGTTAATTCCTGGGAGCTAAAACACATACTGTTTAGCAGAAATCCTATACTGAAAATGATTGGTAGCGATATGAGGTTAATAATTTTTATGTCTGTTTACAGTTATTCTGGCTTAATTTCCTTTAATTAAACCATTTTATGACAAACACATGAAAAAGCTCAATTTCTTTTCACATTAAATTCAAAAATGCCCATAAAATTAGCTTTCTGTTGTGCTACTATAATTTAAAATACATAAAAATTTAAATGCTTTCTAAATAGATGGAGGGATCTAACATCCAAATCTATCTTCTTATATCAATTCATATTTGGTTAACATACTGTACCAATTCCCTTCATTAAAATAAACTTAATTTATTACTTTGAAATTAACATATACAGTTTTTACTCCATTTTTTTCTAGATGCTAGTTTGAAACACTAAAATAAAGATCTATACTGAAAAACTTAACTGACTTTTAACGCATTCACATTCTTTTCAGTGTTACATTTTTGAGCTAACATCTCTAATAACTAAGGCCATTACCATCGTTAAGAAAAAGAGAACAAGGAACTCAAATGTAGTAATAAAATCATTCTGGGAAAAGCATTATTTAAATCCCACATTTATTTTTCAGAAAAATTTTGAGTTTTTATGAGAAAAAAAGAAGTACAACTTGGCTAACAATTAGAGATTATTTAGTCTTTTACTAAATTATTATTTAGTCCTTTTGACAAAGTGACTTTGAGTTGTTGGAACTATTTACACAGAAGTAACCCGAAGTTTGTAAATGGATCTTTAACTGGTTTGATTAAAAGAGGGTAATTAATAAATGACAAGACAGAATGAAAAGTTTGTGTGGCATTTGATAAACCACCCAAGAAGTTAAATCAACGCTTTTCTTTCTGTTTAACTTCACTATTTGTTTTTCCATTTGAGCTGCCAACTTTCTAACATGCTACAGAAGGAAGAAGAGACTTTCCTTTTTTTTTTGATTGATAAACATCACAGAGTTTTGTTTCAAATCAACTGAGCTTTTTCAAGATGATCCTTGCATTTAGTGTCACACTTGTGGTAAAGCCATTATTCCATCAAAACTCTTTAAATAACCACCCCCACCCCACCTTTTTTAGCTACTTTGACAAGAACACCATAACAGTTCACATCACCCTTGACCTTCAGGGTGTATATCATCTTGTCAACATATAAACAAACACACTATTGGTTGTATTTTAATAGATTTTGTAAATATCAGCATCCAATTTATCAAAAGGTTCACGCTAAGTGACAGCTCTGAAGTTCTGGATTGTATTTGCAATGCTAATTCTGACTTTTAATAAAAAAGGATATTTAGGTTGTGTTTTGCTCTTTTGTCTTTTTTTTTCAGGAATGTGTAATAAGCTACTAGAACTTTTCTTCCTTCCTATGATGGAAGCTTTGACTAACTCAGTTTCAAAAGGAAAAGATTACTAGTACTATCAAAGGTAGTTATTTCTTTCAGTTGTAGCAGAAACACACATTTGCACAGGAAGGATTTATATAAGATTCCTGCTACTGTCCCCTTTGTTTGGCAAAATGCAGTACCTATAATAGTAAGAATACTTTCTTTTAAATGGAAAAGGAAATTGTGACAGAGATGACTAACACTATTTCTGCAATCAAGTAATTATTCCCTTTTTACTTTCATATTCACAGGCCTCTCACACTGTACGTCACTGACTTTATATCTTCTTTCCAAAACAAAATGCGTTATCAATATTGAAGTGCCCTCTCTCCTTACATAGCCTTTACTAGAGAGATAACTATTGGAATACTATACATTTTGCAAGCTAGGAGAATTGAATGGACAAAATGTACTTTTTGTCAGAGAATAGTCTTCACGATAATATTTGTTAAAGATAACATGTAAGAGTTAATCAAATTTCAACAACTGTAAAGATATAATATCTACATCCTGGCAAAACAGGAAAGAAATATCAAAAAGCTAATATATCTTGGACATAACTCTTTAAATAATTAAAACAATAATTTTTAATTTAAAGTAATTAAAAACTTTTAAAATAAGTTGTTAATAAAAAAGGCAGGGGTCTCTAAGTGATATTGACCTGCATATACACATATGTGTGTACAGCTACAATCCTATCATGTTAGAAATCATACTTGGAAATGATCTTGTGTACACACACTTTTTTGAGTCCAGGCCAACCACTCAGCAGAAAATACAGATGCATTTAGCAAATTCAAAGCTTCCTGAAATGTCAACACACTTTGAGAGTGCTTCACCAGAGATATGGGGATGATACACCTGCTCTTGTGAAAAACTAAACAAGGAAACCCATTAGAAAGTACTTACAGAAAATCCAAGATTTGAAAACTCTTCTTTTTGATAAGTTAGAAAGAGGAAACAAATACACACACACACACACACACACACACACACACACACACCCCAACAACCCACATAACTTGTTGTTACTTTAACAGAGGAATTTGTTTATCCTACTTACATGAAAATTGATAACTTTACTTTAATTAGAACTAGCAATAATTCTACTTTGAAAGGCCTAAGATGTTTCTCTGCATTTATACTTATACACCCCATCTGGTAATGAATGGGATTCTTAGCACTGAAAATACTACAATACAGAAGTTTGGCTCAAGTAATAGACAAAGGAAGTTTGGAACTCTCTACATAAAAATTTTTAAGTATGACATAAAGTAGGATAGGTGTTATGAAAAGGGCACATACTTCAGAATGGGATATGTATAAGTTGGAAATAATAATGATAGTTAATATGCACAAGCTGCCCGCTCTGTGCCAGGCACTGTTCTAAGTGCTTTACATGTTAACTCACGTCATTCTCAAACTGCTTTATGGGACAGATAGTATTGCTATTTCCATTTTGCCTTTGAGGCACCCAGGGTACAGAAAGGCTAAACAACCAATGCAACAACTAGGAACAGAGCTGAGATGCAACCCTAGGTTGTCCTAGACACAAAACATCTGGCACTGTACCGGACATATAATCAGCATTCAGTTTCAATAAATAACTCTTATCATCATTGATCATTCGAAAATATTTATCAAAACTTGAGAATATACATTTGAGTCAGACATGATCTTTGGCCTTAAGTTACTTTTATCCAATCTGCTGAGAGAGATAGATATTAAAATTTATGACTCCGATGCATAATGGTGTTATAGGCACAGCCACTCGAGGCTTTGGTTTCTGACATAGTAAATGGGAATAATTAAACCTCCCTCAAAAGGATGATTCAAGGATTAAGGTGGATAATATGTGCAAAGTGCACAGAACAATGCCAGGCACATGGTAAATGCTGTATGTTTGAGGTAAATCACCTCAAAACATTTATTGTTTCTTTGTGTTGGAAACATTCCAAACCTACTCTTCTAGCTATTTTGAAATATACAATAAATTCTTGTTAACTATGGTTGCCCTATTGTGCTAGTGAACACTAGATCTTATTCCTCCTAACTATATTTTTGTGCCCATTTACCAAACCCTCCTTATCTTCCCTCCTTACTAGCCTTCCCAGCTTCTAGTAACTACCATCCTATTCACTGCCTCCATTAGATCAATTTTTTAGCTCCTATATATGAGTGAGAACATGTGTCATCATCATAATTTTTAATATAAGGAAAAGACTAGCAGAGAATACTGTGTGCTATTGAGAATAAAGAAATATAAGTAGGAATGCAGTTGTACTGAATTTCCAGACCATCTCTTGAGAGAACTAGTAATTGTTTATTGGCTATCATTGGGCTCAAAAGCAACTTTTAATCACTTAATGCCATAAACACTTTAATGGAATACACGGACTTTATAACTTTAAAAATATTCCTGGGCTGGACGTGGTGACTCAGGCCTGTAATCCCAGCACTTTGGGAGGCCAAGGCATGTGGATCACCTGAGGTCGGGAGTTTGAGACCAGCCTGACCAACATGGAAAAACCTCGTCTCTACTAAAAATACAAAAAAGTTAGCCGGGTGTGGTGATGCATGCCTATAATCCCAGATACTTAGAAGGCTGATGCAGGAGAATCGCTTGAACCCAGGAGGCGGAGGTTACAGTGAGCCAAGATCGCACCATTGCACTCCAGCCTGAGAAACAAGAGAGAAACTCTGTCTCAAAAGAAAAAAAAAAAAAATTCCTAAATAAATGACAGAATTTAAATAAAGTCACTACAAAAAGATTCTCTGTGACTGATTCTAACCAAAAAACATATGTGTACTGCTAAATATATTAAGAAAATAGTTATTCTTCATGCTTGAAAATTTCCTGATTCTTTAAGATAAAGTTTTGTTTCAGGGCTAACTGCAGTTGAGAAAGAGATAAAGAGAGAAAAAAGGTGGAGGAAAGAAAAAAAGGAGGGGGAGAAAAAGGAAAGGAGGGAGGGAGAGAAGGAAGAGAAGGAAGGGAAGGGGAGGGAAGGGAAGGGAAGAGGAAGAGGAAGAGGAAGGGGAAGGGAAGTTAAGGGAAAGGAAAGGGAGGGGAAGGGAAAGGAAGAGGAAGGGGGAGGGGAAGGGAAGAGGGAAGAGGAAGGGGAAGGGAAGGGGAGGAAGGGGAGGGGAAGGGAAGAGGAAGAGGAAGAGGAAGGGAAGGGAAGGGAGAGGAAGGGGAGGGGAAGGAAGGGAAAGGGAGAGGAAGGGGCTTGAAAGGGAGGCTGGGAAAGGGGGAGGAAGGGGAGGAGGAAAGGAAGGGGAGAGGAAGGGGGAAGGGGAGGAGGGAGGAAGCGAAGGAGGGAGGAAGAGGAAGGGGAATGGGAGAGGAAGTAGAAGAAGAGGGAGGAGAGAAGGGGGAGAGGGGAGGGAGGAGAGGAAGGGAATGGGAGAGGAAGGGAAGGGTAGAGGAAGGGGAAAGGAAGGGGAGGGAGAGGGAGGGAAAGGAAGGGGAGGGAATGGAAGACAAGGGAAGGAAATGGAAGGGAAGGGGAGAGGAAGGGAAGGGAAGGGGTGAGTAAGGGAAGGGAAGAGGAAAGGAAGGGAAGGGAAGGGGAGAGGAAGAGGAGAGGAAGGGAAGGGGAGAGGAAGGGAAGGGAAAGGGGAAGGGGAAGGGAAAGGGGAAGGGGAAGCAAGGGAAGGAGGAAGGAAAGTGGGCAGGCAGGTAGGCAAGCTGCCAATCAGTGCAGATGCTATTTTTATAAACAGGAATTGCTTAGGTTTGAAATATTAAATTTTCTGATTCTCCCTGTCTTAGACCCTAAGTGGAACAGATCTTAACACTCCAGATATTTTTTAATGAAATAAAGGCAATGAAATATTTACAGACATGTGATCATATGATAAGCAGTGTACCTTTATTTAACATCCTCAAATTTTGTGCTCGTTTACAATGCAAGGTGTTTCTCATACACCTAAATTCGGTAGATTTAGGATAGACCTACAGTTTTAATAAATACCCCAGGAGATTTTTACCATATTTAGAATTTGAAGATGTTATTTGTTAATAATAATTATAGTTGAAGATAATGATATACCAAGTCCTGAATTTGGTATGATTTGATATGGTTTCATGGTAATATATCACTCCTTCCCTTTCT